>NW_025423281.1:301235-606253 GCF_020497125.1 Mauremys mutica
TCCCAGGTGCAGAATAAAATTCTGCCTCCTTAAGCTCGTGTTTTCCATGCCTAGAATTCAACTGTCACCAGATGGATCAGACTGAACAGGTTTCAAACCTCCAGGAGGCTCTTACCTTCTAAACAGGGACGGCTGTTTTCTAGTAAAATCACTGAAAGGGAAGGAGAAAACTCGAAAGAGGTTCCTCCTGGCGCTCACGTCCGTGAACCCGAATACTCCCTCAGTCCTCAGAGAGAGACCTGGAGAAGGAGACTTGCTGAAGCAAAGCCACAGGGGTCTCTGAGGTTTCCCTGGCCCCTCGCCCCGGTCCTGCCTGGCTGATGTCAGCATCTCTCTGTGAGGTCACCACCTCCCCACCACCTTGGACCAATAGTCTGAGGTCCTGCCAAAGGCCTTTGTGATGTCACTGCCACACCCCTCCCTTGCTGGGCTAATGTCCTGCCCCTGGCCGGGCACTTTGGAGGTTTGAGCTGCTCCCTGTGGATCACCCTGTTGGTGTCACTAGGCATAAATCTAGGTAACTCGGGAGGATGGAAGACCACGGGTGTCGATGAAAGGCATCTAGTCTTCATGAAATGACATCAAGAGATGGAGAATCCATCACTTTCCTTGGTAACTTGTTGCTGTGGTGAATCATCCTCACTGTTGAATATTTGTGTCTTTGTTGTAATATGAATTTGTCTCTTTTCACCTTCCAGCCATTGGGTCTTGTTGTGCCTTTCTCTGCTTGATTAAAGAGCCCTTTAATACCCAATCCTTTCTCTCCATTAAGGCACTTCAGCACTTCAATGAAGTTACCTTTCAATCTTCTTTTGATCAGCTAAACAGGTTGAGCTCTTTCAATAGCTCACTAGAAGGCATTTTTCTCCAGCCCTCAGAACATTTGGTGGCTCTTTGGTGTCCCAGCTCCAATTTCATTGATGCCGTGTCACCTCCTGTGACATTATTGACATAATCTGTAACTGTATAGATCACCGTTGCGACCACTGTTCTATATTTGCAGCCAATATTGTAGAAAGGCTGTTGTGTAAGGGATCTATGGAGAGGTTCTGATTGGCTGATTATAGTTATGCTATCTCTAACTGTGTATCATTTTTGTAGTTGATGTTATGAATATTGGCTCTATGCTTCCCGCATTTCAAAGTTGTGCTGTTTCCAGGGAACACCTCAGCCAGACAAGTTGGTGTCAGTTCTGCCTAGC
The DNA here is from genome assembly GCF_020497125.1 of Mauremys mutica. Classification (NCBI taxonomy): domain Eukaryota; kingdom Metazoa; phylum Chordata; order Testudines; family Geoemydidae; genus Mauremys; species Mauremys mutica. The sequence goes on from NW_025423281.1 coordinate 302,437, forward strand.
CTGCTTGATGGCCCATTACGGACCATCAGCTATACAATCTACCCATTGAGAAAAGGCAGATACACCTTGTGACTCAGCAAGCTATGCAAGGACCTGTCTATGGACAGAACTCTAAGGTTTTTCTATGCCATGTGCTTAGGGAGACGTATTTTCCATGCCCTGGTTCCCCGCTGACCCAGAGAGAACAAAGGAACACGAAAACAAAAACCTTCCCCCACAGATTTGAAAGTATTTTCTTCCCTTATTGGTCCTTTTGGTCATGTGCCAACCAGGTTATCTGAGCTTTTTAACCCTTTACAGGGTATTTTATGCTACCTGTAGCTATACGTTTATGACACCCTGTAAATAGCAATCTGCAGAATCTGATTCTGAGAAAGGGCAGGGTGAAGGGAAGTGGCTTCAGCAGATTTACTGAGCATGCTTAGTTCATGTGAGCATGCTCAATGCACCATAAGTAGCAAATTCCTACACACAGCAATTTCTCACACTGCACCTGAGGCAGCATGAGGCAGGGGCTCCATCGCTGTCCAGACCCCACCCAAGAGCAGATCCCCAGGGGCTGCGAGACCCTCAGCTTCTGGGACCTGTGTGTGGAGTCTCTTCTGCCCACCCAGGGCTGCCCCTGGGGTCCCTCTGGCCCCTGGTGCCTGCGGCCCCTGGCCAGGGGTGGCAGAGCCTGGGACTGGGTCCAGCTGGAGAAAGTCCCCACCTCGGCTGGGCACAGAAAGTGCTTCAGTGAAAGTCTGTCCCTGGAGCAGCCCCTCTAGCGCCGCAGCAGCAGCCCAGAGCTCAGCCCCGGCTCCCAGCGCACACTGGCGGCAGCAGCACCAGCAGTGTCTGGTACCTTACAAAACCCGGCCACCAGGAGCTGCCCCACGGCTCTTTTCCTTGTTTTTCCTGCTTCCTTCCTACCAGCCCCCCACTGCTCCAGCCCCTTCCTGGCTCCTTCAAGCCCAACCCAGGCTGCAGCTGCCACACTCACCGGGCCAGGGACTGTCTGAGGTGGGAACTAGCCCCATCTCCGCTCCTCCTCCTGCCCCTGTGTGTCCCAGAGCCGCTGCAGGGACTGACCCGCATCCAGGCTCTCGCTCCTATTAGCACTCACGGGGGCCAATCCAGCTACGGGAGAGTGAGCGCCCCTGGGAGCAGGGAAGTGACCGAGTCTCCCTGCCAGAGGGTGGGGGAGGAGGAAGAAAGGGAAAGAGGAGAGACTGAAAGGGGATAAGGAGAAATAAGTGGGGAAAGCAGCACCCAGCTTTTTTCTACTGCAACACCCCAGAACAGATTGCTCCTGAGCTCTGGGTAAATAGCCCCCCCTGTCTCCCAGATCCCCCTGCTCCCAAGGCAATGCACATCGGGATCTCCTTCCTGCCAGGCGTGATTACAAGCAGGTGTAGGTGTCACCCTTATGCCAGGATTGGAGAAAGACAGCAAAGCTTGGAAACACGCGTCTGTATTTCCAGTCCAGTGTGACAATCCCGGCTCCAGGAGGGGTTTGTTCTCTGCTCCTGCTGGATGGGCACAGAATGGGGCAGCAACAGGTCTGTGTCAGTTTTTGTTGCTCCACATTCCTTAACTTAGAACAGTGTGAAATGAAGAAAATGGAGATTGAATTAAAGGGAAATACACAAAGAAAAGTTCCAGCCCCCGTTGCTTATTGAAAGAAATGACTCAATTTCCCAGTTACAGGTTTTATTAACATGAACAAATAAAGCCAAGAGCGCACGTCACTGAGGCTAAATGACTATAGACACCACTCAGCTAAGGGTTAAACAACACAGTGATAAAGTTCAGGTCAAATCAGGAAATCAATGAGTTAACAAGGATATTGCGCTGGAATCAAGTCGTCAATTTAGTCCAACCATCAGATTAATACAGCAGAAAAACCAACCCCTATAAATCCTGAAAGAGCAACCCAAGGAGGCAGGTGCACATTTAGTGATGCCGAAACCCCAGAGATTTTTCACCCAGGCAGTGAAACCCAGATTTACCCAGCTGAATATTTCAATGCCGAAACCTAATTATTGCTGACATTTAGCCCACAAGCTCAATGCTAATTACAGTTTTCTCGTTAGATTTCACTATTCTGTAGCTAATACTTCTCCTCGTCCTCTCGCCCCAAAACACATACAGACCTTAAGAGAGACATTAGTAAAAGAATTCAAACAGCTCTCGCTGAACAATACGTATCTGACCACTCAATTCCTTGCAATGCTTGCACAGGTGAGGCGCATGCGTTCAGTCATTCCATAGGGCAGGGTTTTAAGGCTATTAAGATTTGGGGAAACTATTCTTCCTAACATCTTCCCGTTGTAGATTTCAGAGGTGTTCACACCCTCACCAAGCTGCACTGTTACACCCCAATCGAATAGAAAGGCCGGGAGGTCTCCAACTTCATAAAAAGAAACAGACAAAAAATAGAAAAGGGAACAAAACGTTTCTAAGATAATAAGGGGTTGGATCTCTGCACCTCTCGGGCTTTGGATTCGCCTGGAGTAGGAACTGTAGCTGCAGTTTAGGAACCAGGTACTGGCATAGATTTCCTTTATCTCAAGTGCAGGGCGTGACCTATGTCTCATTCTCTCTGTCTCCCATCAGGTGATGGGACAGTGAGTGAGAATGAGGAGGGGAAACCCCAGCAGGAAGATGCTGAGGAATTAGAACCACCTGTGCTCTATTTTCACACTTTCTAATTTTTCAAAGAAGCAGGAGGCAGAGAGGTGATACAAATGCATTAGTCTCAAGAGAAAAACTAATGACAGGTCTACACTAGGAGGGGGGATTGATCTAAGATACACAACTTCAGCTACGGGAATAGCAGAGCTGAAGTCGACGTATGTAGGTCGACTTACCTCGGCATCTTCACAGCGCTGAGTCGACTGCTGCTGCTCCCCTGTCGACTCCGCTTGCGCCTCTAGCGGTGCTGGAGTACCAGAGTCGACGGGAGAGCGCTCAGGGATTGATTTATCATGTCTAGACTAGATGCGATAAATCAACACCCCAATAGATCGATCGCTACCCACTGATCCGGTGAGTAGCATAGACCTGCCCTAAGAGACCAAACCACAGACTCTGGACTCAGCATTCAAGTATCCTGCAGTCTGAACTTCGCATCTGATACATTCCCTCATTGGCTACCATTGTTTGGCCAGCAAGGAAGTGCTCCTTGTCCAACAAGGCAGCCAGATTGGGACCCATAGGCATGGAATGGCTCTGAAGAAATCAGCTGTTTCTCTCTGTGCTTCATCTAACTTTGGAGCCAGATGGTAAAAGACAGTTGTGCCCAGTTTAATCATGGCGTCCTTCAGGAATGTGATCAATGCCACTTAACTAGGGAGCAGGATTCTAAAAACACCATAGCTTCCATATCTGGGGTGAAAATCAACCACCACTACCTGCAGTTTCTACCTGAGTTCTTGTCAAATCTTTGACCTTACTTGGAGTAATTTGACACTTCTCTGGCGTAGAATTCTTCACCAACCGCACAACAGATCAATAGCGACAGTGAGGTACAACTCCCCCTACTATGCCCTTTTATTTCTTTAATCTGGTGGCACAGATTTAAATTAGGGACTAAATTCAGGTGTGACTTAGAATCCCTGTAAGACACCAAATGTCAGGTCTCTATTCAAAATAGGTATCTTTCTGCAGATATATCACATTCAACATGGATTTCAATTTCTACACATTTGCAGCATCTCCCAGGGGTGAGCTGATCAAAAATGTCACTTCCATTTTTCCCCATCTGTACCTAGATAGGGATTGCATTTCCCAAATAATAGGCAACATGCACCTGATTAGGAAGGAGATCTCTTCAGGAGCGATAGGGCCTGGGCCACAACGGCTTTGGGAGCCCAATGCATGGGTATTTTGCTTAGTTCCAAGTCATTTACTAGGGTATCATCTTCCCAGCCCTATAGAAAAAAGATTGACCTAACCAACTGCACAACAGGGGGATTGGGATGGTGATGGGGAATCCCTCTGACTTACCCTATCTCCTTCTATTGTTACAGAGGGTGAAATGACATTTTCCCCTATCCCTGCCCTGTTCCTGCTCTTTGTTATAGTTCAATATAGTTTAAGTGAGGAAAATGGTAGTAAAAATATCTATTCTCCAGCACAACCTGAACCAACATCAGAGCAACGGGGAATGAAACAATTTGTTCCCAAAGGGGGAACTCGATGACTAACAATTGCTGTGAAAAGGGGGAACAGTATAACCGTGATGCTCAGGGTTTGTTTAGACTAGGGAAAGTGATGGAGTTTAGGTCAGGACAAGGGGAAAGCTAATGCCAACCACTGCACCTGGGCTGCATCTGCTCTACAGCTATAATTGTCTTTTTACACCAAGATCACTAACTTGAGCAGCCAACGCCATGTACAGCCCTAGTGGCTGTCAGGCACAGGTAGTTTTTGCCTCAGTGTAGCTTATTGGGAATCAAACCTCTCTCCCACCTGGAGCTGATGGAGCTTGGCTGTTCTCAGTAGTAGCAGACGACAGAACAAGGAGCAATGGTCTCACGTTGCAGTGGGAGCCATCTAGGTTGGATATTAGGAAACTAATTTTGCTAAGGTGGTGGTGAAGCACTGGAATGGGTTACCTAGGGACATGGTGGAATCTCCATCCTGAGAGATTTTTAAGGCCTGGCTTGAGAAAGCCTGGCTCGGTTGATTTAGTTGGGGTTGGTCCTGATTTCAGCAGGGGAATGGACTAGATACCTCCTGAGGTCCCTTCCAACCCTGATATTCTATGGTTCTATGACATACACTCCTACGACTCAATAGAAAAGATCACAGGACTGACCCCAAAGAAGGGTGAGCTGGAAAAGGCAGAAGCAGGCAACTCATCTGGGGGAGCTGAGCTACTACGGTGAAGGTGGTGCAAAGATCACTATGCGGGAATTAGCAAATGTGATTTAAAAAAAAAATCTTTGCTCAGCCCTAGTCAAGGCATTTATTACAGTTCTCTCTTACGTGGATTTTCTGATGCCTGATAAGGTGTGAGCTCCAACTGAAGCTTTTCCCGCACTCAGAGCACGTGTAGGGCTTCTCTCCTGTGTGGATTCTACAATGTGTGATAAGGTGGGAGTGCTGACTGAAGCTTTTCCCACACTCAGAGCATCCATAAGGTTTCTCACCTGTGTGGATTCTCCTGTGTGTGATAAGGTGTGAGCTCCAATTGAAGCGTTTCCCGCACTCGGAGCATGTATAGGGCATCTCCCCTGTGTGGATTCTCTGATGTGATATGAGGGCTGAACTATCAGTGAAGCGTTTCCCGCACTCAAAGCATGTGTAGGGCGTCTCTCATGTGTGGATTCTAAGATGTGTGATAAGGTGTGAGCGCCGACTAAAGCTTTTCCCACACTCAGAGCACGTGTAGGGTCTCTCTCCTGTGTGAATTCGCTGATGTGAGAAGAGGGTTGAACTATCAATGAAGTGTTTCCCACACTCAGAACATCCATAAGGTTTCTCACCTGTGTGGATTCTCCGATGTGTGATAAGGGCAGAGCTTTGATTGAAACATTTCCCGCACTGGGAGCACATGTAGGGTTTCTCTCCAGTGTGGGTTCTCCAGTGTGTGATTAGGGTAGAGCTCTGACTGAAGCTTTCCCCGCACTTGGAGAACATGTAGGGTCTCTCTCCTCTGTGTATTCTCTGATGAGTGACAAGGTCTGAGCTCCCATTGAAGCTTTTCCCACACTCGTGGCATGTGTAGCGTGTCTCTTCCAAGTTGATTCTCTCGTGTGGAATAAGGTCTGAGAGGCTACTTAAGTTTTCTTCTGACCTCTGCTGAGTCTCACAGGCTGTTTCTTTTTCTGGGAGTGCACAACTCCCGGAAACATTCCCTTTGGATCTTCCTGACAGCGTTCCATGTGGTTCTACTTGCTCAGCATCTTCCTGCTGAGGTTTCTGCTCCTCATTCTCACTCATCATCCCAACACCTGATGGGATACAGAGAGAATCCAGACATAGGTCATTCCCTGCACCGGAGAGAAAGGAAATGTCAGAGAGAGGAATGGAAAAAGGGATGAACAAACCAAAATATGCGTGGGAGAGATCAAACCGATCAGGAGCTGGTTTTCCCCAAACCCTTTCCCAGAGGAGACAGGAAGGGATCAGCTTTAGTCCGCATCTCACCAGAACACTCTGGGGGTATGGCTACACTTGCAAATTTGCAGCGCTGCAGCAGGGTGTGAAAAAACACCCTCTGCAGCGCTTCAAATTGCGGCGCTACAAAGCGCCAGTGTAGTCATAGCCCCAGCGCTGGGAGCGCGGCTCCCAGCGCTGCCCGTTATTCCCCACAGGGAGGTGGAGTACGGACAGCGCTGGGAGAGCTTTCTCCCAGCACTGGGGCTTTGACTACACTTAGCGCTTCAAAGCGCTGCCGCGGGAGCGCTGCCGCGGCAGCGCTTTGAAGCGCTAATGTAGCCATAGCCTGGGGAAAGCTACATTGGGCAGGGACCTGCTGCCACTTGTCAGAGTATAGGTGGGAAGCCATGAGTCACATCTGCCTAATGATTCCACATCTGCAGGGAACAATCCTGAACTTGGAGAGCTCACAGGGTCTTTGTAGGGCATCCCGAATGTTTCCTGCATTCCCACACACTTGTTGAGTTGGTTTAACCAATTCCCTACCTGTGCAGGCAGCTCTCAGGAGCACTTCTTTCTCAGAGCCCTGGAGATCTGGGACCCACGGCTCTTCCTCTTGTTCCAGCTGTGAGATCACATCAGGTTTGGAATCTGGAAGCCCTACTCCAGGCAAAGAAAACAAGGGAGGTCAGTGGAATTTGTGGGACACTTGTCACAAGGAATAGTCCATGGTTTTACCCCCAGCTCATTTTTAAGCAGTAACATCCCAAGGCCAGCTTCCTTGGCTCAAAGTGGCAGGAGAGTTGTTAATCATATTCATTACTTTAGTGCCTAAGAACGAACTAACAGTGGGTCCCCATTGTGCTAGGCAAAGTACAACAGAGAATAGTAGCTGGCTCATGCCCTGAAGAATTTACAATCTAAATAGACAAGCCAGACATAGAACGGGGGAAGGGGTAGAACCCACTGTTAGAATAGAGATATTCAGGCCTGCCTGTAAAGCCTAGACTTTAATAACTTAGGTGTATTTTTATCACTTAGCTAGTTACAGGGGTATAAAAACAAAGAATCAAAATCACAGTCTGCCTGTGAATGGGCCTTCTCTCACTAGGCTAGTCTGAGGCCTTGTTCTTAGGCTAAGCAGCAGGGGCAGCCATAAGCTGGGAAGCGAAGGGTCACATCCTCACATCCCAAACCAGTCACACTGAAATAAGGTGCTATTGGGCTCTTAGGAAGATGATCCTGTCCTGATAGTGCCCATCACCACCAGATAAAGAAACAGATCTTAAGATGGTTAAAGAAAACTTAGTTTGACAGCAGCCTGTCTGGCAAGAAATCACTTATCAATAGTTGTGGTTGTGAAACTCTCTTTTCTGTATTGCTTTTTCTTTATGTCCCACAATTTTCTATTGTTAATCTGTCTGGTTCTCTAATTGTTTCTCTCTGCTGTATAATGAGTTTTGTGAGGCATAAGTTAATTAGGGTAGGGGAGAGAGATAGCTCAGTGGTTTGAGCATTGGCCTGCTAAACCCAGGGTTGTGAGTTCAATCCTTGAGGGGGCCACTTAGGGATCTGGGGCAAAAATTGGTCCTGCTAGTAAAGGCAGGGGGCTGGACTTGATGACCTTTCAAGGTCCCTTCCAGTTCTAGGAAATTGGTATCTTCAATTATAAACATAATTGGTTAGAGAATTATGTTAGAATTGGTTCATTAAATTTTAGTATAATGATTGGTTAACATATAGCTGAGAATATTACTCTATAAACAGGAGGGGGAAGGGAAATTGGAATCATGTTTGTTAAGGGGGGGAAAACAGGGAACAGGGACACATGCAAGGCTTTGTGGCATCAGAGCTGGGAAGAGGGACACAGGGTAAATGCTCTGCGGCATCAGAGCTGGGAAGGAAACACTGGGGAACAGACTCTATGGGCGTATAGAGATAAGCCCGACTGGTGTGAAGGGCTTCGGAATATGCTTGCTTAGAAACTAACCCCAATAAACATGGCATTGTCTGCGCTTCGGACTTCTGGTCTTTTGCTGCTTCCTGTCTGCGTGACAAGAACCAGGGAAGCGGGAGGCCTCTAACATAACTGACATGATAACTAAGAGGTAAGCCTTTAAGGAAGGTTTTAATACACGTTGGAAATGATCAGGGATTCCCATGAGCACTGATGAGGGGACCATGCAAAATATGCATTTAGATCCTTGTCTTGTTTTATATCCTTTCCCCATTAGGCACACTGGCACTGTCATGGATCCATGGGATCTGTGCAATGCCTGGGCTTTTAAACAGTGCTTGGGAAGCCTCTGGCTTCAACACTCCTACTTCAACCTGTGAGCTCTGCCAGCAGGTCCAGCTGAACGACACTCCTCTTCAGAGACTGTTCCTCAGTCAATGCACAGAGCAAGTTTTTGCTGTGGCACTGGGCAGACTGTTAAAACATAGCAGGGTTCATTAGGGAACCAAAACACAGCACTGGAAAGTCCTTAGATTAGCACAGGGAAGCAAAGAAGACAATATAGTCCATACTGGCCAATGCCCTTGAGCCAGGCTGCTGTAGAAAACGCTTTGGTTTCCTTTAACTGCACCTGTCCATTTGTCTTTGTTCCAGTAGAGCTCCCTGCATCTATGAGCCCAGTTATTCCTGCTCCCAAAAACATAACGAGTCCATGTGTGCTTCACTCAGCCAAGCTGAGATCCTCCCATGGACAGGTGACAATTATTCCCTTGTCTCTGTCGGGTATTCCATTGATCTAGGTTGGTCCCAGCCTGTCCTTAATGACCCATTCATATCACCCCATGACAGCTACGTGACAAAACACCTCACGTCTCCTGCTCTTTATAATCACAGCAATACCAACCACAGAGGGAAACTGAGGTGTGCATTGGCATCATACAAGTATCACCAAAAGTCCCACCTCTATCTCAGACACACTGCTCACAGCCCCTGGAGAGAAAGCAACGCACAGGAACTGGACGTGGGCTCTAGAAAAACAAGGCTTGGGTAGGGATTCAGGGTTAAGTCTGGGATCCCCCACAGCTCTAGATCCCCAAACCTCTCCTCCCTCCCACTGACTCACCCAGACCACTTCCTGGGTGCCCTTCCCCCACACTCCCCTCCCCTTCTTCCCATTACTCGCAGCCAGCACCACCTCCTGGCACCTTGGAAGCTTCTTGTGTTCCCTCCTCGTCTCTCACAACCTCCTCCCTCCCTGCTGCTTCTTAGCTCTAACCCTGCACATACCCTCCCCATGTCCAGGCACCCCAGAATTAGCTATTCCCCCCACCCCTTCTCCTCGTCTCACATGGCTCTGTTCTCCTTTCACCTTTGGGCTCCTGAACGACAATGTTATACTCTCTTCTATCAAAAGAGGAGCTCATCTGACTGTCACACAAGCCCTGCATCGGTCACACACCTATTTACTCAATTTAGAATTCTACAGGTGGCATATTTTCCTCTTAAAATGAGGAAAAGGCATGAAAGCGACAGTGATTAATGTAGCCAATAAGGACACATTAAATGCAATTTCAAAATCACTGATGACAAATGTCTAAAAATTATTCTAGTGGGAGATAAGGCAAAAAAGGGGGGGGCAAGGAAACTTGTCAAAACTTGTATGATGAATAAAGGTATAAAGTTATTACTGCTCAGATTCTTTAGAGACCCCACAGCTTCTAATGACCCAGGGGACAGGACTCCTTACCCAGCGAGGTCACCGTCTCATAGTTCTCCTGCATGACATCCCTGTAGAGGGCTCTCTGAGCGGGGTCCAGCAGAGCCCACTCTCCCCTGGTGAAATACACAGCCACCTCCTCGAAGGTCACCGGCCCCTGAAAGAGCAAGAGTCCAACACTCGGTACCTGCTGCCCCACTCACAGCCCCACACTCATGGGGGAGAGGAGCCGATCAAATGGAAGCTCTGGATGGCTCACAGGCAGAGTCCCACCCCCACCCCGCTCAGAGCAGCCAGGAAACGCCAGGGGGAGGGGACGAAGCGAGAGCCCCTTGTCTCTCCCAGCAGATCCATCCCCCCCACTAGCCACAGACGGACACAGGAGATGGAGGCCCTGGCAGGTGCAGGGAGAGCTCGCTGGCAGGGAGCCCAGCACTGTTCTCATTGTGAAGAGCTGGACGGGGCCAGACTCAGTGGGGGGCAGACGACATGAGGGTCCAGGGGGGCCTTGCTGAGGGGGTTCCTCCAGCAGGGGTGTCCTGTCCCTCCTCCCCCCACTTCTCTTCAGCTGTCTGCCCCTGCAGCTCTTCCTGCAGCCCTGCCCCCTCCCCCACACTTGGAGCTGCCCCGGCCAAGCTGCTCCCAGGAGCCTCCTGTGCTGTGCGGGGGGGGGGGGGGTGTGGCCCCACCCTCCTGCCTCTGTGCCCAGTCTCTGCTGAGCTGAGGGGACAAGATTCTGTGCTGCTGCCTCTGGGTCAGGAGTGGGGGCTGCTGGCCCCTGCTGCCGTGTGAACGAGCCTTCGGACTAGCGAGTGCCGCTGGGCTGGGAGTGACAGTGGGTGTGTCTCACCCTCCCCCCACAACAGACACCCCACCACAGACACGTCAGTTACTGTTATTACTTCCTTTTACCTCCTGTCAAAATGCGCAAAGTACATGTAGTCTGTAATTTTATTCTTTCACATTCGGTCAGGATGACAGTGCTGGTATTTTAGCTTTTTAATGGGTCTGTGCATTTCATCATTTTATTTCTGTCTTATACTTAAATTCAGTTCTTTGAGTAACAAGTTCTAAAACGCCTCACCTGGCCTGGCTGGAGTAATTCTCATTATTACTGTTATTGCCGTATTGTGCTTTGTCATTCGTTATTTAAATGGTACTAGCAAATAACAGACTGTACATGTTGCTTGTACTCACCTTAGCAGGGCTTGTTTGAAAAAATTAGCTAAACTCAAAACTTCAGACACTGTGCAGATGAAGATCATTTATCTTCAGATTGTAGTTTTAGTCTGTGACGAAGCAGGGAATGGGGAGGATTGAACTGGGGATGTTGCGGGGGAGTTTTACTGGGACTGTCAGCATTGGGGATGGGATATCAGGGTGTGACTTCACTTGAGGGACGATAGCTGAGCATTTAACCTGAGCCCAGGAGTGGGATGGGCCCAGGTGACACCTTCTGCCTAGGAAACTGGACAAAGCCTGGAAGAGGAGCCAGGGTGTGGCTGGAGGGGGGGTTTCAGTTTGGAGCTGGCTGGGAAAATGGAGGGAGGCCAGAACCGGGTCTGGCTCCCTATCCCCCAAGATGAGCCTGACCAAGGGATCCTGTTGTCTGTACCTACAAGCTCTGTTTGGGACTGTGTTCCTGTCGTCTAATAAACCTTCTGCTCTACTGGCTGGCTGAGAGTCACGGTGAATGGCAGGAAGTGGGGGAGGTGTAGAGCCCTGTCTCCCCCAAACTTCATGGTACAGTTATATCTGGAAAGTAACTTAAAATTTCTAGGAAAATAAATGCAGCTCCAAGTAGGATACTAATAGCAATGATGGAGTCAAATTTTAGTGAGTCACATGCATGATTGTGATCAGTAAACATAAATGCCAAAATAACTAGAAAAATAATTTCCTGTTCTTAATTAAAGAGAAAAAACCTTAATCACATATATAAAATTAAGTAAATACGTTGTCAGTGGAGTTAAAAACAATTGACTAAAATAGAGGAGATAATGGCAGTAACACAGAGTGTGTCTGTTAAGTAAAATCTGTTTCCTTTCTCTATTTTTATTTCTCTCTACTAAAGAGAGGGTGCAAAGTATCAAACTTGTGTTTCTGATACCTGCATCAAAGCTCCAGAACTGATACCTCAAGGCTTGGGATAGGGAATATCTTCCTGTATTATCTCCTGATTGTTCTAAATTTACTCTTAAATTGAATATGTGGCTGTAACTGGAGTCAGTATATATTTATCTTTCTTTATATAACAATTAGATACAGAGCTCATCAGCGAATTTCTAACTTATTTTCTGCAAAAAAAACCCTACAGTTTTCAGGGCATCAGTAGCCCCTGGGATCACAGTTAAAGTTGCCCCCTCCCCAAAATCTGAAATGGCCCCTGGTGAGCCAGGAGCGGCCACAGGCCTGCAGGGTATCTGGGGCTCCAGCAAGATGCAGCCCCCGTGTGAGCGCACAAAGCCCGTCTTGAGCTGCAGGCAGAGCACCGGGCACCACAGGCCACAGCAGCAGCGTAGGAGTAAGGGTGGGAACGGCAGCCAGTGATTTTAGTTTACTGTTCATTTATTGTGCGGTGTTATAAATAACTAACACGTTATGTCACATGGAATCACTGTGTGCTAAATAGAGAATCGATTGATCGGTCTGTAGCGAGAATAATCATGTATTAGGGATCTACGTAAATAGGGCTGACAGGCAAGGCCTGTAGGCTGAGACCTGCAAGATTTTAACTTCGCTATTTTAGGCCTTGGAGCTAAGAAATGACGACAGAAGTAAATGGCCGAGGAATAACCCGATGCCCTAAGATGATGGGAAAAGAGGTACCAAGTGGGAACATGGTGAACAATTAGCCAGAAGATTAATTTTAAATAAAAAAAATTCCGGAAAGGCACCTCTGTTTCCAAATGTGCCTTAACCACAGGACACAGGCTGTGCGTCAATGCTAATGAGGTATAATCAGAATCACGTTATATAAAGGGGGTGCCCAGAGCAGGAAAATTGAGCTCCCTGTGGGAAACTCCAGCAGGAACCATCCCTCTACTGATGATCAATCCATGAGAGACACATCAGACCCTAATACTATTGTCAGGATGTGAGTAGAACTAGAGTTATAATTTTTGCACAGGTCTTTATAGAATTTCTGTGCGCTTGGGTCATCATAACCTAACTATAACTTTAATAAAACTTGTAAAACCGACCAGACCTTGTGCTTGTGAATGTCTGTGTGGTCACTTCCCTTGGTCTGTGTGTGTTCCTAGAGACTGTACATTTGAAGCAAGTAGCAGAGGCGACTTTCACTCTGTTAAGCTTGAAACTGTTGCCACCAGAGCCGACCCCACATTGGTGTAATGCCACATTGCAAACTGCACTTTACATAAAATAAAAGGCTGCACAATACACCACACACCAGGCCACCCTCACTTCTGCGCTGCTGCTGGCGGTGGCACGGCCTTCAGAGCTGGGCGCTCGGCCAGCAGCCGCTGCTGTGAGGCCGCCCTGCCAGTGCTGAATTTGTGCCAGGGCTGAGCTCTGGCGCCTCTTCCAATAAAATTAGGCACTAGAGGGAGGCACCGGGGTCTGGACATGATGGTGGGGAGCACGTGGGGGCCAGGGGGGATGGGGGGCACCAAAATACAAGTTCACCCAGGGCCCAATTTTCTCTAAGGCCAGCCCTGGAGCTGGGTGTGGGGGGAGGGGCACATCCTCAAAGGCCGTGGTTCTCAGCTAGGGGTCCCTGGGCCTCTGGGGGGCTGCGAGCAGGTTTCAGGGGGGCCTCCAAGCAGGGCCCATGTCAGACTCGCTTGGGCCCAGGGCAGAAAGCCCAAACCTCCCTGCCTGGGGCTGAAGCCTGGGGCCATGAGCCCTGCCACCAGGGGCTGAAGTCAAAGCTTGAGCAATTAGCTTTGCAGGGGAGCCTGTCACATGGGGCCCCAGGCAACTGCCCTGGTTGCCGCCCCCTAACGCCAGCCCTGGCTTTTATATCCGTTTTCCTAGCCCCACCTAGGTGGGTTGTTTCCTGTCCCACAAATTAGAGCATTTCCACCCTCTAACCCCATGGGTCTGTTCCTAGAATGGAAGCCGCATATTAAACAAGTCCCAACAGGTTTGCTACACCCTGGCCTCCCATTCCCCACCCTGTAAATTTTTTGGCAAACTCTAACCTCCAAACCAGACTGCCCAAGCCTCCCACCTCCGGTGCATTTGCTGTCCCTCTCCCTCCAGCAGGAACCTACCAGTAACCCCCAATAATCCCTACCTGAACTGGCTCCACTGCAGCCATTTCCCTTTCCTGTCCCATGGGAGGATGGGATGAGCTGGAGCGAAACATGGACGTCATCCTGCAGCTTGGCAGGGCGAGAAGGGCAGTTGTGGAGGTTTCAGAACAGGCTTTAGTTCATGACACAAAGCTGGGAGGTATTGCTAACACAGAGAAGGACCGGGATATCATACAGGAAGATCTGGATGACCTTGTAAACTGGAGTAATAGTAATAGGATGAAATTTAATAGTGAAAAGTGCAAGGTCATGCATTTAGGGATTAATAACAAGAATTTTAGTTATAAATTGGAGACACATCAGTTGGAAGTAACAGAGGAGGAGAAGGACCTCGGCGTATTGGTTGATCACAGGATGACTATGAGCCTCCAATGTGATATGGCTGTTAAAAAAGCTAATGCGGTTTTAGGATGCATCAGGCAAGGTATTTCCAGCAAAGATAAGGAGGTGTTAGTACCTTTATATAAGGCACTGGTGAGACCTCATCTGGAATACTGTGTGCAGTTCTGGTCTCCCATGTTGAAGAAGGATGAATTCAAACTGGAACAGGTTAAGAGACGGGCTACTAGGATGATCCGAGGAATGGAAAACCTGTCATATGAAAGGAGACTCAAAGAACTTGGCTTGTTTAGCCTAACCAAAAGAAGGTTGAGGGGGGATATGATGGCTCTTTATAAATATATCAGAGGGATTAATATTAGGGAGGGAGAGGAATTATTTAAGCTTAGTAACAATGTGGACACAAGAACAAATGGATATAAACTGGACACTAGGAAGTTTAGACTTGAAATTAGATGAAGGTTTCTAACCATTAGAGGAGTGAAGTTCTGAAACAGCCTTCCAAGGGGAGTAGTGGGGGCAAAAGACATATCTGGCTTCAAGACTAAGCTTGATAAGTTTATGGAGGGGATGGTATGATGGGATAGCCTAATTTTGGCAATTCATTTTGGCAATTGATCTTTGATTATCAGCAGGTAAGTATGCCCAGTGGTCTGTGATGGGATGGGATCTGAGTTACGGCAGAGAATTCTTTCCTGGGTGCTGGCGAGGGAGTCTTGCCCACATGCTCAGGGTTTGACTGATCGCCATATTTGGGGTTGGGAAGGAATTTTCCTCCAGGGCAGATTGGCAGAGGCCCTGGAGGTTTTTTGCCTTTCTCTGCAGCGTGGGGCACGGGTCACTTGCGGGAGGATTCTCTGCACCTTGAGGTCTTCAAACCGCAATTTGGGGACTTCAATAACTCAGACATAGGTTAGGGGTGTGTTATAGAAGTGGGTGGGTGAGATTCTGTGGCCTGCATTGTGCAGGAGGTCAGACTAGATGATCATAATAGACTCATAGACTTTAAGGTCAGAAGGGACCATGTCACATCACGATTCCCCCAGGATCTTTACCTGCAGACACACATCCTAGGCTCTGCCATGCTGGGAACATGCTCCAGCTCTTTATTACAAGGGAGACCTGGCCCCTCCTGCCAGGCTAAGCCCACAGGGAGATTTTTCAGCCTCCCCAGTAATAAAGTCTCTGGGCAAAATGCTGGAAAGGAGCAGAACCAAAGGGGCTGGGCAGGCTCCATAGGGACACTGGCTCCTCCCTTCCCCTCCTGTGCGGCCATGTCCTGTTGCTGGCAGAGATCGGCCACCCCATCTCCCCCCCCAGAGGCAGCCGTGTCTGCGGGCTCCCCCAGCCAGCACCTACTAACCCCCACCAACGCTGAGGGAGTGACACAGGACAGCAAATTCCACCTACCCAAGGACAAATTGCTGCAGATCAAACGGGCTGGGTTCACATCCCAAAGCTGAGCAGAATTTAAGAATTATGGAGAAAATAGAGAAAATGAGAGACTAGAGAGTCAATAATTTTAGGGAAAATGAGGGAATTTCCTTGGATTTTCTAACCCCATGTGGGGAGGGGAGAGAGAAGGGGAAGAACTAGAGAGAATTGTTCTCAGGTTTTGAGATGGAAAGAAATGGCACAAACAGGAAAAGGATGCGAGTAGCTCACCCCCGTGACCATAGGCGTGTGCAGCACATTTCATTAGGGTGTGCACCCAGGGAGCCCCCCCCTAGCCCCACCCCATCCACTGCCTCCCCCTTCCTGCCCCCTGGCTGCCCCCCTCAGAACCCCCAACCCCCCCTGCTCCTTGTCCCCTGACTGCCCCCTCCTGGGACCCTGTCCCTAACTGCCCGCCAGGACCCAACCCCCTACCTAGCCTCCCTTCTTCTTGTCCCCTGACTGCCCCCTCCTGGGACCCCCCCCCACTGTAACTGCCTCCCTAGGACCCTACCTCGTACGTGTCCCCCTAACCATTATCCACACCCCTGTCCCCAGACAGACCCCCGGGATTCCCACGCCCCATCCAACTGCTCCCCACCCCCTGACAGGACCCCCAGAACCCCTGACCCATCCAACTCCCTCTGCTCCCTGCCTGCCCCGACCCCGCTCCACCCCCACCCCCCGAACCCTCAACCCATCCAGCCCCCCTGCTCCTTGTCCCCTGACCTCCCCCTCCAGAGACCCCCCCACGCTCTAATCACCCCCACAACTATCCAACCCCCCTCCCCACCTCCTGGCAGCTCTGTCTAGTGCCTGCTCCCACCCACACACTCAAAGTGGCGGAGGAGGTTCCCTCTCCTTCAGTGGGAAGGTTGCCTAGTGGTTAAGGCACCGGACTCAGGCTCAGGTGCTCTGGGTTTGAGTCTCTGCTCTGCCACAGACTCCCTGCTTAGCCTTGGGAAAGTCACTTCACCTCATTGTGCCCTAGATCCCGCCTGCCCAATGCGGCCAACCCTGACCCTGCCTCCTGGGCTAAATCCATCCATGGCTGGGTGATGGGGGCGAGCGGGAATGGAGATACCAACATGGGGAGATTGGGGCTGAATTTCTCCACAGCCGGAGAGTGGGAGCCAGCTCCACAGGGGGGATGGGAGCGAGAGGGGCTCAGGCCAGCTCCACACAGAGGGGGATCAGGGCTTCAGCCCTGCAACTTCTGCCACTAAGGTGGCTGGGGCTCCCGAGCCGGGGACTTTAGCCCCACATCTTCTGCCAGGGTGCGGCTCCTCTCTCCCCCCCGCCCCCTACCGGTACCTGGAGCTTCTCCTCCCCCCAACCTCCCCCTGCCCCAGCCCCAGCCCAGCTGGGCTCCCCGGGGCACCCGCCGCTGCTGTGGCCGGAGCCGAGCCTGGCGGGCAGGGAGCAGCGATTCACGCGGACCCTGGCAGAGCCACCAGCCCGAGCGGGGCGGGGCAGCCCCAGAGGAGCGGGGGGCTCTGCTGCTGCTGGCCCTGCCCCCCCACCGACCCCTGGGGCTGTTTGGGGGGGCTCACTCAGCCCCCCAGGAGGGGGGGGGGGAGCAGCGGAGCGGAGCCTGCCAAGCAAACAGCTGATCGCAGCTGCGCCCAGGCCGCCCCCGGGGAAAAGCTCCGCGGAGGAGGCACCACAAGCTGCCGGCAGCGGGTCATTCCCGGGGGGGCCGAGCACCCGCCTGCAGCCGCCGCAGCCTCCTCCCCCCCCGGAGCCCCCACGGGAGGGGGGGCGCAGCCTCCCCAGCCGGGGCTCAGGGCATTGGGGTGCCGGGGCTCCCCCCATGCGCACGCCTGGGCCCCGGACACTCACACACACACTCTGCCCCGGGGCTCCCCTGGTGCCCAGAGACCGATCAACCCCCCGCCTGCCCCACCGCCCTTCCCCGCCTGCAGCTCCGGCCTCTCCCCTCCCACCCCGCCCCGCCAGCTGCACCCAGGGGAACCCCGGGCCCCAGGCTCTGTCCCCACCTGGAGCCCAGCGGGGCTGGGGGCAGCTCCTGCTGCAGCTGAGAACAGCGGCTCCGCTCCGGCCCGGGCGGCTCCAGCGCTGCTGGCAGCACGTGGCCACCGGGGAGCAGCTGCTGAGCCCGGGCTCCTGCGTCACAATGTGCCAGAGCCCCGCCCCCAGGAGCTGCCCCGCCCCCGGGCTGTGCCAGAGCCCCGCCCCCAGGAGCTGCCCCGCCCCCGGGCTGTGCCAGAGCCCTGCCCCCAGGAGCTGCCCCGCCCCCAGGCTGTGCCAGAGCCCCGCCCCCAGGAGCTGCCCCGCCCCCAGGCTGTGCCAGAGCCCCGCCCCCAGGAGCTGCCCCGCTGTGACGATGCGGTTCTGGCGGAACCCAACTGAGAGTGCCAAATCAGGGCAAAATCAGTGCCAAATCAGTGCCAAATCATTGCTTAAACAGGGCAGTCACAGCCCTAGGCTGGGGTTTTTCCACCTCTAAGGCAAACCAAACCAGCTAGACAAACACGACTTTGGTCTCACCCCACTGGCTAACCACAAGTCACACAAGCAATTTCCTTAGACACTCCAGTCTCCCAGTATCACCACCAGTGCACTCGTCCTGGGGATGAATGGTTATGAAAACCAACACCCCAATAAAAGGAAAAGGTTCTCTCGATCGCAAAGGACCAAGCCCCAGACCCAGGTCAATATACACATCAGATCTTACCCACAAATCACGCTGTTGCCAATCCTTTAGAATCTAAAATCTAAAGGTTTATTTACAAAGGGAAAAAGGTAGAGATGAGAGGTAGAATTGGTTAAATGGAATCAATTACATACAGTGATGGCAAAGTTCTTAGTTCAGGCTTGCAGCAGCGATGGCATAAACTGCAGGTTCAAGTCAAGTCTCTGGAACATCCCCCGCTGGGATGGGTCCTCAGTACCTTGTGTAGAGCTTCAGTTTGTAGCAAAGTCCCTCCAGAGGTTAGAAGCAGGATTGAAGACAAGATGGAGATGATGCATCAGCCTTATATAGGCTTTTCCAGGTGTAAGAATCTCTTTGTTCTTACTGTGGAAAATCCCAGCAAAATGGAGTCTGCAGTCACATGGACAAGTCTCTGCATACCTTGCTGAGTCACAAGGCGTGTCTGCCTTCTCTCCGTGGGTCAATTGTGTAGCTGATGGTCCTTAATGGGCCATCAAGCAGGTTAAGCAGAGCTAACACCAGCTTGTCTGGGATGCTTCCCCCAGGAGCACAGCACCAACTTGAAATACAGACAGCATAGAGCCAACATTCATAACTTCAACTAAAAATGATACATACATACAGACAGCATAATTATAACCAGCAACCCATAACCTGGTCTTAGACACCTTATATGACCCCCTTTACCTAGGATTTGGTGCCACTGCAGGACCTTGGTTGCAACCCATGTTCTATATGGTCCCAATTTATATCAATAACGTCACACCCGCCCCCGGGCTGTGCCAGAGCCCTGCCCCCAGGAGCTGCCCCGCCCTCGCTCTGTGCCAGAGCCCCGCCCCCAGGAGCTGCCATATTGGGTCACTAAGATTTGTTCTGCCTCCTATTTCCCAGCGCCCACCGCTCCCAGCTGCTCCCTTCCTGCGTCTGCAAACACCCCCCGGGCGGGCTGCAGCACTCGCTGGGGCTGTCTCCAGTGGCTGAAGTTGCCTCCATCTCTGCTCACCTGGGGGTGGGGGAGGGACGAAGAGAGGAGATGGGCCCAGGGTGTGACAGCAGAATCAGGGGTCAGGGAAAGAAGGACTGTTTGGAAAGGTGGGTTTTTTGTGAGCGTGGGTGATCCAGATGGAGTCAGAAGCAGTTGGGCAGCAGAGGCTCAGGGAAATTGAGGGGAACCCCCTGGGTGTCCCAGTGTTGGCCAGGGATTGTACAGCTCCTTGCACAATATGGGGTCCCAGAGCCATAACTAACTATTTTTACACCCAAGGCAAGAATATAAAATTGTGCCTCCTACTGTGACATCCAGCCCCCTTGAAACACCCACCCAGCACCACCCATCCTTGTGGAAACAACCCCCCCCCTCCCCAGAAACAAACCCTCCTTCCCAGCGCCGCTCCACCGAAACAGCTGTGGGCCGAAAAGGAAGGTTTGGGGGAGGGAGAAGAAACGGCCCCCATAGGGTGACCAGCTCACACCATCACACCCCTCTTCACCCCCTAGCCCCCTGCTGGCCTGCTGCCTCTCCTGCTAGTCAGTCCCCCACCCACCATTCGCCTCCTTTCACCTCCTCCCTCCCCTGCCAGAAACCCCCCTGCCCACCCCTAGAGACCCTGCTGGCTCACTGCTCACCTCTGTGCCCACCTGCCACTTGTCCCCTCACCCCCCCCAAGCATAAAGCCTCATTCAGAGATCCAGGGGTCACTATATCACTGCACCCAGCAGTCACTCACTGCAGTTGTAGATAAATCTCTGCATTATGCATTTTTGTATAACTTGTCTATGACTTTGTATTGAACCTTGGTAATATGTTATAGGTGGCCCCTAAGGTAGTGTAATTAAGGTAACAGAAAAATGTCTTTTTGCTAGAAGTAGAATAAGATCCTCCCCCCCCCACACCTTGGTAATCCGTCGCCCTGTGGAGTGAATGAGGTGGGACTGAGGAAGGCAGCACCTCCAGACAGCTGCAACCCTTGGAGAGGGGCTGGGAGCCCGACCAAGGCCAATCAGACTTGGCAAGTGGGCTGGCTAGAGAAGAGCCGACACACTGACGGCCTCGGGGGTTAGG
Organism: Mauremys mutica; assembly: GCF_020497125.1. Classification (NCBI taxonomy): domain Eukaryota; kingdom Metazoa; phylum Chordata; order Testudines; family Geoemydidae; genus Mauremys; species Mauremys mutica. Next base: position 322,993 of record NW_025423281.1, read on the forward strand.
AGCAAGCACCTTCCTGTGGGAACCCCTCTGTGCAGCACTGGGACAACCCCCAGCCCAGAGAAAAGCAGCAAAAAGGACCAACACTGTCCCAGATTTTGAATCTGAGAGATTTGCCCCTCTCCATCCGCCGACTTGCCGCTTGCCTCCTCACCCCCGCCCAAGTATAAAGCCTCATTCAGAGACCCGGGGGGGGGTGGGGTCACTATATCACTGCACCCAGCAGTCACTCACTGCAGCACCAAACATTAAACTACTGAAAATGGCGCCCCCCCCCCTCCAGCCACTGACTTTTTGGACTAGAAAGCTTTGCCCCAGATCTCCCCTTAAGAAGACATCCCCAGACTGGCTGAGGGATACTGGTGTGACCTCACCTGGCAGCCCCCAAAGAAGGAATTGGGGGGACTAAATGGCCAGGGCCCCTCTCTAGCTGAAGCCTGGCAAGGGAGGTACGTGGATCCCACTAGAATTTAAAATGAAAAGTGAGGGAGGGGAGGCTCTGCTGGACCTGGGCAGCTCTAGATACAGCACCAGGCACGTAGGAGGATTTCCACTCCTGAGCCGTGGAAGCAGAAAATGACTTTTCCTTTCTAGATTTAGCTAATATTCAGAAAGGGAATCTAGCGCCTGCCTTCCAGATTTGAACACCTCAACATTCAGGAGTGCTCCAGCTCAGTTTGGGCAGCTGTTACTTCATTTCTCCCAAATCAAATATGCTGATCCACTGTCATTTGCTGTAGAAAAAGTAGGATAAAATTGAGCAAGAAATGCTTCCCAGGGGTTATTAGGACTGGAATTGCTATTTTCAACAGCCATTGCTTTTTTGTTTGTTTTTGTTTTATTTGTTTAAAAGGAAGACAGTGATATTGCCTTGGCAAATTCCCCATAGAAAGAAGGAGTGGAACAAAAGAATAATAAAGACACCTCAACTTTTCCTCATTTAGGGAGGACAGTCTTATAATACGCATCCAGATTTCCTTCAATCACACAAGCTGAAAATTGTTCCACTTTACTGCAGCTCTGTAACCATATGGGAACCAGTCCTGTCTGTGTTCTGTGCACATCCAAAATCCCTGCTGAATGACCCACCCTGGGAGCAAGTTATCAGTGACCCAGGGCTGGGGTGGAAGGAGAGTGCAGGTGTGTGTGTGTGGGGGGAGAGCCCAGGGTTGGGGTGGCAGGGGGTGGTGGTGGGGGGTGTCAGTGGGGGAGCAGTGGGGGGGAAAGGGCGGAGCCAAGAGCTGGGGCAGCATAGGGTATGTGGGGGGCAGAGCCCAGGTCTGGGGTGGCAGAGAGGTGCAGGGGGGAGCCCAGGGCTGGGGTGGGGGCAGCCAAATTTTTCTTTTGCTTGGGACGGTAAAAAACCTAGAGCTGGCCCTGCCTCCACGCACCGTGAGGTAGGTAGGAGCGGATCATTATTATCCCTACTTGAAAGAGGGAGAAGCTAAGGCTGAGAAAGGAGAATTGACTTGTCTTAGGTCACACGGCCAGTCAGTGGCAGAGTTGGGAATAGGACCCAAGAGCCCTGATTTTCAAACTAACCATCAGATCTTGAATTTCAGACATTGAATGACCTGAGTAAAGTGCTCTCAGATGAGCTCCAGACCAACAACAGTGCACAGGAATTATTCAGCAAGTATTTGAGGAGAACTGCAACGTTAGAGAGAAGCATGAACTGCTCAGAGACCATTAATGCAGAGAAGCAGCAAAATTTGTCAAACACAGAACTGGTTCTGACTTATTTCCTTGGTCTTGAAAGAGACCAACAAGAACCTGAGTCTCCTCCCTGTCAATAACCCCCTGCTCAGCCAATCAGAGTAGAGACTGAGGGCGGGAGGCTGAGGGTTCTCACCAGAGAGCCCAAAGGATGGCCCAGGTCACTGGTGGGGATCACTGCCCGAGCACAATTTCAGCCCCACATTTTTGAGTGGACCTCCCACAGTGGGAGCTGCAGAGCACTCCCCCGCAACACACACACACACACACAGGTGGTAGTGGGAGGGGAACAGGAGAAAGGACAAAAGAAGCAAGAGACGAAGAGAAAAGAGGGAGGGAGGGAGGAAAAGGTGGAAAAAAAAGCACAAACCGCAATGTCCCCAGTGATTCTAAGGGACAAAATCCCACGTGCGGAATAAAATTCTGCCTCCTTAGCTCGTGTTTTCCATTCCTAGAATTCAACTGTCAGCAGATGGATCAGACTGAACAGGTTTCAAACCTCCAGGAGGCTCTTACCTTCTAAACAGGGATGGCTGTTTTCTAGTAAAATCACTACAAGGGAAGGAGAAAACTCGAAAGAGGTTCCTCCTGGCGCTCACGTCCGTGAACCCGAATACTCCCTCAGTCCTCAGTGAGAGACCTGGAGAAGGAGACTTGCTGGAGCAAAGCCACAGGGATCTCTGAGGTTTCCCTGGCCCCTCGCCCCTGTCCTGCCTGGCTGATGTCAGCATCTCTCTGTGAGGTCACCACCTCCCCACCACCTTGGACCAATAGTCTGAGGTGCTGCAAAAGGCCTTTGTGATGTCACTGCCAAACCCCTCCCTTGTTGGGCTAATGTCCTGCCCCTGGCCAGGCACTGTGGAGGTTTGAGCTACTCCCTGTGGATCACCCCACTCAAGGAGCGTTGCTCCCAATGCTGCACTCAGTTTTTCAGAAATGAGTCGACTTTATGTCCAGAAGAGACCATTAGAGCATCTAATCTGACCCCCTGCATATCACAGGCCTCCTGTATGACACAAGAGCTACTTTTGGGGCAAACACATTCCAGAAAGGCATCTAGTCTTCATTAAATGACATCAGGACATAGAGAATCCACCAATTTCCTTGGTAGCTTGTTCCTGTGGTGAATCATCCTCGCTGTTGACTATGTTGTAATATGAATTTGTCTCTTTTCACCTTCCAGCCATTGGGTCTTGTTATGCCTTTCGCTGCTCGATTCAAGAGCCCTTTAATACCCAATCTTTTCTCTCCATTAGGGCACTTCAACACTTCAATGAAGTCACCTTTCAATCTTCTTTTGATAAGCTAAGCAGGTTGAGCTCTTTCAATAGCTCACTAGAAGGCATTTTTCTCCAGCCCTCAGAACATTTGGTGGCTCTTTGCTGCCCCAGCTCCAATTTCACAACATCTTTTTCAAATGAGGACACCAAAACTGGAGGCAGTATTCCAGTATCAGTCTCACGGATGCCGTGTCACCTCCTGTGACGTTATTGACATAATCTGTAACTGTATAGATCACCGTTGCGACTGCTGTTCTATATTTGCAACCAATATTGTAGAAAAGTTGTTGTGTAGGGGGTCTATGGAGAGGTTCTGATTGGCTGCTTATAATGATGCTATCTCTAGATGTGTATCATTTTTGTAGTTGACATTATGAATATTGGCTCTATGCTGCCTGTATTTCAAACTTGTGCTCTGCTTCTGGGGAACACCCCAGACAAGTTGGTGTCAGTTCTGCCTCGACTGCTTAATGGCCCATTAAGGACCATCAGCTATACAATCGACCCATTGAGAGAAGGCAGATACGCCTTGTGACTCAGCAAGGACTGCAGGGACCTGCCTATGGACAGAACGCTAAGGTTTTTCTATGCCACGTGCTGGATAGAGTTTCCTTGGGAAAGCAAAGACAACATGGCAAGAGACTATAAAAGGTTGGTGCCTCGTCTCCATCTTATTTTCAGTCCTGCTCCAAACCTCTGGAGGAACTTTGCTACAAACTGAAGCTCTGTAAAAAGGACTGAATGACCCATCCCAGCTGTGGATGAACTCCGGAGACTTGATTTGAACCTGCAGTTTATTCCATCACTGCTACAAGCCTGAATCAAGAACTTTGCCATTACTGTATGTGAAGGGTTAAAATCCATGTGCATTTTGTATAACAACCTGGTCTATGGCTTGTGCCAGCTCTTTTCCAGACCCAAAGTCCAGAGTATGGTCAGGGGACGAGAGGCCTAGCAAATAGTGACCAGCTAAGAGAAAGCTGGGTAAACAGAACACCTTGCTTGCTAAGATAGGCCTGGTCAGCAAATTGCCAGGTGTTTCGTGTTTCACTCTTTATATTTGGCACCACCATCTTTCCCTTTAGCCTTGTCGTTTACCAAGGGTAAAACTAAACATCTCTTCAGATACCAGGGAGTGTTTGTGTTCATTCCTGCCAACCACACAGAGGTTTGATTTAGCTGCTGGGTGATTAGACCACCTGGTATGCTTTGCCGATTTGCTGGTAGCGCTCCTGGAATAACACTCGACATTTGGTGGGGTTAGCGAGTCAATGCACATTTTGGCCGTTAGAACCCTCCCAGCTTCAGTGTATACGTAACGTGAAACCAGGGGAAGTTGTCACTGTTCATGATAACGTTTGCTGGGAGGGTAGGGAACAAAGAACCACCCTGACAGGTGTAAAAGTAGAATGAATTATATTGTAAAAATAAGAACGAATTAAAGAAATGTTGTATGTACCTTTAAGCAGAAATAAGAAATGTTGAAATACAGGTGCCAGGAAAAGAAACATTAGGCATAAACAATGGTGCTAATGGCGAAATGTTAACAGAAGATGGGTAATAGTTAGTAAGAAAATAAGATATGCATGCCTAGCCCAGGTAAACTTATCTGATTCTGCTTCCTTTGTTATCTTGTTAAGTTCTCACCCTTTTATCTGTATAAATAAGATAGTTTATGTCTTGCATGGTGCTCACATTATCTGGGTGTCATTAGCAGAGCGCTGTGCTAATAAAACAGAGTGGTCTGACAAACTGTGCATCCTGAGACTAACTTTGACAATTTGGAGGTTCCACCGAGATGGCAACCGCCTTCACTGGGGCTGTGTGATTCCTGACCGTTTTTGTAGGACCATGGCAGCCGGCACCTGGGCATTTGGCCCGAGCGGTCCTCCACCAGAACGGAAAGGCGCACAACCACAGTGAAGTCTACGCCATTGAACCTGTTGGTTCCCACTCTGATCTGGTAGGGATCCCGGGATCTGACATCAGGAATCTGGTCAGGTAATTATTTCTGTGCTTTGTCCGGACTGAGGACTGTCCTGTCTCTGTGTCTATCCGTCTTCCTGTGGAGTGTTTGAGTCTGGGTGCCATCTCCATCCGGGGATCGGCCAACCAAGGGGTTCCTGTCCCCGCGGTCTGAGTGAGTGGAATCTGCACAATCGCAGCCGCACCGCACTTTGGGTAAAACCCCTGGTGTGAAAGCAAGGGCGACTGAGGCAGTAGCCTCTGGGCTCCTTTTGTGTGTTGCACCGGGCATCGCTCTGACGAACCCGAATTTCCTTCTTGTGCGATTGGTGTGTAAAGTCCTCCTGTATGGGTAACCAGACGTCTAAGTCGGGACAGTTCCCTAAACGAACACCGGCTCATTTTATATATTTAGGATGGGTCCAGACTCTTGTAAGAAGGGTCCGGACTCCTGTACATTTCTGGAAAAATGGTCCAGGCTAACTCAGGGGGATCCCAAAACTCAGTGGCCACTGTTAAAATCTTGGAACAAAGACCAAGTGGACATCTTAAAGGACAAACTCGGCCAATCTAAAACTAAATTGGCTAAAGAAGAGCTTAATTGTTTCATTCAGTGGTGGGAAGAGGCAAATCGTAGCTGGACAAAATCAAAACTCGCCTCTCTCAAATATTCAAATAATAAGTTAAAAGCTTTATTAAAAGCCTCCTCTCCCACCACCAGACTAAGCGCTCCCCTTTACCCCGTTCTCAAAAAACCTCCACCCCGGATCGATCCAACCCCCTTAATACTCCCATCTCATTGTAAAAAGGACAAAAAGCCCCTTGTTCTGTTCCCCTTTGTTGTCTGCCTCAAAAACTGATTCTTTAGTGTTCCACTACCAATTCAGCAAAGAGGATGGGCTCCTCAACTAGCCCCCACCCTTCCTGGTCCCTTTCCTTGAACATTTCTTTCAAAATTGTGAAGTGACCACAATATCACTCACAAACGGTTCATTGGAAAAAAAAAATCAGGATCGGGCCCAGAAAAGCAGGCAAGCAACAGATAAAGAAACTGAAAAACAGGTTGGAAGCCCTAAGGGCATAGTGTCAGGAGTAAGAAAAGCATAAGTGCAGGCATGAACCCCTGGAACAATACTTAAAATGGTGAAATCTGAGGTGACTAAAGGTGTCATTCTGGGAGATAAACAAGTGATTTAAGGAAAGAGTGAAAAGTTAACTCTACAGAGGCTGGAGAAAATTAAGCAGTTAAACTTTGTGAAAATGTTTAAAAGGACCATGTTAAAGAGAGAGAATTCTTGGTTTCTTTGCAGCCATTCTGAAGGGAAAATGGGCCCTTTTCCAGAAGAGTGCCTGTAAATAATCCAAATATATATAGAGCTATGTAAAAACAAGGCAGTGTAAAGGAATGTTAAGGAAAAGAAAATGTGTATGTATCTATTTGTCTGTGAAAATATATAAAGTTCTAAGAATCTAAACCAGCACATCTGGTTTGTAAAACTCCTGTTTTGTAGGTGTAAGATAAATTGGTTTTGTTTTTGTTTTTAATGCCACTAAAAATTCATTTGACTCTAATTCAAAGTTTCAAAACTGATAAACCTTTTTGCAAGACACAGGTAATTAGCGTTGTTTGGCTTTGGGATTTAGCATTTAACCCTTAAGGGGTAACTTGATTCTTTATAAAATTTAAAATGTTTTTAAATAAAAACCAAGTCATGGCTGCAATAGGGAAGTCAAAATCAGGAGAATAGGGAGAGATTCTGGAGTCTTTTTGTTTGGTTGGTTGGTTTTTTGTAACAATAGCAGATAAAAGCTGTAGTGAAAGAATAAAAAAAAATTAACAGTGACCCTCTGAAGCAACAGCAGAGGTGAGGTGCACAAAACAAAAAGAAGCAATGTTAAAAACACTGAGCCTTAAAATGGCTCTGTGTAATCAGACTGTCACTTTAATAACAGTACATGAAAACTCTGTAAGAAAAAAGAAATACAAATGAAACGTGCTACTGAATTAAAATCCTATTAGGGCTCCAAAAAGAGCCACAATAGGCTGTTTTCTTTTTCAGATCCCTGTGTGTTAAGACAGAGTCTCTGAGCTTTGCTGATGGCTTTGAATCCAAAAGCCAAGCCTGTGTTGATGCAAATTACCTAACTGATAAAGAAAGGTGACAACTGCTAGCACAAAAGAAGCTGCAAATAAAGAACGTATCTGGTCAGCAAACAAATTGCCTACATAAAAGACATGGTATAACAAGATACCTACAATAGATTTGACGCTAATGTTATTGTTAATATTAAACATTGAAATAAATGTAATGTTAGTAAGTACCCCTGTAACAACGTATAGTGTGTATGATTTTTGGAAAAATCCTTTAAGGTAATATGGTAATGATGCTTCTCAGCTATTACCTGTGAATAAACTTAAAGCTTAACACAGCAGCAAAAACATTACAAACTTGGTCTGCTATATAAGAGGAAAAACTTGAGGTACACCACCTCATGGATTTAATAACTAAACAGTGGAATACTTTCCCCATAACTCTTAAAAAGTAGAACCCATTAAAACCTGGCCTGCCTATAGAACAAAAAAACCACAGGAAAATATGGGGGTAATTCCTCTGTTTTGCCGACAATCAGCAAGGGTATTTGTAAAAGAACGGAATCTTTAAGCAATAATCAATGCCACCCCAAAAGGGGTAGAAAAATGTTATTTCCGTCTTTCAGAAAATCATAAAAAGCTAACACCAGCTACAGAACAAATGAAAGAAAAAACATCCTGCGATAGCTATGGAATGTACTGAAATGCAGACATTTAGAACATAAGATGTTTTGGGTAATATCGGAAAATATTAAGGTTTTAATGCATCTGTTAAAGCAAAGGAAAAGATCATTGTTTAATACCTATCAATATAACTGGATGCAATATGTCTCCAGTATGGTGAGACAAAATTTGTTAAGTGAAGACATTGTTGTTAAAATCGCACACCAACAGGCTCTGGAAGCAAAGATATGGAAAGTTAGCCCACTCTCCATATTATACATGGGATCCTTCTGGCTGCCCCGGACCTCCAGCTAATGGGCTGGGGAGGAAGGGAAACTATTGGACACTAGAGGTTGTACCAAGTGGACTCCTCAAAAGTGGGTGTGCTTATCCTGCCTGTTGCTCCAAAGCCCTGTAGTAAAGACATCTCACTAAGATCCTGTATGTGGGATAAAATTAATAAAATTAGACCAAAGTATTGTATAATGGGAAATGTGTGTGTTAATTCTTGGAAAAAAGTGTTTTAAAAGGATAAAAGTGTTAGCAACCCACCAGTAGACAAATGTACATGTAATGTAAGTACTGTGTTTACCAATAATCACATTTACTATTTGCCACAACCAAAAAGTCTCAGCTTACTGTAAGCACTGATTTAGCCGAGTTCTCTATCAATCTTCGCACTGAATGGCAAACAGTTATCAATCATCTGTTTAAAAAGGTAGAAAGGTAACATAGTTCCTAAAAACAAAAACAAACAAACAAAACAATGTGGGAAACAGAACCATTCATATTATACACGCAAATGGGGACATGTTATGAATTGCCACTGCAGAAAGACATAACAGCTTACCATTGGTATAACGTATTTTCTGAATAGTCTCTCACAACTACTGGCATACTAATGATACTACCCCTAACTGTTTGGTTTTAAATTGTATGTGTTTAATTGAAATATTTGGAATGTGCTGTTGGATAAAACAAATATATGCAAAGCTAGAGCCACAGGCCCAAATCACCTCCCAGTATTTTCTATTATGTGGACTAAATAAGAAGTGACACTGGCGATTAATAATCTTAGTGTCAAAAGGGGGATATGTAGGAGCTGGACTTTATAATGTACTATGAGAATGAATGTATAATTTGATTTCATCCTGCTAGCCACCCTTTTTGAATAGCAGAAAGAAATTACCCTCTGGGACTATAAGATTCTGTTTTCCCATATGCATTAGAAGTTGGGCCCTCTCTTAACTCTTTGTTTTAAGATTTAGTTAGCAAGAGAAAGGATTCTCTATTGTGTCTATGTTAAGTAAATTAGAGAAACATTGAACGCCTGGGTCTCAATGTAAATTGTCTTGGTTATTGATTGTAAAATTTAGCAAGGTTTAATTTGCAATGTCTTTTTGCTCAATATAAAATACTACTGTTTGTATTCTCAATCTGTTTGTATGAATGAGGAATGAATGCATCAGGAAAAGATAAGGTGTGAAGGCCATTGTTATAGCCAGAGTCAAGGAAAGAAGCAAAAAGACTTAAAGAGCATCAAAGAATCATCAGGCACAACTCTCTGGCATCCGCAGCATGGATACATGCTTTGCCGTGTAAGAATGCACCACCCCCAGCGAACCAATCATCACCTCAGGACCACGCAGAGTCAATTTTGACTCCAGAAGAAGACGTAGAGGAACAGCCTGCAATACCTTACAATCAACGTTCTCGTAAGGGTTGCCAGAAGCAGACGACAACCTAAAGCAAGGCCCAAGAAGCAGCAGTAGTGAGCCTAGCACCTGCTGCCTGGTGGACATAAAACTGTGACTGCAGTTCCCTCAGTTGAGGTTGTCAGAACCAGAAGGGCCCTGCCTCCAACATGCGCCTCTGTTAGTGCCTGTTCCTCGGCTGTTGGTGTCTGAAGGTCTGGGGAGTCCACAATGACAATTCTTTTATCCAGCAGCAAGTGTGGATAGCTCAGACCCTTAATATTTCTAAATGCCGGGTCTGCAGCCACATCTCAGCCCACTCTCAAATGGGTGTTCCTGTCCTGGCTGTCTCACTCAATTCCCCAGACCTCACTGGAGGACCTTGTCCGTTTAACACAATATGGAACAGTAATGACACCTGGGAAGAGACTATTGGCAGTTCCTTTATCCCACTTGGGGGAGTAATACACCAGGCAAAAAGGCTCCTAAGGTTACAAGCAATAGTTAAAATAATAGCAAATAAAACTGGAGAAAGTTTAAGAGCCCTGGCCAAAGAAACAGGGGCGATCCGACAGGTGGCCCTCCAAAACTGTCAGGCATTGAACATAGTGCTGGCGACCAAAGGAGGGTACTGTGCTCTCATTGGAAAACAACACCAATGAGGTAATAGATCACGCTAGCCACTTAGAACAAATCACATATCTTCCCCATGAAGAGGTGAGATCTTTATGGAAGTGGCTAAGTAACCTGTTCAATTTCTCTGGCATAGGAAACTGGTTGTTTCAGGAAGCCCTGACTGTCCTGTTTGGAATCCTAATAATTTTTGTATGTTTTCAGTTAATCTCCTGTTGTATCCAGAATTGTGTAAAATATGCCACCCAGGTGACTGCCCCAAAACAGAGAGCTAATATGATGATTTTGAATATCGCTGATGAACAAAGAGATAAAGAACGGTTAATATGTGGAACCCAGTCCAATGTTGGTCATGGCGAAGCGTGACCAAAAGGAGGGATTGTGAAAGTAGAATGAATTATATTGTAAAAATAGAAAGGATTAAAGAAATGCTGTCTGTACCTTTAAGCAAAATTGCTGGAATGCTGCAATCCAGGTGTCCGAAATACAGACATTAACATAGAGCAATTGCACCATTTAAGGGCAATTGGTGATGCATTAGCCTTAGACGGATAAGAGTTATTAAGGAAGTAGGATATGCTGCTGTGCCTCAGGTGAATTTTACTGTTTTGCTCTCTTTGTCCCTTTGTTTAATTCCCACTCTTTTATCTGTATAAGACTATTTGGGTCTTGCATGGCCGCTCACATTATCTGGGTGTTATTAGCAGAGCGCTGTGTTAATAAAACAGAGTGGTCTGACAAACTGTGAGTCCTGAGTCTAACTTTGACATGGGTAAGATCTGACTTGTCTATTGACCTGCATCTGGGGCTTGGTCCTTTGGAGTCGTTTGAGAACCTTTTTTCTTTTACTGGGGTATTGGTTTTCATAACCATTCATCCCCATACGGAGCGGGGCTGGTGGTGATAGAAGGAAACTGGAATAGCTGAGGGAATTGCTTGTATGACGTCCGATTGGCCAGTGGGATGAAACCAAAGTCCTCTCTGCATGGCTGCTGTGACGTGCTTTAATAGTAAAGCGCACCCAGCCTCGGGCTGTGACTGCCCTGCTCCAAGCAATTTGTCCTGAATTGATACTCTCAGCAGTGTCCTGACAGAGGCTGCATCGTTACAGGGGTCATCCGGGATTACAGCTGGGAACTCTCCAAAGCTCAGGATGCGCTTCCTCAGCTAGGGGAAGTATGTAACCCACACACCTCCAGGGTGCGGTGGGGTGTCCCAGCTAGTGGCACCAAGATCACTTAGAGGGAGCAATAAAACATGTCTTCTATACAGCCCTCGCTAACAGCCGGGTGGCTTTTAGTTCATGCTGTAGAGGCCCACACACTCAGCTCCAGAGGTCCCCGGTTCAATCCCGCCCACCGACAAGTCACCGACCCGGATCAGTAGGCATAACAGAGACAGCTGCCACCCCAAGGAGAGAGCTGCCATGCCACGCCCGGCTGAGAAGAGGTACCAAGCAGTGTGTTGACACCCTTCAGAGCTTCCTGTGATAAACTGTGAACTTAGGACAATAGCAGGGTGGTAGAAAGTGTTGCCCTCAGAGTGGGCTGGGTCAGAGCCCATGGGAGGCCCCGGGCTCCCCCACACCACCATCTGTTGCGTCCTTCCCCCCAAAAGGGCCGAAACCCTGACCAAGAGGCAACATCCCCACAAGCAAAGGCCATCATGACGCATCTGTCTTCGAAAGTTTGCAGAGGATGCGAGAGCAGAAAGGGGAGAGAGGATGAGGGTGGCTCTTGGGAAGAGGGAGGGAGGGAGGGAGCCTTATGGGAATCTCGTTTACCACCATCAACCCAATGATCAGATCATTGATGCCTAGAATCTTCCCTGACCTGTTGTAATTGATTGGATCTAGGTTTTAAAACGGGTACCACATTTGCAGATGGAGAAATGTCAGGGAGTTGAGTGGAAGGCCATTGCAAGCTCAGCTAATTAGGCAATGGGGCTTATGCCCCATCTAACAAGCTCCTCAAACAATAGCTCCCAATTTTCATTCACATTGTTCTGCTTAGTGTTTTTCTCCAAAACACTTTCACTGATCATTTTGGTCAGCTTTGGAAAGTTAGCCCTTCCAGTGCACCAAATATAAATATTGCTGGTGGGGACTGCCCTCGATCAGGGCCGGCTCTAACAATTTCGGCGCCCCAAGCACGGCGGCATGCCGCGGGGGGAGCTCTGCCGCTCGCCGGTCCCGCGGCTCTGGTGGACCTCCCACAGACGTGCCTGCGGAAGCTCCAACGGAGCCGCGGGACCAGCGGACCCTCCGCAGGGACACCTGCGGGAGGTCCACCAGAGCCGCCTGCCGCCCTCCCGGCGGCCGGCAGAGCGCCCCCCGCGGAATGCCGCCCCAAGCACGCGCTTGGAGCGCTGATGCCTGGAGCCAGCCCTGCCCTCTATTGGTCATAAGAACGGCCATACTGGATCAGACCAATGGTCCAGCCAGCCCAGAATCCTATCCTCCCACAGTGACCAATGCCAGGTGCCTGCGAGGGAATCGACAGAACAGGGAATCATCAAGCGATCCATCCCGTCGCCCATTCCCAGCTTCCAGCAAACAGAGGCTGGGGACACTTCAAGAGCATGGTTTTGTATCCCTGCCCATCCTGGCTAATAGCCAATGATGGACCCATCCTCCATCAACTTATCTAGTTCTTTGGTGGACCCTGTTATAGTCTTGGCCGTCAAGCATCCTCTGGCAAAGTTTCCCCAGGTTGACTGGGTGTTGGGTGAAGAAATACTTCCTTTGGTTTGTTTTAAACCTGATGCCTATTCATTTCATCAGGTGACCCCAGCTCTTGTGTTATGAGAAGGAGTAAATAACACTTCCTTACAGATCCAGACTAACACGGCTACCCTTTCTGATATTTCCTTATTTACTTTCTCCAAACCCGTCATCATTTTATAGACCTCTATCCTAACCCTCCCTTAGTCACCTCTTTTCCAAGCTGAAAACTCCTCTGTCTTATTAATCTCACCTCACATGGAAGCTGTTCCACACCCCAATCATTTTGGTTGCCCTTTTCTGTACTTTTCCCAATTCCGATATATCTTTTTGAGATGGGGGACCAGCTCCAGTATTCAAGATGTGGGCCTACCACAGATTTTATAGACAGGCAATATTAGATTTCAATCTTGCTAGCCATCCCTTTCCTAATGACTTCCCAACATTTTGTTCACTTTTTTGACTGCCAATGCACATTGAGTGGATGTTTTCAGAGAACTATCCACAGTGACTCCAAGATCTCTTTCTTAAGTTGTAAGAGCTAATTTAGACCCCATCAGTTTAGATGTAGAGCTGGGATCATGTTTTCCCATGTGCATTACTTTGCATTGATCCACATTGAATTTCATCTGCCTTTTTGCTGCCCAGTCACTCCGTTTGGTGAGATCCCTTTGTCACACTTCGCACTCTCTTTTGGACGTAACTATCTTGGGTTGGTTTGTATCATCTGCAAATGTTGCCATCTCACTGTTTACCCCTTTTTCCAGATCACTTAGGAGTATGTTGAACAGTGCTGGTCCCAGTACAGACCCCAGGGGGACACCACTATTTACCTCTCTCCATTCTGAAAACTGACCACTTAGTCAGACTCTTTGTTTCTTGCCTTTGAACCAGTTACCTATCCCAGAGAGGACCTTCCATCTTATCCCATTTTGCTTCAGAACCTTTGGGGAAGAGACCTTGTCGAAGGTTTTCTGAAAACCTAAGTATACTATATCCACGGAATCACCTTTATCCACATGCTTGTTGACTCCCTCGAAGAATTATAGTAGTTTCGTGAGGCATGATTTTCCTTTATAAAAACCATGTTCATTCTTCCCCAATGTAAGCAGGGGCAGACTCACCCAGCGGCACCTCCTGCTGGTCATCTTGGGAATTAGCTCTCCAGCTGTCAGAGCGCCCTCTGCAGGCTGGTGATCCGCCTTACTGCAGCTGGCCCCCTGTCCCTCCCAGGACCCCAGTGCCCCTTTTACCCTGGCAGTACTCCCTGGCAGAACCCCCCCAGTTCTGGGTCTCCCCCTCCCAGAGGAACCCCCACCCACTATCTCCACTTTACCTCAGTCTTGGCTACTGCCCAGTCTCCATCCAGCCCCCGTTCACTGGGGCAGACTGCAGTATGAGCCACTCACCACAGGCAAAGGGATTTGGACCTGCCGCCTCTGCTTCCCCCTGGGCTGCCCCATTGCAGCCCTGCACCTATGCAGCCTATAGTCAGGCCTGCAGCCTGGGGCTTTCCAGGCCAGAGCTCCCAGCTCCTCTGGCCCTTCCCCAGCCCTGCTCCCACTCTAGGTGTCTTGCTTGGGTCCCTGCAGCCAGGCCCTTCTCTCGCTACAAGCAGAGGGAGACTGACTGGGCTCCTGGCTCACAGCCTCTTATAGGGGCCAGCTGGGCCTGACTGGGGCATGGCCACAGCTGAGCCTGCTTCCCCCAATCAGCCCAGGCTCCTTGCCCCAGCCCCAGCCCTCTCCTGGGCTGCTTCAAGCCCCGCAGGGCAGGAGCGGGTAACCACCCGCTACACCCAGCAAATTCCATTCACCGATGTGTCTAATCATTGGGCTCTACAATTCCACCCAATGTGCCTGGTACTGACGTTAGCCTCAGTGGCCTGTAATTGCCAGCTGCATCTCTGGAGCCTTTTTCATACACTGCTCCAGCCAGGGACTCAAGGCCGCCCCAGACTGTCCCCTTTTACCTTCAGGGAAATCAAGTTCAAGTTCTACAAGGAGCTAAAGAAGCCTCAACCCTGCATCTGTATTAATGTCACATTTCTCACTGCCCGACACAAACAAATGTCATTTCAATCCCAGGTGAGTCCACTTCAGTCATTCCTCAGCCCCATTCCTTCACCCTCCTGCCTTAGCTTAGGGCATTGCGCCACCCTGTGGGCATTTCATGTCCCTCCTCAGTTTCACATACAGACACAATCTCCTTTGCTGTTCAACTAACAGCAAAACCTTTCTGTGTCTCTAGTATGAGTCAGGGCATTCAATTCCATTGAAACCTTCTCTCCTGCAATGGCAACGGTCAGACAGAGGGGACGTGGCCACCTTCAGCCCTGAGAGTGAGATATTCACTCTCCTCTTTCTTCAAGCTGCTGTTGTTATTCCATAAAACATGTACCATGGAATAAGAAGCTGAGTTTACTCCAGGGTGAGGAAAGAAAGGAGCCACCAACTCCCCGAAAAATCTCTGTGCCTTAGAGAGAACCTGCCCATGCTACTGGAATCACTGATGTGCTTCAGCTACAATGGAGAAAGCATCTGCTCTCAGGGGGTATAGCTCAGTGGTAGAGTGTTTGACTGCAGATCAAGTGGTCCTTGGTTCAAATCCAAGTGCTCTCTAATAAGCCTCTTATTTTCCCTTTTGAAAAAAGGGAAAACATTTTCATTTCCATTCTCCATTATGTTCAGGAGCTCCACAATACGGGGATGCTTGAAATGAATGTAAATACTCAACATTTCACTGTCCAAATGCATAAAAACCTAGCACACCTGTCCATCAGCTGAAATCAGTTCCAATCCTCTAAGTGTCTAGTTTATGTTTTCGTCAATTAAACAAAGGGATCATATGAATGTACATTTGAGGATCCCTCTTCTCCAGGGCTGTGCTGTGCAGAAGAACAAGACCCACATCCAGTTGGGGTTCAGGAGTCTGACGAGCAAAGGCCACTTGGTGCGGGCTAAAGTCACCAGCACTTTGGCTCCTTCCCATTCAACCAGCAGCTGGGCCCCCAGGACAAGGCATGAGAAGAAGACAGTGGCTGTGAGCAGGAAAATAGCCACCAAGAAACTGGCTAAAGATCCTCAGGAAGGTCACCATGCCCATGTCTAGAATGTACTGACTGCATCAGGGACCAAAAAGGCAGAGAAAAGCCCTCAAAAGTTCTAAGCTGCCAAGCCCCAGAAGATGATCAAAATCCTACCTAAAATCAAGACAGGAGTAAGGCTAATGTCATCTCCAAAGCCAGGGCTAAGAAGGTAACACTGAGAAAGAAGTGAAGAGATTTCCATTGGGATGACTCCTGCTCCCCTAATGGCTCTTTTATGAATGACCATGGACCACCCGGAGAGATCAAAGTCCTGCAGGACAAACAGCCCCATGGACAGTATAATGAAGTGGTGGCAGTGGGGGGAAGTGCTGTGTTTTGTGTAACACCTGCCAGGTGAGTGATGCACTGACAGGGCAGCTGCCCATAGCTCCCACATGAGCTCATTCTCTTTGATCTGCTTCTGCTGTTATTTCAGAGCCAGCACTAGCGGGAGTGTGTCCCTGTCACTTCACCGGCTCTGGAACAGGCTCTGTCTGCATCCCAGTTCTGATTAATCCCACTTTTTAATGTATTCCTACTGTGATACTTTCCCAGTTCTCTGCCTCGTTCTAACATTCCGGTCAGAGACTGAATATGGGGAGGGATGGACTAATTTGTGTGACATTCAGTAAGTTGCCTCAATTTCAGTAAGGCATTTGACACGGTTCCACATGGGGAATTATTAGTTAAATTGGAAAAGATGGGGATCAATATGAAAATTGAAAGGTGGATAAGGAACTGGTTAAAGGGGAGACTACAACAGGTCGTACTGAAGGGTGAACTGTCAGGCTGGAAGGAGGTTACTAGTGGAGTTCTAGAGGGATCTGTTTTGGGGCCAATCTTATTTAACCTTTTTATTACTGACCTTGGCACAAAAAGCGGGAATGTGCTAATAAAGTTTGCAGATGACACAAAGCTGGGAGGCAGTAACACAGAGAAGGACCGGGATATCATACAGGAAGATCTAGATGACCTTGTAAACTGGAGTAATAGTAATAGGATGAAATTAAATAGTGAAAAGTGCAAGGTCATGCATTTAGGGATTAATAATAAGAATTTTAGTTATAAATTGGGGACACATCAGTTGGAAGCAACAGAGGAGAAGGACCTCGGCGTATTAGTTGATCACAGGATGACTATGAGCCGCCAATAAGATATGGCCGTTAAAAAAGCTAATGCAGTTTTAGGATGCATCAGGCGAGGTATTTCCAGCAAAGATAAGGAGGTGTTAGTACCGTTATATAAGGCACTGGTGAGACCTCATCTGGAATACTGTGTGCAGTTCTGGTCTCCCATGTTTAAGAAGGATGAATTCAAACTGGAACAGGTTCAGAGACAGGCTACTAGGATGATCCGAGGAATGGAAAACTGTCATATGAAAGGAGACTCAAAGAGCATGGTTTGTTTAGCCTAACCAAAAGAAGGTGGAGGGGGGATATGATGGCTCTTTATAAATATATCAGAGGGATTAATATTAGGGAGGGAGAGGAATTGTTTAAGCTTAGTACCAATGTGGACACAATAACAAATGGGTATAAACTGGACACTAGGAAGTTTAGACTTGAAATTAGACGAAGGTTTCTAACCATTAGAGGGGTGAAGTTCTGGAACAGCCTTCCAAGGGGAGTAGTGGGGGCAAAAGACATATCTGGCTTCAAGACTAAGCTTGATAAGTTTATGGAAGGGATGGTATGATGGGATAGCCTAATTTTGGCAATTAATTTTAGCAATTGATCTTTGATTATCAGCAGGTAAGTATGCCCAGTGGTCTGTGATGGGATGGGATCTGAGTTACGGCAGAGAATTCTTTCCTGGGTGCTGGCGGGGGAGTCTTGCTCACATGCTCAGGGTTTAGCTGATCACCATATTTGGGGTCAGGAAGGAATTTTCCTCCGGGGCAGATTGGCAGAGGCCCTGGAGGTTTTTCGCCTTCCTCTGCAGCATGGGGCATGAGTCACTTGCTGGAGGATTCTCTGCAGCTTGAGGTCTTCAAACCACAATTTGAAGATTTCAATAACTCAGACATAGGTTAGGGGTTTGTTATAGAAGTGGATGGGTGGGATTCTGTGGCCTGCTTTGTGCAGGAGGTCAGACTAGATGATCATAATGGTCCCTTCTGACCTTAAAGTCCATGAGTCTATGTGATTGAAACCTCTGCTGGAGGTGGGCAGGAGCCTGTTACACACATAAAATAGCTAAGTTTTAGCAAACTACCTGCTACACATTCAAACCTTCCTGTACACACACAACAGAAATTGGGGCTCTGAGAAATGGCAACTTTCCTTTAACACAGATCTTTGTTTTCTGTACTTCCAGAGGCATTGAAATAGAAGCACATTACCTTTAAACAGCTGCTATTTCATGATCAGCAGCAGAGCCTCTGTCAATTTACACCCATAGAGCTGATTGTTTCTAACTGCAGGGTTAGCCAGACCATTCAGTAACATTATCGCTCTGTTCACAAAGGCTTTGGTTAGTGACGAATCATGAGACTAATCCCTTCCTGCTGTAATTCCACTGACTCCAATGTCTCTTTCCCCAGTTCTGGTTCCAAGAAAATAAACAAATTAAAACAACCTTCAGAACTAACATGCTGTGGGAAAGTGGAAATGTTGATAGCTCAAATAATTCAGTTTCTTCTGTGTCTTGTGTGTGTCTATCTGCTTTGTGTGTGTGTGACCAGTGGGGCTTTTTGTTTGCTCCTGGCAGGTTCAACCCTGTCAGATTTGTCTGTGGGGAGGGGCCAGAGAAAACATACCCCCTGGCCTTCGAGGTTGGGGTTAGGCAAAGGAATAACAACCCTGTCCCACAAAAAACAAAATATGTTACAGAAACAGTGGTAGGAACAGTGCTAGAGAAACTGGTAAATAATCACAATGCCCCGGCGTGAAGTAATTGGAAACACAGAATTCAAAAAGCAAAGCTCAGGGGCTATTTGGGATTTATTCTCTGAGCTTGGCCATGTGCTATAGCACAGGGAGCACTTTTGGGAGTCTCCTATCCCACAACGGGGGAAAGGAAAAGGATTCTTAGGTTCTAGCACGGATGGAAGGAGGATGGTGATGGGGAATAAGGGAATCCCTCTGACTTACCCGAACTACGTCTGTAGTTACAGCGGGTGAAATGACATTTTTCCCTATCCCTGCCCTGTTCCTGCTCTTTGTTATAGTTCAATATATTTTAAGTGCGGAAATTGATAATAAAAATATCTGCTCCCCAGCACAACCTGCAGCAACATCAGAGCAACTGGGAATGAAACAATTTGTTCCCCAAGGGAGAACTCGATGACTAACAGTTGCTGTGAAATGGGGGAACAGTATAACCGTGATGCTCAGGGTTTGTTTAGACCAGGGAAAGTGATGGGGTTTAGGTCAGGTCAAGGGGAAAGCTAATGCCAACCCCTGCACGTGGGCTGCATCTGCACTACAATTTTTTACATTAAGATCACTAACTTGAGCAACCAACGCCATGTACAGCCCTAGTGGCTGTCAGGCACAGATAGTTTTTGCCTCAGTGTAGCTTGTTGGGATCAAACCTCTCTCCCCCCACCTGGAGGGATGAACATTCCTGGCAGGAGGGACACACACTCCTGTGACTCAAAAGGAAAGGAGTTGATAGAAAAGATCACAGGACTGACCCCAAAGAAGGGTGAGCTGCAAAAGGCAGAAGCAGGCAACTGATCTGGTGGAGCTGAGACACCACGGTGAAGATGGTGCAAAAATCACTATGTGGGAATTAGCAAATGTGATTTATTTAAAAAACATTTTTGGCCAACACTAGTCAAGGGATTTATTACAATTCTCTCTCATGTGGATTTTGTGATGTCTAATGAGGCTTGAGCTCTGATTGAAGCTTTTCGTGCACTCAGAGCTTTTCCCACACTCTCTCCCATGTGGATTTTCCTATGTGAGACAACATGTGAGCTGTGCTTGAAGCTTTTCCCACACTCAGAGCATGTGTACAGTGTCTCCCCTGTGTGGATTATCTGATGTCTGATACGGTGTGAGTTCTGACTAAAGCTTTTCCCGCACTCAGAGCTTGTATAGGGCTTCTCACCTGTGAGATTTTGTGATGTAAGAAGTGGTCTGAACGATTAAAGAACCATTTCCCACACTCAGAGCATCCATAAGGTTTCTCACCTGTGTGGATTTTCCTATGTTTGGTAAGGTTTGAGCTCTGCTTAAAGCTTTTCCCACACTCAGAGCATGTGTAGGGCTTCTCCCCTGTGTGGATTCTCTGATGTCTGATAAGGGCAGAGCGGTGACTAAAGCTTTTCCCGCACTCAGAGCATGTGTAGGGCTTCTCCCCTGTGTGGATTCTAAGATGTGTGTTCAGGGTAGAGCTCCTACTAAAGATTTTCCCGCACTCTGAGCATCTGTGGGGTGCTTCTCCTGTGTGGATTCGCTGATGTGAGATGAGGGCTGAACTATCGATGAAGCATTTCCCACACTCAGAGCGTTCATAAGGTTTCTCACCTGTGTGGATTGTCTGATGTGTGATAAGGGCAGAGCTCCGATTGAAGCTTTTCCCACACTCATGGAACATGTAGCGTGTCTCTTCAAAGTTGATTCTGTCGCTTGTTATAAGGTCTGAGTGGCTACTAAAGTTTCCCTCTGGCCTCTGCTGAGTCTCACAGGCTTTTGTTTTTTCTGGGAGTGCATAACTCCCGGAAACATTCCCTTTGGATCTTCCTGATAAAGTTCCATGTGGTTCTCCTTGCTCAGCATCTTCCTGATGGGGTTTCTCCTCCTCATTCTGACTCACCATCCCTTCACCTGATGGGAGACAGAGAGAATCCGGACATAGATCACTACCTGCACCTGAGAGAAAGGAAATCTCAGAGAGAGGAATGGAAAAAGGGATGAACAATCCAAAATATGTGTGGGAGAGATCAAACCTATCAGGAACTGATTTTCCCCAAAACCTTCCCCAGAGGAGAGAGGAAGGGATCAGTTTTGGTCTGCATCTCACTCAGGAGAAAGAGAAATCGGGGCGGGACCTGCTGCCAGTTGTCAGTCAGAATAGGAGGGAAGCCATGAGTGACATCTGCCATAATGATTCCACATCTGCAGGGAACAATCCTGAACTTGGAGAGCTCACAGGGTCTTTGTAGGGCATCCCAAATGTTTCCTGCGTTCCCGCACAGTTGTTGAGTTGGTTTAACCAATTCCTCACCTGTGCAGGCAGCTCTTGGAAGCACTTCTTTCTCAGAGCCCTGGAGGTCTGGGACCCACGGCTCTTCCCCTCGTTCCAGCTGCGAGATCACATCAGGTTTGGAAACTGGAAACCCTACTGCAGGCAAAGAAAACCAGGGAGGTCAGTGGAATTTGTGGGATACTTGTCACAAAGAATAGTCCATGGTTTTAACCCCCAGCTCATTTTTAAGCAGTAACATCCCAAGGCCAGCTTTCTTGGCTCAAAGTGGCAGGAGAATTATTATGATTATAAATCATATTCATTACCTTGCCTAAGGACCAACTAACAGTGGGTCCCCATTGTGCTAGGAGAAGTACAAACACAGAATAGTAGATGGCCCATGCCCTGAAGAATTTACAATATGAATAGACAAGACAGACACAGAATGGGGGAAGGGATAGACCCCACTGTTAGAATAGAGATATTCAGGCCAGCCTGTAAAGCCTATAGTTTAAGAACTTAGGGGCATTTTTATCACTTAGCTAGTTACAGGAGTACGAAAACAAAGAATCAAAATCACTGTCTGTATTTGTAAGGGCCTTCTCTTACTGTGACCGTCTGAGGCCTTGTTCTTAGGCTAAGGCCTTTGGCTAAGCAGCAGGGGCAGCCATAACCTGGGAAGCGAAGGGTCACACCCTCACATCCCAAACCAGTCACACTGAAATAAGGTGCTATTGGGCTGTAAGGAAGATGATCCTGTCCCGATAGTGCCCATCACCACCAGATAAAGAAACAGATCTTAAGATGGTTAAAGAAAACTTAGTTTGACAGCAGCCTGTCTGGCAAGAAATCACTTCTCAATGCTTGTGGTTGTGAAACCCTCATTTCTGTATTGTTTTATTTTTATGGCCACCACTTTTACAATGTTAATCAGTCTGGTTGTCTAACTGGTTTTGTCTGCTGTACAATTAATTTTGCTAAGTGTAAGTTAATTAGGGTAGTGGGATACAATTGGTTAGAGAATTATGTTTCAATGTGTTAGGATTGGTTAGTTAAATTTCAATACAATGATTGGTTAAGCAAAGATATAGCTGAGCATATTACTATATAAACTGAGTCAAACAGGAGGGGGAACAGGAACAGGGGACACAGGATAAATGCTCTGCGGCATCAGAGCTGGTAAGGGGGACACAGGGTAAATGCTCGGTGGTGTCAGAGCGGATAAGGGGGACACGCCGCCAAAGACCCCAGGCCCCCTGAATCCTCTGGGCGGCCCTGGGTGACAATCATTCCCTTGTCTCTGTCGGGTATTCCATTGATGTAGGTTACTCCCAGCCAGTCCTTAATGACCCATTCATATCACCCCATGACAGCTACATGACAAAACACCTCACGTCTCCTGCTCTTTAGAATCATAGCAATACCAATCACAGCAGGAAACTGAGGTGTGCATTGGCATCATACAAGTATCACCAAAAGTCCCACCTCTATCTCAGACACACTGCTCACAGACCCTGGAGAGAAAGCAAAGCACAGGAACTGGACGTTAGTCCAGCGAACACAGTGGAGGACAAGCTGCAATCCTCAAACCCTGGTCAAAAAGGAGAGGCAGGTGGGTCCCTGCCCATAGAGAGGGGCTGGCTGGAGGCCTGATACCTGAGGGGCCATTCCGTGAGCAGACCATGGAGGCAGGTCAAAGGCTTCGCTACCCCAGAACTGTGACATCGCAAAAGCACATTTTGGGGAATTAGGAAATCTAGTGACTCAGGGGTAATGGGAGGGAGAATTAAACTCCCCCAGTGGGAGGAGAAGGCTGGGGAATTACACACTAACATTCAGGAGCAACAGCCTCTCATTCTTCCGGAAAAGGAGAAGGTCAGAAACAAGAACTGGGCCAGGCAGCCTCAGGAGGGACAGGCTCAGAGATCCAAGGAGCCTGGAGGGAAGACAGCTTGTGGCTGCTGCAGATGGGGAGAGGGGGGACAAGACTCTCTCCAAACTCTCACTCTTCTTGACCCCGACCTGATTTTACAATCTATGACCCAGTCTCACGTCTTGTGGGCAATTTCATACTCGCTAGAGGTAACATGTCATTCTCAGAGAATTGCTTATTAGCTTGGAACATGCGTGGAGGGGCAAGGAGGTGAACATAGATAAATGGGTTATTAAGGGCAGGTCGACACTACAGCCGGGATTGACACTCTGAGATCGATCCAGCCTGGTCGATTTAGTGATTCGATTTAGTAAACGTAGCTTAAGCTTGCTACAGTTCAGGGCCTTATATTAAGTTGAGGCTTTGTGAGAGTGGTTATGCTGAAGTCTGGGATTTACCTGAGGTTTGGGTACGGATTCAGGGTTAAAGGTCTGGGATCCCCCACAGCTCTAGATCCCCAAACCTCTCCTCCCTCCCACTGACCCACCCAGCCCACTTCCTGGGTGCCCTTCCTTCACACTCCCCTCTCCTTCTTCCCATTACTGGCAGCTGGCATCACCTCCCGACACCTTGGGAGCTTCTTCTGTTCCCTCCTCATCTCTCATTACCTCCTCCCTCCCTGCTGCCTGCTAGTGTATGGGAGATAAGGAAAAAAAGGGGGCAAAGAAACTTGTCAAACTTGGATGATGAATAAAGTTATTACTGCTCAGGTTCTTTAGAGACCCCACAGCTTTAATAACCCAGGGGACAGGACTCCTTACCCAGTGAGGTCACCGTCTCATAGTTCTCCTGCATGACATCCCTGTGGAGGGCTCTCTGAGTGGGGTCCAGCAGAGTCCATTCCTCCTTGGTGAAATATACAGCTACCTCCTCGAAGGTCACCGGCCCCTGAAAGAGCAAGAGTCCAACACTCAGGACCTGCTGCCCCACTCACAACCCCACTACTCACAGAACAGCAGCATCAGGTGAATGGAAACTCTGGGAGGCACATGTTAACAGAGTCCCACCTCACCTTGCTTAGAGCAGCCAGGAGGCATCAGAGGGTGGAAAGAGAGAACCTCTGTGTCTCCCAGCTGACAGATGGAAGCAGGGTCTTCACATTTGTCACATAGCTACTAGCCAGAGATAGATATAGGAGGTGGGGCTGTCTCTGGACCCTGCTAGTGGCTCCCTGGTAGGAATCCCAACACTCTCCACATAAAATATATGGAAGAAAGGGGAAGTCAATAGTAAAGAATCTAAGTTAGAAGGTCAGAATTGTAGAAAGCTAGCAAGGGAAGCTATCAGAAATCAATGATCAACCAATGAAAATAAGAAGGAAGTTTTTAAAAGTACAAAATTAATCCTAACAATGGTAGTGGTAAATTACTAGATGGAAATGGCAGAATCATCAAAATAATGCAGAAGAGGTAAAAATGTTCAATAAATATTTCTCTCCTGGATTTGTAGAAAAACAGATGATGTAACTCATATCATAAGACGTTGACGCTGACAGTCTTTCCATTCCAAAAGTAACTCACGAGGATGTTAAACAGCAGCTATTAAAGTCAGATGTCTTTAAATCAGTGGGTCCAGATAACTAGAGTTTTGAAAGACCTGCTGGAGGAGCGTGGTGGACTGTTAATGTTGATTTTAATTAGGACTTGGAACACTTGGGAAATTCCAGAAGACTGGAATAAAGCTAATGCTGTGCCAATATTTAAAAAGTATAAAAGAGATGACGCAGCTAATTACAAGTGTGTCAGTCTGAAATCGATACTGGGCAAGAGAATGGAGCAGCCAATACTGGATTTCATTAATAAAGAAAGGAGGGTAATATAATTAGTACCCATTAAAAAGGTTTAGACACAATAGATCCTGTCAAACTAACTGGATATCCTTATTGGATGAGATCAAAAGTTTGGTTGCAGCTAATAGTACTGATGTAATATATGTAGGCATATGAGTTGGTTCAGCACAATATTTTGACTAGAAAGGTACAAAATACACACGGCATACATTAAATAGATTAAAAACTATGATTGTAAATGGGGAACCATGGTCGAGTGGATTTCTTTCTAGGGGGTTCCCACAAGGATTGGATCTTGGCCCTGTGCTATTTAACATTCTTATCAATGACCTGGAAGAGAATATAAAATCATCACCGATAACGTTTGCAGTTGCCACAAAGACTGGGGGTGGGGGTAACTAATGAAGTGTCAGTAGCTTCAGGCTTCAGCACTGGGAGTCTGGGAAGTTTTCCCAGTCCTGACTAGAGGGTTATTTCCTGTTCCACAAAGACGGGAAGTTTCATTCTCTACACTTGAGCCTTGACATTAGGACCTATCTGACACTACAGCCCATATTCAGCATAGTGGCAGGATTATAATATGATTAGGACATGAGGCATTTTGTACAAGATGAGTCATGTGCGGTGTCACTGGAAAAGTTATGATTTGCTGAATATGATTATCCTACCTGTGTGCATGGATCATGTTTGTATCTGAAGTTATGGATATTGACTCTGTATCTGTCTTTCAAATGTGCTTACTCTGGGTAACAGCCACAACGAGCCTTTCAGGTACAACAATGAAGAAGCCAGACAGTGTTCATGGCTCATCAACAAAGACAATGGACTGTGGAAGAGCTTAGCCTTCCTGTGAATGTTTCAACCAGCCTATGAGTTATGGCTGCTATGACTCAGCAGGACATGCTAGAGCATGTGACCAGACCACATGACAATGAACTTCATTTTGGTACCTGTATTTTTCCACAAACTGGACTGGGAACTGAGTTTAGAAAAAAGGGTTCCTGCCATATGGAAAAGCTACATAAGGTGGGGTGTGACATCATCTCTTGGCCTCATTCCCCAGACAAGAGAACTCCTGGAAGCCCCTGAGGAACAAAGACTGAACTGGGGGAAGTGCTGTCCCAGGGTAAAGGGATTTCTAGCTTGTGTATGGAAACTTGGTGGGCTGCTTGTAGCATCAGTCAGGGTGAGAAATTGCTAATTCAAATTCTATCCATCTAGTATGTTAGGCTTGGTTTGAGTTTTTGGTTGTTTGCTAAGTAATCTGCTTTGATCTGTTTGCTAATACTTATCGCTGGGAAATTGGCTGTTGTCTTCTCTCTCTCCTTGAGTGGCTTAGGTAAAGCACTCAGGTAGCTTAGTTGGCTGCATGCCGCCACCTGCTGTCGTGTTGGGTGATAACAGGGCCTGGAGAGGCTGGCTGAATCTCCAGCAAAGCAGTGTGAGAAGGGCCAGCCCGGCTTGAGGGTTAGAGGGCACAGCGGGGTGACAACCCATCGCACCCTAGAGTACACAAGTCTCAGCAGGTTTGTCACATCCTGTCCCCTTCCTTTCTCCACCCAAGATATTTCCTGCCTCCCACCACCTCTAGCAGCTCCCACCAGTGGTGAGCTCCAGCTGGGTCGCATGAACCGGTTGTTAAATTTAGAAGCCTTTTTAGAACCGATTGTTCCAGGACAACTGGTTCTAAAAAACTTTTAAATTTAACAAAGGCTTGGGCAGCTGTCCACCCGGCCCCCGGCCCCAGCTCACCTCCCCCACTCCCCTGAACACCCCGCCCCCCTTCTCCTCCCCCTCCCCTGCGTCCCACGAATCAAAAGGTCACGGGAAGCCTGAAACAAGCAGCAGGCAGGTAAGCCGGGGCGGGGGGGGGGCGGGGGGGGAGACGGCACGCGCGGCCCAGTCCGGTTCCACCTGAGCGGCTAGAACATAAGAACGGCCGTACCGGGTCAGACCAAAGGTCCATCCAGCCCAGTATCTGTCTACCGACAGTGGCCAATGCCAGGTGCCCCAGAGGGAGTGAACCTAACAGACAATGATCAAGTGATCTCTCTCCTGCCATCCATCTCCATCCTCTGACGAACAGACGCTAGGGACACCATTCTTACCCATCCTGGCTAATAGCCATTTATGGACTTAGCCACCATGAAGTTATCCAGTTCCCTTTTAAACATTGCTATAGTCCTAGCCTTCACAACCTCCTCAGGTAAGGAGTTCCACAAATTGACTGTGCGCTGCGTGAAGAAGAACTTCCTTTTATTTGTTTTAAACCTGCTGCCTATTAATTTCATTTGGTGACCCCTAGTTCTTGTATTATGGGAATAAGTAAATAACTTTTCCTTATCCACTTTCTCAACATCACTCATGATTTTATATACCTCTATCATATCCCCCCTTAGTCTCCTCTTTTCCAAGCTGAAGAGACCTAGCCTCTTTAATCTCTCCTCATATGGGACCCTCTCCAACCTCCTAATCATTTTAGTTGCCCTTTTCTGAACCTTTTCTAGTGCTAGAATATCTTTTTTGAGGTGAGGAGACCACATCTGTACACAGTATTCGAGATGTGGGCGTACCATGGATTTATATAATGGCAATAATATACTCTCAGTCTTATTCTCTATCCCCTTTTTAATGATTCCTAACATCCTGTTTACTTTTTTGACTGCCTCTGCACGCTGCGTGGACATCTTCAGAGAACTATCCACGATGACTCCAAGATCTTTTTCCTGACACATTGTAGCTAAATTAGCCCCCATCATATTGTATGTACAGTTGGGGTTATTTTTTCCAATGTGCATTACTTTACATTTATCCACATTAAATTTTATTTGCCATTTTGTTGCCCAATCACTTAGTTTTGTGAGATCTTTTTGAAGTTCTACACAATCTGCTTTGGTCTTAACTATCTTGAGTAGTTTAGTATCATCTGCAAATTTTGCCACCTCACTGTTTACCCCTTTCTCCAGATCATTTATGAATAAATTGAATAGGATTGGTCCTAGGACTGACCCTTGGGGAACACCACTAGTTACCCCTCTCCATTCTGAGAATTTACCATTAATTCCTACCCTTTGTTCCCTGTCCTTTAACCAGTTCTCAGTCCATGAAAGGATTTTCCCTTTTATCCCATGACAGCTTAATTTACGTAAGAGCCTTTGGTGACGGACCTTGTCAAAGGCTTTCTGGAAATCTAAGTACACTATGTCCACTGGATCCCCCTTGTCCACATGTTTGTTGACCCCTTCAAAGAACTCTAATAGATTAGTAAGACATGATTTCCCTTTACAGAAACCATATTGACTATTGCTCAACAGTTTATGTTTTTCTATGTGTCTGACAATTTTATTCTTAACTATTGTTTCGACTAATTTGCCCGGTACCGACGTTAGACTTACCGGTCTGTAATTGCCAGGATCACCTCTAAAACCCTTTTTAAATATTGGGGTTACGTTAGCTAACTTCCAGTCACTGGCTACCGAAGCCGATTTAAAGGACAGGTTACAAACCTTAGTTAATAGTTCCCCCTGGCCCCGGCCGAGCGTCCCAGCCGGGTCCCGGCCAAGCACCCCTGGCTCGGGCTGGTCCCAGCCGAGTGGCTCCGACCTGGTCCAGCTCGGGCCCTGCAGCACCGGTCCCAGCCGAGCGGCTCCAGCCCGGCTCGGGGAGTCGGGTCCTGCGGCCCAGTCGCGGACCTGGTCCTGGCCCCAGGCAGTGTGGTAAGGGGGCAGGGAGGGGGTGTTCGGTGGGTTGTGGGGGGGTGGATAGGGGTCAGGGCGGTCAGAGGGCAGGGAACAAGGGGATTGATTGCGAGCAAGGGTCCCGGGGGGCAGTCAGGAAGGAGCAGGGGTTGGATGAGGTGCTGGGGGGCAGTCAGGGACACAGAGAAGGGGTGGTTGGATGGGGCAGAGGCTCTGGGGGGGCATCAAGAATGAGAGGAGGGGTTTGATGGGGTGGCAGGGGGCAGTCAGGGGACAGGAAAGGGGGTGGATGGGTCGGGGGGTGTCAAGGAGCATGGGGGGGTAGGATGGGGCATGACCCCCTCGTGAGGTGAGGAGGAGGGAACCTGTTGTTAATATTTTGGCAGCTCATTACTGGCTCCCACCCTCCTATACATTTACTGATTCTCTCCCTCCAAGCAGAACCCACCACCAGCTCCCTGAGAATCCCTTACCTGAGCCAGCTCCATTGCAGCCATTTCCTTCCCCCTGGGAGGAGGGGATGATCTGGAGCGAAACGTGGACATTATTCTGTAGCCTGCCAAGGCGAGAAGGGCAATGTGAGAGAATTCAGACAGGGTTTTTGTCCTTTCCACATGTTGATTCCTCCCAGAATTTTCGCCTGCTAATGGACACTCTAGGTTCTGCCACACTGTGAAGCACAGAGTGACCTTATCCCAGTACAGGCCTAGCCCCCTCCCACCAGGGTGTGACCCTCTGACACATGGTGAAACCCTCCCAGCAGCAGAGTCTCTCTCTTACATTTATCAAGTTTGCGGGTGATACCAAGCTGGGAGGGGTTGCAAGTGCTTTGGAGGATAGAACTGAAATTTAAAATGATCTGGACAAACTGGAGAAATGGTCTGAAGTAAACAGGATGAAATTCAATAAGGACAAATCCAAAGTACTTCATTTAGGAAGGAACAATCAGTTGCACACATACAAAATGGGAAATGACTGCCTAGGAAGGAGTGCTGTGGAAAGGGATCTGGGGGTCATAGTGGATCACAAGCTAAATAGGAGTCAACAGTGTTGCAAAAAAGCAAGTATCATTTTGGGATGTATTAGCAGGAGTATTGTAAGCAAGACACGAGAAGAAATTCTTCCACTCTACTCCGCACTGATTAGGTCTCAACTGGAGTAGTGTGTCCAGTTCTGGGGGCCACATTTCAAGAAAGATGTGGACAAATTAGAGAAAGTCCAGAGAAGAGCAACAAAAATGATTGAAGATCTAGAAAACATGACCTATGAGGGAAGATTGAAAAAAACTGGAGAAGACTCAGAGGGGACACGATCACAGTTTTCAAGTGGCCGGAGAAAAATTGTTCTTCTTAATCTCTGAGGATAGGACAAGAAGCAATGGGCTTAACTTGCAGCAAAGGTGGTTTAGGATGGAGATTAGGTAAAAAAAACCTCCCTGTCAGGGTGGTTAAGCACTTGAATAAATTCCCTAGGGAGGTTGTGGAATCTCCTTCATTGGGGATTTTAAAGAGCGGGTTAGACAAAAACCTGTCAGGGATTGTCTAGATAATACTGAGTCCTGCCTTGAGGGCAGGGGACTGGCCTAGATGACCTCTCGAGGTCCCTTCCAGTTCTATGATTCTATGAACCAAAGGCCAGAGAAGAGCAGAATCCAAGGAGTCACTCTGGGGATTCTCCCTGTCATTGTCCCCAAGGCAGCTCTCTCAGGTTTACAAAGTGGTTTTGTGAAAGTTACTGGGGGCCCCCCCTTAATAGCTTACAAGCGGCCAGTAGGGGGAAGCAGAAGCCTCACGTACACAGTAACCTGAACTTTTGAACTCTCTTTTCTCTTCTGCCTCAAAGCAGAGAAATCTTGGTCCAAGCCGGTTTTCACTGACCAGATAACGGTTTCACGGGGTCTGGCAACCACCAATGAAGCGTTAACACGGCTTGGTCTTTGTCTGAATGTGTATAAAGGATCTGTAAAACTTGTGTCACGCAGAGTCTTCTGTATCTATTTACAGGGCTCTCCTTTCTTCTGCAGAATAAAGCATCTTTCCTTATCCCTCTCAGGCTGTTATTGGCTCTCAGCGAGACGCACCCGATATTTCGGTAACAGGGACTCTCCTAGCTCGGACATTGGA
Source organism: Mauremys mutica (assembly GCF_020497125.1). NCBI lineage: Eukaryota > Metazoa > Chordata > Testudines > Geoemydidae > Mauremys > Mauremys mutica. Next base: position 353,522 of record NW_025423281.1, read on the forward strand.
CTCCAGACGGCTGCAGCGAACTGGGAACGGTGCCAACGGGGTGTTTGGCCCCTCTTTCTCTGCTTCACCACGGCCCCTGCGGTTCGTGTTCCGATAAGGTGAGTCCTAATAGGATAAGGAAATGCCATCTGGTTCTGGTTCGCTATCTGGTTCTGGTTCTGTTCTGTTTAACCAGTAACTGTTGTTTTTCTGCTCTGTTCATTTGGGTGTTAGGTGTGGGGGCGGAACTGAACCTCTCGTTCATAATTCCTCGGGGTGGAAGCCATTGAGTGCGATGAAGCTCTGAGTTTGAATTGAGATCCTTCTGTCCCGTCCCCTGTAGCGGTCAGTGTAATAGAAGTAGGAAAACCTGGATTAGACCATAATTCCCTCTGCTCTCTGTGTAATTCTCTGTTTGAGTGTCAGAAGACAGATGGGTGGGTCTCTGGATAAACCCTCTAAGGATCGCCCCTTTGGATTATATGTTAAGTAAATGGCCTTTACCCGGTGTTCAGAAAGGAATGTCAAAGAGGAACCGTTTATTCTTGTCTTCTGGACTCTGGAGCTGCCCTCTCCACTGTTACTGTCAAGCCGAAGAAGGTAGACCTCTGTTTTTTGTCTTTCAGATAATCAGAGAAAACTGATGCCAGCTGAACAGCATTCAACGTACCATGCATTTACTGGCACAATAGGAATTATGTTTTGTGTTCTATGTCCTGTCTTGCGGTGTTTGTCTCGTGGCCAGAATTGTTGTATTGAATATTTTTATAGGATAGTCTAGTTTAAAATCAAACAGAAGGGTTAAATGCAGATACTTGTTTTATTCAACTTGGAATACAAAGTGTTTGGATAAATCAGGAAAATGTGATATACTAAAGTCTAACACATTTGCTTAAGTAAGAAAAAGAAACTTCATTGGTCAGATTGTTAATTGAAAAAAATTATTAAAATTTGCATACCAACAGTCTTTGGAAGAAAGGACATGAAAAGTTAACCCACTCCCCATATTGTACATGGGCTCCTTCTGGCTACCTCAGATTTCTAGCCAGAGGGCTGGGGATGGTGGGAAGCTATTGGACTAGAGGTTATATTGAGTGAACTCCTCAAAGTGGGTATGCTTGTCCTGGCTTGTTGCTCCAAAGCCCTGTAATAAAGTTATTTCAGTGGAAGGGTATATGTGGCATACATTGCATAATAAGACTAATGTACTGTATAACAGCAATGTTTATGTGTTCATGGTTGGGAAAAGGTGTATGAGTGAAGAGTGGAAGTTTCCTTTGTAGGTTAAAAGAAGCCAGGAAGGGGAGAAGGAAAAAGAACAGAATGAATTAACTGGAAAAAAATAGCTAGAAAGCTCAGGCTAAAGATAAGACACTGGCCCCAGGCAAGGACACTGCTCACAGCTAAGACTTGGCTGACAACCAAGAAAGGGGGGGGGGGGCTTGAATGTGCCCAAACACCTATGAGATCTGCAAAACACTGTCAGGCACTAATGAAATGTGTTAGGTTTCTTTTCTCACAGGTAAAGAAGCGCTACCCAAAGACCCTAGCAGCCCTGCCACTCCTTGGAACCAGGAGACTGGATCTATGTAAAGGTCCACCAATGAAAGACTGCTTTGGCTTCATGCTGAAAAGGCCCTTAGTAAGTCCTGCTGACTACCAACACCGCTGTGAAGTGCGAAAGACTGACTGCCTGGACCCATGATTCTCACTGAAAAAAAGACCCCTCCACCTCGGGAGGATTCTCCTACTGATGATTAGCCTATTCCTTTTTCTAGCTCTGCTGTGCCTTCTGGACAGCAGGGAAAAAGGACAAGGTGAAGTGCTAGTAACCTCTCCCTTGTCCACTGACAGATCTACTGTGCCTTTGAATTTTTCTAGAAGAAGCAAAACCATTACAGGGTGATGTGCTGGTAACCTCTCCCCTGGAGGATGCTGAACCACGACTGTTTCGGGAAAGAAGAAGGAACACTCACTCCACTGCCATTGCCAAAGTCCAGGAATTCCTGACTAGAAAGAACATTAAGAACTGATCCTGGTGAAGAAACAAAGAATTATACACTGGCAGGAAGAAATTTGTGGGACCCCTGCTTGGGAATGTGGTATTGATTGGATTTTGGGGTTTATTCTACATGCTGCGCCCTGTGTTCTGGATAAATCCTTCAGCATGTATTGCCCTCCCTAATTGGATTTTAAATGATAAGTACCAAAGGCACCTTGTTGCCCTTGCCATCTCCTCCATTACACTATTACCCCTGTAATACACCCCCTCCTATGCTATTAATGTTAATGCCTTTTGAAAGTACCTGAGAATAGTTAAATAATAGATGTGATGTAGCACTACACCAAAGAGAGATGTATTAGGACATCAATGGACTGTGATTAATACAACACTAGGGACTGCCAAATTTACATTGCCCTTATCCAGTTTCCAGATCACCTCTACATACCCAAATTGCTCACAAGAGACTGCCATTAGATTAGCGCAACAGAGGGCCTGGGTTATTTCCTCTGGAAGAAGAGGAACTTGACCGGATCCCTATGGGATGGGGCTAATAGTGCAGCAGCCATTTGGAATGTTTTTTAAGAGCCAAGAACATGATGAGAAATTGAGCCAACTAGAAAAGGCCACTAGCCTTATTTCTGGAGCTCAGCTAACCGAAGTACAGGCTGGAGTTGGTGAGTTACATGTCATTTCCATCCTTCATTTTATGACCCAAAAGTTACTGAGAGAGATGGTATTGAATATCACTGAGGCTGGGAAGGCATTGCAGTGGGATCTAGCACGTTCAGAAATTCAGGATTTCCTGAATGACCAGCTGATGGCCATTCGGAATGATCTTGAGCACCAGGCTTGGCCCACTGCCCTTACAGACACATCAGGAGTACCATCTGATCTGTGGCCATGGAGACACACTTGGACACTTTCTGGGTGGAAGTGTGGACATTCAGTGCTCCTTCCAAGCATATGGATCGGTTGGGGGGGGTGGGCTCCCATATACCAAATCTTGCCAGGTCCATGGGAGGATGAATGTGGGACTGGATTATTCACCGAGACATCTGGGAAATTAGACCACCTGGGATATCTAACTGATTTATAGTCAGTGCCCCTAGAATAACACCTGACATTTTGGATAGGAATAGGGAGTCAATGGACATTTTGGCTGTAAGAACCCCTACAGCTTCAGTGTATCCATAAACTGAAGCCAGGGGAAGTCGTCACTGTTCATGATAACATTTGCTGGGAGGACAGAGGACAAGGAACTATCCTGACAGGACACCTACTTTTTCAAGCTAATGATAGCTGTGTGTATGTTAAAACCACCACATTGCAAGACATACATTTTAATCTCATTACCACTGCAGGCAATCATATTGTTTACTGGCCTGCAGATAGAATTTTGTAAGTAGCCTTAGGTTCCAGATACTCTTTAATTGGACTAGTTTAGTACCTGAATGGTTTCAAGATTTGCTTTCATCGTTACCAGAGGTTCAAAGAATCTCTGAACTACAAGGGCAAATTCATGTTTCAAAATATATATCAAGTTGAAAAGTATGCCTTTCATACACATTATAGAGTGTCTATTTTATGTACTAAGTATGATGTATTGTGCTTTGTGACCAAAACTGTATAACAATCCCATCATATTATTGCTATGGAAATGTTATTGCTTGTATTGCTATTAGTTAGCTTAGGATTATGTTGTTGTAGTTGTAAAGGATGTACTAAAAGTAATGCCTTTCATGTCCATGCTAATTATGCATTGTCATTACATCCAATCAAAACCCCTAAGGTTGAAACATCTGATGTAAAATCTGAAATCCATGGCTTAATACAAATAGAGGTTTGAAAATATTTGTTATACTAGAAGTACAAAAGGGAGGAGTGTGAAAGCACAGAAAGAACTGACAGGGATTTGTAGGGGATCTTAATGCATAACTCTGGCTAACTGTAACCCTAATAACGCGAGATTTGTAGAAGGGAGGATTGTGTGAGGTGAGCAGAAAAGAACTGTGTGAGAAGTTGTTTTGACCTTGTGTAGAGAATGTGTAGATAGACTGGCGTCTCTCAGAAGTGGGAAAAACGAGATATCAGGATGACCTATGTATAAACAAAATGCAGCTGTTTTCCACACTGTATCTCTTGATCAAACCCTTAGTTTTGAGGACCCCCTCCCAGATCTTGGGTCATGGTTTACTGGCCTCTTCCGTACCACTGTCAAATGGATTATTTTCTTCCTGTTCTTCCCATGTATTGTTTGGGTAGTAATGCAATGTGCAAAATGTCTGTGTAATACTGTAACCAAAGGCTCTGCAGTCCGTAAGAGAACCCAGTACCTGTCTCTTCAGCTTGATCGTAAATTACGTATCAGGCCTGACAACCTGGGTTGCGTTTGGATTGTCATGCCCGAAGAAGGGGACTGTGAAAGTTACTGATGGCCCCCCTTAATAGCTTACAAGCGGCCAGTAGGGGGAAGCAGAAGCCTCACGTACACAGGAACCTGAACTTTTGAACTCTCTTTTCTCTTCTGCCTCAAAGCAGAGAAATCTTGCTCCAAGACGGTTTTCACTGACCGGATAACGGTTTCACGGGGTCTGGCAACCACCAATGAAGTGTTAACACGGATTGGTCTTTCTCTGAATGTGTATAAAGGATCTGTAAAACTTGTGTCAGGCAGAGTCTTCTGTATCTATTTACAGGGCTCTCCTTTCTTCTGCAGAATAAAGCAATCTTTCCTTATCCCTGTCAGGCTATTATTGGCTCTCAGCTAGACGCACCCGATATTTCGGTAACAGTTTGATGCTCCAGCCTTTATACAGTCTCTCCTGGCAGTGCCCCCTTTCATCAGCAGGGCCTAGTTTTAGCCTTTGGGAAGCGTGACCCCGGGGGTGCTGAGACTGGGCCTTCTTGCCTCAGCACATCTTGTTTCTTTCTATGGCTCCCCAGTGAGTCCAAATGAGTAGATACTCCTCATACAGACTGTGAACATAAGAGCGGCCCACTGCATCAGAGCAATGGTCCATCTAGCTCAGTGGCCAATGCCAGGTGCCCCAGAGGGAATGAACAGAACAGGTAACCATCAAGCGATCCATCCCGTCACCCATTCCCAGCTTCTGGCAAACAGAGGCTAGAGACACCATCCCTGCCCAGCCTGCCTGTGACACTGGCAGATGAGGTGTTAGCTCTTGCAAAAGCCTCTATGTCTTAATTGAACATGGACAAACACACAGTGGAATTAGTCTGACTCACCTGTGTTAGTATTGTTAAAACAGGTATTAGCATTATAAGAACATGTTTAGACTTTACTGAATGCTTTACTGAGTTGCTGCCTGGGTTAACATCTGACTAGCTGCACTGTGAGCCTCTGTGGCTCTGTAAATCACCAGACAGGAGACTTTACCTAGGTGAAGTGCTGATTGACAGATGAATGCATTACACCCTGCCTGGCAGGAAAGGTCCATCCACACCAGAGAGACTATTATGGGATGTTAAAGAAGACACAAGGCTGGTGTTGTGCTCTTGACTTCCCATTAGCTGAGTTTGCAGCTCAGAGCACATGGCAGGAAGGGGATGAAAAACCCCACACAGAAGGAACTGATGATCTGTATGCTGCTTGGACTCTGGGGGGCAAAGTTCTTAGGCATAAGCACGAGATCCCCAGCTGCTTAGCTGGGGTTAGTCCTAAAGAATATGCAGAGCTTGCTTATTATAGAAGTTTCTATTACCTTTTGAAATGTAAGACTGTAATTTGTCTGCATCTGGATGATTAGCTGCTGTGACAGGGCAAGGCCAGATGGCTATAGGAAAGTAGTGAGAAACAGGTATGTTAGCCCCAGGCTAAACAAATCCCTGTTACCATGGTAACCAAATGACAGCTGCTCCAGGTTAATCAAGACACCTGGGGCCAATTAACATCCTTCCAGAAAGCCGTGGAGACAGCTAGGTTGATTGGGACCCCTGAAGCCAATCAGGGGCTGGCTGAAACTAGTTAAAGAGCTCCCAGTTAGGCAGGTGGGTGTGCAGAACAGGAGCTGTGGGAGCGACTGATCAGTACACACCAGATCAGACACAAGGAAGGAAGCCCTGAGGTAAGGGTGAAGTGGAGCCTGAGGAAGTGGGGGTGCTGTGGGGAAGTAGAACAGGGAATTGTATGTGTCCTGTTTCTAAAAGGTCAGATACCACAGCTGATACTATTAGGGTCCCTGGGCTGGAGCCTAGAATAGAGGGGGGTCCTGGGCTCCCCCTTTGCTGCCCTGATTAATCACTGAGACTGGGAGACAACAGAGACTGTGCAAGGGAGGGTAGCTTTGCCTCCCCTCCCTCGCTGGCTTACGATGAAAATGGCTCAGTGGGCTGTGACCCTTGCCCCTAGAGAGAAGGGCTACGTGGAGGGTCACAGTGAGCCTCTGAGGCTAGCGAAATCCACCAGGAAATGCAGGGCCCATGGAGACAAGGACAGAACTTTGTCACACTGCTTTAACTTTGTAAACAACTCTCATTTCCTTTCAAATAAATCTTAATACAGGTTGTGACAGAACTTGTTGGGAGATCTAAGAGTCATTTGACCTAAGGAAGTGACTGGTCCTTTGGGCCTGGCAGTAACCTGAACGTTGCTGTGACTCGTGGGGTAAGGCAGGGGTTCTCAACCAGCGGTCTGGGGCCCCCTGGGGGGCCGTGAGCAGCTTTCCGGGGGCTGCCAAGCAAGGCCAGCATTAGACTCGCTGAGGCCCAGCGCATGGGGCTGAAGTCTGGGCCCCTGAGCCCCACCACCCAGGGCTGAAGCCGAAGCCGAAGCAATGTAGCTTTGTGGGGGTCTGGGGACCCAGGAAGTTGCCCTGTTTGCTACCCCCTAACACCAGCCCTGGCTGTGATGTTATTAATATAACCTGTGACTGTCTGGTTCATTGGTGCAACCACTTATATATTTGCAGTAAATGTTGTACAAAAGTTGTCGTGTAAGGTGCCTATGAAAAGGTTATAATTTGCTGCTGCTGATGATGATACTACCTGTGTGGGTGTATCATTTTTGCAGTTAAAGTTATGAATATTGGCTACGTTCTTGTACATCGATGTATTTTGATTCTGAAGTAGCCTTAGTAAAGCATTAGGTCAGCTTCTTCAGAAAGGAATTGGCAAATCAAGTGCCCAATCAAGAAACACTTAAAGGACCTTGGGGAAACTCCAATCCACATACCCTGGTGGGCCGGGCCAGTTTCTTTACTTGCCACGTCCACGGGTCGGCCGATTGCAGCTCCCACTGGCCGCGGTCTGCCGTCGCAGGCCAATGGGGGATGCAGAAAGCGGCGCAGGCTGAAGGATGTGCTGCCTGCCACATCCCGCTGCCTCCATTGGTCTGGAGCGACAAACTGTGGCTAGTGGGAGCCGCGATTGGGCAAACCTGCCAACATCGCAGGTAAACAAACCGGCCCGGCCTGCTAGGGTGCTTACCCTGGTGAGCCGTGTGCCAAAGGTTGCTGATCCCTGAGCTAAAGTATTTGAGACAAGTCAGTTGAAAATATAGTGGTGCAAGAACAAAGTAACATCGCTTCCCATTGTTACACAGCTTCCAGCTGCTGGAGGCTGCAATCCCCTGTCGTTAACGTGGTTATTGGGCTGAAATCTCCCCACGGCCAGTCAGAGACAGACATGTACCTGTGTCGCTCCCCAGCTCCCGTTGCAGCGTCTCTAGGGGAAGGAGAAGATGGGAGAGGTGAGAATTCAGGCCCTCACATTAATGGAGAAATCCCCATTGCTTATTAATGGAACTGCTGTTAACGACGAGATGGTGACAGAGATCAGAGGCCGATAACGCAGCCGCTGCAGACAGAGCCAGCCCCACGGGGCTGCTCCATGGGGAAGGGCGACTCGCTGAGCTGTGAGATGGAGCCCAGGATCAGTGACATCACTAGAGTCCCCGACTCCTCCCCAGGGTCAGGGTCGCTCTAACCAGAGGAGACGCCACCCCCAGACTCCAACTCACCTTTGAATCCCAGCAGCACCTCCTGCAGCATGGCACTTTGCAGAGAGAAATCGCTGAGTCTCTTCTCCAGCTCCGCAAACGACGGCTCTGGCTTCCGAAACGTCCCATCCTCCCTGCTGGGGAAAGGAGGGGTGAGAAATAGGCCTGAGCCCCAGACCCTGAGCCCAGCAACCCCCAAACCTGGATTCACGAAACCTGGATCTGAGCTTTGTAGCCTGAGATAGTCGATGTCAGGGTGAGTCACCCCAGCCCTGTGCTCCCCAGAGAGACGGGAAGTGGGGAGACACTAGAGCAAGGAACAGAGACATTGTTCAGGGGCTTTCTCAGGGACGCTCTGGTTCTGTGGGGGGCAGAGCCACCCCCTACGCTGGTTTACTGCAGGAATAAGGGGCACCAGCATGGGGATTATGTGGAAAGGGAGGAAACACAGACCAAAGAGTGGGCAGGTCCTACGTGCTGACAGTGGCCACAGAGCCCATGGCTCCAGCAGGGAATGAACGTGGGCCCTTTAATGCCAAAACCCCCGAACCCTTCAGCTGAAGCAGTAACCCTGGGACGTCCAGCTCATTTGGCAGAGAGGGCCACACTGCCCTGTCCGTTATGGCCATTGCATTAGGTTAGGACTCTGTGCCCTGCTCCATTCACAGCAGAACACCCACTGCTCTCCATGGGACACCCACATACGAAGAACAAGGGGGGAATCTGCCCTTCGTATGGGAAATAAAGTTTTAGTTCTTAGTATTTTGCCAAGTCTTTGTCTGTCACACTCAGGAGGAAAACAGCCCCTTCCCGGACAACCTGTAGGGCCCCTGCTGGTTCTTCCCTGCCTTTCCCACCCTCCTTTCTCCATTTCTCTCTCGCTTCTTCCCTCCCTAGAGCAAGCCCCTATTCCCACCCCACAAAGGCTTCACTCCCACCCTCTCCCCATTCCATCTGCTCGAGTGATCAGCCAGGAAACACTCCTGCCATTTCAGTTGACACCCCGATGACATTAACAGGGGACAGGAGAGTTCACGCTCTCAGAGCTACGGCTTCAGGCAGCCCCAGCAAGGCAACACTGTCTCCGTTTACACTGGGGAGGTGCTGAGGGCCGGCAACTCACTTTAAGAAATGCAAAAGCTGAGATTCTGCACCCTCTGAGTACGTGACGCGGCCACGTCAGTCCAGGAGACAGGCCTGGTCTGTCCCATCGGCCCTGGGTCTAGCAGCCCTGCTGTGACCTCATGAGCGACCAGACAGTAACCGGCTCTTCTCCTACCTGAGTCAGCCACTAGTGGAGACAGAATCACACGCTCCCAGGGCAGGGGGCAGCTTCCTATTCAGTGCAGTTATAAAACCTAACAGTCCATGAGGGGGAGAGAAATGGAGCCCAGGACTTACCTGCCCCCAGTGCTCCCAGCACCCTAAAAAGGAGAGAAAGAGGAGGCCGTCAGGGGGAGTGTCCCTGGGCAGGGAGGCCTCCTGCTCTGCAGGGGTCACCATTGAGGCCTCGGGCAGTAGGGGAATTTCAGGTTTACATTCCCAGAGCAGCTGCCCCCCTACCAGCCCCAGCAATCCCTGCGGGCAGGTCCCACTGTGGAAATCTTCTCCCCGGGCACTTTACAGGCAGAAGATATTTCTCTGCATTGAGAATCAAATTCCCCCCAGTGCTGAGAGACCCAGAAGGCCCCTGGCCCCACTAAACCCATTAACCTGCAGTGACAGGGGCCTTAGGCCTGGCTCGGGACCTCAGCATGGTGGGGGAGGAGATTTCACCCTCCAAGTGCAAATGCAGAGAGACATTTCCAGGAGAGAAGGTCTTGGGGCTGCAGCATCCAGGACTCCCAGGGCCCATCCCTGGCACCGCTGCCAGACTCACTGGGTGACCTTGGGCAGGGCTCTGCCCCTCCCTCTGCCTCACTTTCCCCATTTCTCCCAGAGGGATAATGCCCCTGACCCCACTCTGTAAAGTGCTTTGGGGTCTAGGGCTCAGACGCGCCTAGAGAAACGCTGCGTATGATCATTGCAATGACAGCCTGACCTGCAGGGGTTGGCTCAGCGGCTGCTGCCCCTTCTCTCCTCCCCTCTCGCTGAACAGGGAAATCTGCCAGGACAGGCTGCAGATGCCCTCAGCCCTTCTCTGGACAATGGCTCTCTCTAGCTCCTCCAGCCGGGACAGCAGCCGCTGCTCCTGCTCCTCCAGAAACCCTCGCAGCTCCTGCCACTCCCAGACGAGCTTCTGTCTCTCGGCTGCCGTCTGTTTCTGCAACAGGGAGAGGGCGGCTCAGTAACAGGGGAACACAGAACATAAGAACGGCCAGACTGGATCAGACCAAAGGCCCATCTAGCCCGGTATCCTGTCTTCTGACAGTGGCCAATGCCAGGTGCCCCAGAGGGAATGAACAGAACAGGGAATCATCAAGTGACCCATCCCCTGTCGCCCATTCCCAGCTTCTGGCAAACAGAGGCTAGAGACACCATCCCGCTCAGCCTGGCTAATAGCCCCTAAGGGACCTGTCCTCCATGCACTTCTCTAGTTCTTTTTAGAACCCTGTTAGTGTCTTGGTTTTCACAACATCCCCTGGCAAGGGGTTCCACAGGTTGACTGTCCGTTGTGTGAAGAAATACTTCCTTTTGTTTGTTTTAAACCTGCTGGCTATTCATTTCACTGGATGACCCCTAGTTCTTGTGTTATGAGGAGTAAATAACACTTCCTTATTTACTTTCGCCACACAAGTCATGATTTTATAGACCTCTACCATATTCCCCCTTAGTCGTCTCTTCTCCAAGGTGAACAGTCTCAGGCTTTGTCTACACTGGCACTTCTCTCCTGCCAACAAAGAGCAGCTACACTGCGTGCCTGGCAGCAGAACGGCTGTAGCGGCACAGTCATGTGGCTAAAAGCTGCGGAGAGCAGCCATAGCCTCAGTCTTATTAATCTCGCCTCACACGGAAGCTGTTCCATATCCTTTATCATTTTTGCTGACCTTCTCTGAACCTTTTCCTTTTCCAATGTATCTTTTTTGAGATGGGACGACCAGATCTGCACACAGTATTCAAGATGTGGACATACCATGGATTTATATAGAGGCAATAGGATATTTTCTGTTTTATTGTCTAACCCTTTCCTAATGATTCCCCACATTCTGTTTGCTTTTTTGACTGCTGCTGCAGATTGAGTGGATGTTTCCAGAGAACTATCCACAGTGACTCCAAAATCTCTTCCTTGAGCGGTAACAGCTAATTTAGACCTCATCACTTTATGTGCATTTGATATTATCTTTTCCAATGTGCACTATTTTGCATTTATCAACATTGAAGTTCATCTGCTCCATAACAGGAGAAAATCATAAATGCACCTGGGAGCGGGTGGCAGAGTTATTTACCAGAACACAAGATCTCTAGTGGTGGGGGATGGGAAGTTCATTTATCCCGGGAAGGGAGGAGGGATCAGGGCCGGGGTGAGCTGTACATCACCTACAGGAGGGACACTTCTCCCCAAAACCTCATCAACGTGCACTGAGCCAAATCCTCCATCTCTGCAGCCCACATTTCATCTCCTTCCTCCCCATCCCCCCAGGAGCTAGAAAGGATCCCTGGTCACTGTGACATCCAGACAGCCCGTGGGCAGGGGCTCTGGGCTAACACAGACTGACCCTCTCCTGCCCAGAAGCCTCCTGCGTCCTAAGGGCATCACGTTACCCCCGTGTCTGACCCTGCAGGCTCCCTGGGCTCCAGCGGGGATGGGTCCCTGGCTGAGGCGGGCAGGGTGGGCCCTGCATTCACCAGGTCATTCTTATGCCAGGCAAACCTAAGTGGCGGGGGGTTCTGGGCACCTACCAGCAGCTCCTCACTCTGCCGCTCCTCCTCGGCTTTGGCTGCTTCTCTCTCTTTTCCCAGAGGGGCCAGATGCTTTTGTGGGGCCTCCTGGAAGAAGCAGAGGAAGGAGGGTTAGAAACTGCTGCAAACCTCCCAGCTGTCAGATTTCAGGGCCCGTCCTGCCCTGCAGATGCCTGTGCAAGGTCCCTGGGACTCAGACTGAGAGGAGCTGGTGAAACAGGGAGCAGCTTTTCCAGAGGAAACGCAGGGCCCCAGGCTGCAGTGCCAGGGGTGCAGCCCAACCCCCAGCTCCCCGGGGCCTCACCCACATCCCAAGCAGCCAACTTCAGACAGTCCCCCACTTTCCCCAGCGCCAGTCCCCAAAGCTCCCACAGGGCCAGATCTGAACATGAGATTTCTAGCTTATGTATGGAAACTTGGTGGACTGCTTCTATCATCAGTCAGGGTGAGAAATTGCTAATTCAAATTCTATCCAGATAGTATGTTAGGCTTAGTTTGAGTTTCTGGTTATTTGCTAAGTAATCTGCTTTGATCTGTGTGCTATCACTTATTGCTGGGAAATTGGCTGTTGTCTTCTCTCTCTCTTGAGTGGCTGAGGTAAAGCACTCAGGTAGCTTAGTTGGCTGCATGGCGCCACCTGCTGTCGTGTTGGGTGATAACAGGCCCTGGAGAGGCTGGCTGAATCTCCAGCAAAGCAGTGTGAGAGGGGCCAGCCCAGCTTGAGGGTTAGAGGGCCTGAGCCCGTGAGCCTGAGTCACCTAGCATGGGCCAGCTGGGGGTTTTAATGGCAGGGTAGAGATACCCTTGGTGTCTGTGCAGCACCTGTCACAATGGGGACCCTGATCTTGGTCAGTGTCTGTGCAGAGCCCTGCACAACAGGAAGCCTGATCTCAGTTGGGGACTCTGCAACTCCCGGCATTACAGGATCCCTGATTTTATTTAGGGCCCTTGCAGCATCTGGCAAACTGTGGGGCCAGGATCCCTGTCAGGGTCTGTGCAGTGCCCGGTACAGTGGTGGGGCATGATCTGGGTCGGGGTCAGTGCAGGGCCAGACCCAACGGGGACACAGATCTCAGTCGAGGTCTCTGAAGTGCCCAGCACAATGGAGGCAGCGGTTTGGGTCGCAGTCGTTCGCTGCCTGCAACAAGGGGGGCTGTGATCTCGGTCCAGGTCTCAGTTTCACCTGGCACAACAGTGGGATCTGATCTCACCTCAGGTCTCTTCAGTGCCTGGCAGAACAGGGCCCAGATCTCAGTTGGGGTCTCTGCAGCAGCTGGCAGAACAGGAACACGCTCAGTACGAGAAGAGCCCTGATCTCAGTCACACACCTGGGGAGAAAAGCGGGAAAATTTTTCGAGCATTTGATATCAGTATTTCAGAACTGAGGAGAAAATGGGGCACAAACTAAATATTTGCCAATATAAGAGAGAAGCACCAACCTCTGGGAGAGTTTGTGTCACCATTTAACAGTTCAAGAGAAAAGATGGGAAATTTGAGGGGATTATACAAGGTTATTGAATCAACAACAGAACGGGATGGATTCTTCTTGCCCCACACTCACATGGCCGGCAGGGAGCCCTGGGTGATGTCTTTTCACAGAGGACAGGAGTGGGGCTGGAGTCACGGAGTCACTATCAGTGGGGAGGGGCTGGCAGTGGGGTCTGGGAATGTGACTAGCAGGTGATGGGTGGGGGGGGTTGCTGGGTGGGGCAGGGTGGGGGAGGGGAAGTAGCTGGGAGGGGAAACCTGGGGCTGGGCCGTCTCCATGGGGGACACTGGCTCCTCCCTCCCCTTCCTGGCCCTTCCCAGGCCCCGTTGCCAGCAGAGAGTGGCCCCCCCAGCCCAGCCCAGAGGTGTCCCTGTCTCAGGGCCCCCCCCAGCCCAGCCCAGAGGTGTCCCTGTCTCAGGGCCCCCCCAGCCTCTGCCCATTCACCCTCTGCCCAGCTCAGGAATCGCTGGGGGGAACCATTTCCCACCCGCACAAGGACAAATCCCTGCAGGTGGAAATGGGGGAAACCCCCCAAACCTGAGACCTGAACTGGCCACTGGCGAAGGGGAGAGAAAATGGGGCACAATCGGGGGGGGGGGACAAGGAACTTCTCAGGGGTGGGGGGAGGGGGGGTCACCCTGGGCGCTGCTCGTGGCTCTCTAGGGAGAAAGGGGGCAGGACGGGGGAGGAGGGGGGGTCCCCACGGGGGGGGGCAGCGGTAAATCCGAGGGGATCTCAGCCCCCCCCTTTCTCTCCCCGCTCCTCGGGGGTCACCTGCCCCCCCCCCGGCCATGTCCGGGCTGCACCGACATTTCCCGCCCTTCCCCAGCCCGGTCTCACCAGCGGCACCGGGAGAGGCTCCAACGGCCCCGCGCGAGCCAGGCAGAGCCACAGCAGCCCGCGCCCGTTTGCAGCTCGGATTGGTCTCTCCGCCCAACGTCACTTCCGGTCCAGGGCGAGTCAGGAACTACATCTCCCAGACTGCCCCGGGGCGCTTCCGCTCTCTCCAGCCCAGGTAAGGGAGGTCCCCAGTGCCAGCCAGACTCTCCCCCCAGCGCTCATCCTTTCCCCCAGCCCCGCCCCCTCTCCCAGCCGGTGCCTCTCAGACCCCCCCCCCCGCCTTTTCCCAGGGATCGGCAGAGCTGGGAGGGGCTTGTGACCCCCACGTAATAACCGGCCCCCCCAGCCCCATTCCCAGCCCCGATCCCGCCCCTGGCAGGAAGCATGGGTGGCAAGTTTGTAAAAATTGTGGTGGTGCCCAGAACCCGCCCCCCAACTCCGCCCCCCCAAACTCCGCCCCCACCTGCCTAAGGCTCTGGGAGGGGGCTCGGCGGGGGAGGTCTGGGGTGCAGATCCTGGGCTGGGGATTAGGGTGCAGGAGGGGTGCAGGCTTTGGGATGGAGTTTGGGTGCTGGGTGCAGGCTCTGAGCTGGGGCAGGGGGTGGGTGTGCAGGAGGGGGTGAAGGGTGCAGGCTTTGGGACAGAGTTTGGGGATGGGAAGGGGTATGTGGGAAGGGGAGGGGGTGCACCTTCTGGGGAGGGAGTTTGGGGATAGGAGGGAGTGCAGGGGTGAGGGCTGTAGGGCTGAGGATGAGGGGTTCATGATGCAGGAGGGGGCTCAGGGCTAGGGCAGAGGGTTGGGCTGTGGGGTGAGGGCTGTGGATGAGGGGTTCATGATGCAGGGGGGCTCAGGGCTAGGGCAGAGGTTTGGCGTGTGGGGTGAGGGCTGTGGGGCTGAGGATGAGGAGTTCATGATATGGGGGGGGCTCAGGACTGGGGCTGAGGATTAGGGTGTGAGGGGATGAGGGTTCTGGCTGGGGATGAGGGGTTCATGCTGTGGGGGGAGGCTCAGGACTGGGGCAGAGGATTAGGGTGCAGAGGGATGAGGGTTGGGGCTGAGGATGAGGGGTTCATGCTGCGGGGGCCCTCAGGGCTGGGGCTGAGGATTAGGGTGCAGGGTGATGAGGGGATCATGATGTGGGGGCGCTCAGGGCTGGGGCTGAGGATTAGGGTGCAGGGGGGTTCATGCTGTGTGGGGGGGCTCAGGGCTGGGGCAGAGGATTAAGGTGCGAGGGGATGAGGGTTCTGGCTGGGGATGAGGGGTTCATGCTGTGGGGGGAGGCTCAGGGCTGGGGCAGAGGATTAAGGTGCGAGGGGATGAGGGTTCTGGCTGGGGCTAGGGGATGAAGGGTTCATGATGCGGGGGGGGGCTCAGGGCTGGTGTTGAGGATTAGGGTGCGGAGGGTTGAGGGCTCCGGCTGGGGCTGAGGATTAGGGTGCGGGGGGGATGAGGGTTTGGGGCATTAGAGAGGCTCAGGGTAAGGGCAGCCTGCCTTGCCATTAGTGAATGGCAGGCACTAGGACACTGCGGCAGCAGACAGCAGTTTTGCCGGGAGCCCTGCCGCAGCGCAGCACAGAGCAGGCAGGGGAGAGGCCGGCGGGGAAGCGACGCAGCGCGGCCGGGGGTGGGGGGACACGTGGGGGGAGGGGGTGGCAAGCGGGGACTGAGACCTGCTCCAGGCAGGGTCGCGGCGGCGCGGGGAGACCTGCGGGGGCTGGGGCCCGATCCAGGCAGGGCCGGGGAGAGACCCAGCTCCAAATATTGCTGGAGCAGGGCCCCCGGCCCTGAATATTGCTGGAGCCTGGGCACCGCACACAGATATCACCTGCCGCCTATGGGCAGGAGCGTGTCTACCCCACCCGTGTCCCCGCCCCCGCGCTGCCCCGCGGGCTGCAGGGCTGGAGCAGCCCCCGCGCCGCGCTCCCGGCCCCGGCCATGGCCCCGCTGCCGCACAGAGGGGCGGGGGCCAGGCCGGGGGGCAGGAAGGGGCGGCTCCTCCCTGAGCCTGGCCCCGCCCCCGGGCCCCAGGCAGGGGGGTGGGACACGCGGGGAAGCCGGTGGAGCAGCAGCAGCTCCCCCAGCCCATGCAGTGCCCGGCTCAGCAGAGGGTGTCAGCTGGATCCCAGCCGCTGCAGCCCGGGGGGGGAGTTGCAGGGCACAGGGAGGGGCTGGAGCTGCTGGAAGCGGGGGAGGCGCCGGGAGGGAGGAGGCAGGAGCCGGGAGGGAGAACAAAGAACCGGGACCATCAGCCCCGGGCAGCTCCGGAGAGACCAGACGCTGCTGCCTCCATCGGGAGCTGGGAGCGGAGCAGCTGCTGCTTCCCCAGCGGGGTCTGTGCGGGGGTGGGGAGCCCGGCATTAACCCCTCCGTGCCCGGCCGGGGGGGGGGAGGGCTTCTCTGGCTGCAGTGGAGCCAGCTCAGGTAGGGGTTATTGGGGGGTTGCTGGTGGGTTCCTGCTGGAGGGGGAGGGGCAGGAAATACTGAAGAGGTGGCATCTTCTGGGGAGTTAGGGCTGGAGGGGGCAGGGAATACCCTGGGTGAGGAAAGGGAAGGGGACAATGCGTGACAAACCTGCTGGGACTTGTTTAACGTGGGTCTAGATCCTCAGAACAAACACTTGGGTGTTGGGGGAGAAAATTCCCTAATTTGTGAAACAGGAAACAGAGACACCAACCCTCTGGGCAGGGCTGGGAAAACTGACCAGATTTCCAGTGCTGACCCCTCAGCCTGCTAGCCAGGGGCTGGTGTGACATGGAAAGGGGGCACCCAGCAGGGAGGTGTAGGGAAGATGTCCCAGCCCCTCACATCCAGCTGCTGGCAGTGGGGAGGGTGTTGGGTTCCCCACCGTGGGGCTGTATCAGCCTCTGGCTAGTAGGGGTGTGATGGGTCTGCTGGCAGAGACAAGGGGTCCCTCTTTGTTCTCTCACCGTGATGCCCCCTGGCTGCTCTCAGAAGTGGGGGGATAGGAGCCTGCAAACTGTTTCTCTGTCGGAGCTTCCATTCAATTGGCTGCTTTCCCCCAAGAATAGTGGGGCTGTGAGTGGGGCAGCAGGTGCTGAGTGTTGGACTCTTGCTCTTTCAGGGGCCGGTGACCTTCGAGGAGGTGGCTGTGCATTTCACCAGGGAAGAGTGGGCTCTGCTGGACCCCGCTCAGAGAGCCCTCTACTGGGATGTCATGCAGGAGAACTATGAGACTGTGACCTCGCTGGGTAAGGAGTCCTGTCCCCTCGGTTCTTAGAAGGGGAAATGCAGAATTAAGGTTCATGCCACTCCCCCAGTGCCACCTCCACTCTGTCCAGTTTCAGCAACACCCCGACATGCCAGAGACACCCACACTAGCCCTCTCTTCTGTTACAGAGCGCTCTGGGAACAGAGCAGTACAGCAGAAAGTCTCACAACTTCTCTTTGCTAAGATAATATTCGGGTTCGTCTCTGTCATAGCAAACAGAAGCTTCCTCCCCCTGGCCTGCTCTCCAGTACTGAACCTCCTGCACACAGGCCATCTGAGACTGCACAGTGTTACCACCCCCTTGCCCTCAACCTGACTTTTCCTTTTGAGTCGCTGCCTTCACTTACCCTCACTAAGCCCCACAGATCACTCGAACATACGCCACCAGGGTGCTGACAACCCCCATGGCAAGAACACGCCCTTGGGCACCTTTGCTGACCAAGCCTACAACACTCAGCACGGAAATGAGGCAGAATTGCCCCCCAAGTTTCACATGCATCTCTCTGCATAGCACAGGCACAGCTCTGCCCAGCTGCTCCAACCCATCCCTCCATCAGCCAGTCACAGCTACAGCTGGCCCAGGGCACACAGCTGGAGGCATGCGGATAGGTGCTGGGATTCCCACCTGTGAACACAGCACAGACAATGGCACGTTCTCTTAGTCTTCCCTCGGGTCGATTATAGGTTCATAGCTTTGAAGGCCAGATGTGACTATTAGGTCGTCTACTCTGACGTCCTTTATACCACAGACCATAGAATTCATCCCGTTACTGCTGCATTGAGCTGAATACCTGAGTCCCTGTGGCAGTTTGTTAACCTTTGCGCGGCCCACACAGAACCATCCTCAGTGGTTCTTGCCAGCTGCGGGGTTAAGGGTTGGGGGCAAAGTTAAGGTTGCATTGGAGGGGGGCGTTTACATTAACTTCTCATTTCCTGGCTTGCAGAGGTTTAAGTTTAGTCACCATCTGTACCAGAGGTGGGCAAAGTACCCTCTTGCCTCCCTTGTTTTCTTTCCCTTGAGCAGGGTTTCCAGTTTCCAAACCCTCTGTGATCTTCCAGCTGGAAGGAGAGGAAGAGCCGTGGGTCCTGGATCTCCCTGGTTCAGAGGAAAGCGAGATCCTGAGAAGTCCCTGCACAGGTGAGGAACCATCAAACCAACCCAGAAACTGTAAGTGCCTGAGAGAACTGGCTGGGATTCCCCACACAGACTCTGTGAGCTCAGGACAGTCCCCAGCAGATCTCACTCCTGGCTTCCTACAGATGATGATTGACACCTTGGCTGGAGCTCCCTCCCTTCCTACTGAGTGTTTGGATGGGATGTGGGCAGGGCCGGCCTTGGGGAAATGGCACCCGGGGTGCCCCTGGCTCCCATGGGCGTGGCACCCCCCCATTCCCTCTGTCCCCCATGGGCTCCCCAGGCTCCCCACCCTCCCTTCCACCCAGCCCCTGCACTGTGCCCCCTTTGCCCCAAATGCCTTCTCCTCCTCCTGCACCCCAATCCCTACACCCCCTTCAATCCTAACTTCTGCCCCCCCGCACCCAACTCCTGCCCCCTCCTGAGCCCCCAGCCCCTGCACTGCGCCCCCTTTGCCTCTAACCCCGGCATCCCCCCCCTGCACCCAAGTGGGAACCTGACCTGGATGCACAAAGCAGCTGGCATTGCTGCTCGCTCCCCCACTGGACTGCTGCTGCCCCGCCCCACACAGCCCTGGGGGGCTGGGAGAGGGGAGCAAGGAGCCACGTCAGGGCTTCCTGCACCCAGGTCACTTTCCCTGCAGGCTGTGTAAGGGGAGGGCAGGAGAGCAGCTGCTCCTGATGTCTCAGCACAGCCCGGGGGGGGGGAAGTGACCTGGATGCAGGGAGCCCTGGTGTGTGTGTTGGGGGGAGTGCGTGTGTGTGCCTGAGTGAGTGAGCGCGCTGTCTCTTTAAGAAAGTTCGGGAGCCTGAACTAGGCTTGTTCAGACACAAGCACTGCAGGCAGCTCCGGCCCCAGAGAGGCAGCAGCACACGCAGATTCCCCCGTCCCATCACCCCAGCTCAGTGGAAATCGGGTACCCGGCTGGGGGGGAGGGAGACACCCCCCCATCAATCAGCACCTCCCCCCTGCAGAGTAGTCAGGAGGATGCTCCCAGTCGGGGGTGGACGGGGCGACTCCGGAGGTGAACGGAGGGTGGGGCGGTGGGGGGACAGGAACAGCAGCAGCTGCACACGTGGAGCAGGGCGGAGAGGGGCCCCTCTGCTCCGGAGCAGTCACCTGGCTCTGACGGCTGGTCATCCAGCTGCCCCCTGCAGCTCGGGTCTCTCCCACTCCCCCACGCAGCTGCTTATCTGCCTCCTGTGCCGCTTTCATCAGCCCAGCGAGCCTCTCGGCAGCAGGTCAGGTGGGAATCCAAACCCTGCACCCGGCATCCCCTTGGGTGGGGCACCCGTACGGCCCCCCCTGAAGGCCGGTCCTGGGTGGGGAGCAGAATTGATCCCCTCCACTGTCCCCTGTGGGGAAGAGTTAGGGGGAGTTGAGTCCCTGATTTTTATTTTCTGTCTCTCCAGCACTTACTTGGTTTTGTTCTCTGCCTTTCCATCCCCAGTTCTGAGATTTCTCCTCTCTTCTAGCAGGTGATGGGGTGGAAAGGGAGAGCGAGGAGCAGAATCCTCACCAGGAAGATGCTGAGCTCGCCGAAGCGCATGGGGAATTACTGCGAAGAGCCAAAGGGAGCGTGTCCATCCCCCGTGAGCAGGGAAAAGCTGGTGAAAATTACCACAGACCAGAGAGAGAGCAGGGGAACCACTCAGAGGAGAGAGTGGATGAACCCATTGATTGTCAGGGAACTCACAGGGACCTCAAGGAAACTACGTCCCAGGAGAAAATCCTCACGGAAAAGCGAGAGACTACGTGTAGTGAGTGTGGGAAAAACTTCCATTACCGCTCAGCCCTTATTCGACATGAGATAATCCACACGAAAGAGAGACCCTACGAATGCTATGAGTGTGGGAAAAGCTTCACTCAAAGATATACCCTTAACTCTCATCAGAGAATCC
Organism: Mauremys mutica; assembly: GCF_020497125.1. Taxonomy (NCBI): domain Eukaryota; kingdom Metazoa; phylum Chordata; order Testudines; family Geoemydidae; genus Mauremys; species Mauremys mutica. Next base: position 373,897 of record NW_025423281.1, read on the forward strand.
ACACAGAAGAGCGACCCTACGAATGCTGTGAGTGTGGGAAAAGCTTCAATCGTACCTCAGCCCTTAGTAGGCATCAGCGAATACACAGAGGAGAAAGACCTTATGAATGCTGTGAGTGCGGGAAAAGCTTCACTCAGAGATCAGCCCTTATCTCTCATCAGACAACGCACACAGGAGAGCGACCCTACGAATGTTGCGAGTGTGGAAAAAGCTTCTCTCGGAGCTCAAACCTTACTATGCATCAGAGGATCCACACAGGAGAGAGACCCTATGCATGCAGTGAGTGCGGGAAAAGTTTCACTCACCTCTTCTCTCTTATCTCTCACCAGAGAGTCCACATAGGAGAGAAACCCTATGAATGCAGTGAGTGCGGGAAAAGCTTCTCTCGGAGCTCAACCCTTGTTACACATTACAGAGTCCACACCGGAGAGAGACCATATGAATGCTGCGAGTGTGGGAAAAGCTTCACTCATAGCTCAGGCATTTCTAAACATCAGAGAATCCGTAAAGGAGATAAACTTCATAAAAACCTTCTCTAGAGCTGTCAGAAGATTTTTTTCTTTAATTCTTTTGACAGTTCCCAGGTAGTGAGTGTTAAGGCTGTTTGCACCTTTTGCACACTGTAGTCCCTCAGCTCCCACACACGAGTTGCCCAATTTTGAAGCTCACCCGTCTTTGGGGTGGATCCTGTGGTCCTTTGTGTCAACCCCATTGTCCTGCGAGTCATTGGAGTGTGTGTCCTTTCTACCAGGAATGTCATCACCCCAGGTGGGGGAGATGGGGGGTGTCTTCAACCAGCTACGTTGAGATAAAATCTACCTGGGTCTCATCACTGTGGTTGCCATGGAGTTAGCTAGCTTGAGTTCACTTTCCTGATGTAATAAGACAGCTATTCTTGCAGTAAAGACATGGGCTATGGATAGTCAGTGGGGTTATCTAGCACATTTCCTCCTGATCTGACCTAATCACCGTCACATTTCCTTGTCTAAACAAACGTGGAGATTCACATTTATACTCCTCCTCCCAGTGCAAAGTTACTGTTAGAGACGTCAAGTTCCTCTTTGAGGAGAGATTGTCTCATTCCCAGTTGTTCTCACATTACCCTGGATTGTGCAGAACAGCAGTTATTTTGTTGACTTTTTTTTCTCATTTAAAATATATTTAAATATGAAGAAGAGCTGGAGCAGTGTCAGGGAAATAAGGATCATTTTAGGCTGTGTAATACTGGAAGGAGATGGGGCGACTCAGACATTCCATCCTTCCCCATCACCCCAGAACTGTTACCTTGTGCCTGAGCCATGCACAGTTCACCCCTTCGTATTCCTTCGCTTCCCAAGGTGTCTGGTGAGGTCATGTTCTTGGCTGTCCATGCTTGGGAATGGTGCTTGTACATCTTTGATCCTAAATCAGAGTCAGTCTGGCAGGAGATGAGTGTCAGACTTGGAAGGGGATTTCAAATGGATCCCAAGCACCGTTCAAATCCCCTTTTCCCTCAATGGCAAAGCTGCTTCTGGGAAGGTCGGCTGTTTTTTCTCCCGTTATGAAGGTGCTAAAACTCCTGTAAATAACACTAATGAGAGAGGTATCAGAGGGGTAGCCGTGTTAGTCTGGATCTGTGAAAGCAGCAAAGAATCCTGTGGCACCTTATAGACTATTAGACTTTTGGAGCATGAGCTTTCGTGAGTGAATACCCACTTCATCGGATGCATGAGAAAGCGCTGGGAGAAGCAGGTTTCAGTGGATCATGGGAGAATCTCTCATCCTGATTCTGAGACATCAGATGTAACCTAGTCTGGAATTTCTCTTTAAATTAAAATGAAAGTGTCTTCTACCTCTCTATGATATGGGTTTTCTATCTTTCATGAAGGCTCCTTGGTCATATAACTGCATGTTAGTTTTGTTTGACAGAATGTAGCTCAGAAGTTTTGGCAAATTTCAGACAAATTACCATTTTTTTACTTCAGGTTTGTTTTCCCCCCTATCCCTGCATGATGACATGGAGAAAATTCAAATGCAGTTCAGTCAACAGGAGAGAATACTCCAAGCTGCTGGACATATTATCAAAGAAACAGTCATATGTTTAAATCTCCACTCTGAAAAGGTGAACAGCAGCAGACCCCAAATGGGTGCAACTGACCAAAGTAAGTGCACATGGTCACAGGGTAGTTCAGTTGTTTAAGTCAGTATTGTCTCAGATGATCCAGGGATAGAATTCCACAGCAAGTGATTTGGAACTAGGAAAACGCCCAGGTATTTGGTTCCCAAGGTGTTTGTGACCCAGTCCCTACAGGAGGTTACTCCTGAAGAGATCTCCTAGCTAATCCCAACACTTGGGGAAATGCTGTCTGTGATGAGGTGTATCAACCCTGCACTGGCACTGCTAGGGTTAACTGTGCCATGTGGGGTGAAGAGGCCACACCCCCTCACCCTCTCTGGGCATGCTCCGACTGGAGACGGAGTATAAACGGGAGCAGCTCAGCCTGGGCGGACTGGGGAGAACAAACCTATGTTGTTGGCACGGGGTGGGGGGGGAGAGCCCAGGGCTGGGGTGGCAGGGGGCTGTGGGGGTGGCTCTTACCTTCTAAACAGGGACAGCTGTTTTCTAGTAAAATCACGAAAAGGGAAGGAGAAAACTCGAAAGAGGTTCCTCCTGGCGCTCACGTCCGTGAACCCGAACACTCCCTCAGTCCTCAAAGAGAGACCTGGAGAAGGAGACTTGCTGGAGCAAAGCCACAGGGATCTCTGAGGTTTCCCTGGCCCCTCGCCCCTGTCCTGCCTGGCTGATGTCAGCATCTCTCTGTGAGGTCACCACCTCCCCACCACCTTGGGCCAATAGGCGGAGGTCCTGCCAAAAACCTTTGTGATGTCACTGCCACACCCCTCCCTTGCTGTGCCGATGTCCTGCCCCTGGCCAGGCACTTTGGAGGTTTGAGCTACTCCCTGTGGATCACCCCACTCAAGGAGTGTTCTGGAATATATTCTTAAACACTCAGTTTGTCAGCAGCACCTACAGGATAATTTGATTCTTAGGACAAGTGAGCTTGGATTTGTCAAAAACAAATCATCCCAAACCCATCCTCTTTCCTTCTTTGGCAGGGTTCCAGGCCTAGTGGAGGTGGGTAAACAGTATGAATGATGATTTGGAAAATGGAGTGGAGAGTATCGTTCTAAAATGTGCAGCTGACACCAAGCACTTTGGAGCTCAGGACTGGAATTCAAAATGCCCTTAACAAATTGGAGACTTGGTCTTCTTGAGCCATATCCCATGGCTGGGCCCCTCTCTCTAGACTGGGCTGAAGTGAAACCCCAGAGCCAGACACTCCTCCTCCTGGGCAGTGCGCTCCGACCTGGAATGGTCAGATGCTGCTTAGCTCTGTCAGAGCAGCTTTGGCTGGGGGATTCTCCCAGCACTTTCCAATAGCGGGAAGGTACGAAATCCCCATTTGCCTGCTGGGGACGGAGCCCTAGAGGGGGGAGAAACTTGCCCAGAGTCCCCCAGGAAAAGGAAAACAACCAGCAGTGGAACCGATAGGAAACCCAGCAATGGAACTCAGGAGTTCTGGGGGGGTGCTAAGGTGACCAGATGTCCCAATTTTATAGGGACAGTCCCAATTTTGGGGTCTTTTTCTTATCTAGGATCCTGTTACCCCCCACTCCCTGTCCCGATTTTTCACACTTGCTGTTAAGACCAAAGCAGATTGTGAAGAACTTCAAAAAGATCTCACAAAACTAAATGATTGGGCAACAAAATGGCAAATGAAATTGAATGTGGATAAATGTAAAGTAATGCACATTGGGAAAAAATAACCCCAACTATACATACAACATGATGGGGGCTAATTTAGCTACAACGAGTCAGGAAAAAGATCTCGGAGTCATCGTGGATAGTTCTCTGAAGATGTCCACGCAGTGTGCAGAGGCGGTCAAAAAAGCAAACAGGATGTTAGGAATCATTAAAAAGGGGATAGAGAATAAGACTGAGAATATATTATTGCCCTCATATAAATCCATGGTACGCCCACATCTCGAATACTGTGTACAGATGTGGTCTCCTCACCTCAAAAAAGATATTCTAGCACTAGAAAAGGTTCAGAAAAGGGCAACTAAAATGATTAGGGGTTTAGAGAGGGTCCCATATGAGGAAAGATTAAAGAGGCTAGGACTCTTCAGCTTGGAAAAGAGAAGACTAAGGGGGGACATGATAGAGGTATATAAAATCATGAGTGATGTTGAGAAAGTGGATAAGGAAAAGTTATTTACTTATTCCCATAATACAAGAACTATGAGTCACCAAATGAAATTAATAGGCAGCAGGTTTAAAACAAATAAAAGGAAGTTCTTCACGCAGCGCACAGTCAACTTGTGGAACTCCTTACCTGAGGAGGTTGTGAAGGCTGGGACTATAACAATGTTTAAAAGGGGACTGGATAAATTCATGGAGGCTAAGTCCATAAATGGCTATTAGCCAGGATGGGTAAGGAATGGTGTCCCTAGCCTCTGTTCGTCAGAGGATGGAGATGGATGGCAGCAGAGAGATCACTTGATCACTGCCTGTTAGGTTCACTCCCTCTGGGGCACCTGGCATTGGCCACTGTCGGTAGACAGTTACTGGGCTAGATGGACCTTTGGTCTGACCCGGTACGGCCGTTCTTATGTTCTTATGGTCACCCTCGGGTGTGCACAGGTGTGGGTCCCAGCTGCTCCCTGCCCCCCTCATTGAAGCAGGTGTGCAGGGTTACTGCCCTGAGAACTGCAGGGCACCAGTGGCCATGGGGCTGGCTGGAGGCAGGGCAGAGGCTGATTGGAGGTAGGGTCTGGCTGCAGGCAGGGCAAGGGGTGCCGGGCTGGCTGGAGACAGGGGTGTGTGGGGCAGGCTGGCTTCAGGCAGGGACACGGGGGTGCAGCAGGGGTTGGTAGGGCTGGAGACAGAGGAGTGCGGTGCTGGCTGGCTTCAGGCAGGGGGGTGTGGCAGGAGTTGGCTGGAGACCGTGCAGGGTGTGCACGGCTGGGGGGTGTGGGGGCTGGCTGGATTTGGGTGGGGCCACAGGGGGTTGCGGCAGGAGTTAGCTGGAGACAGGGCAGGGGCTGGCTGTGGGCAGGGGGTGTGGGGCTGGCTGCAGACAGGGCAGGGAGGACGCGGCTGGTGCAGGCAGGGCAGAGGGTGCAGGGCTGGCTGCAGACAGGGCATGGGGTGCGAGGCTGGCTGCAGATAGGGGCTGGCTGCAGATAGGGGCTGGCTGGAGGCGGAGCAGGGAGGTGCAGCAGGGGTTTGCTGGAGCCGGGGCATGCGGGGCTGGCTGGAGACAGGGGCTGGCTGCAGGGAGTGCAGGGGGTGGAGGTCATGCAGAAAATGTCCTGAGAGGTATTTTAAGGTGAAGATAACACCATGGTTACCAGGTGACTGGCACATCCTGGGTTAAAGAGAGGAAGGGACCTGGAGTTAATAGTCTGAAGTATTTGTGTTACCAACCCCGTCGCTGTCTGACCCCCCTTCAGTGCGGAGCAGGTGTGTACGTTGCTGTGTGGAACGCACAGACTCCTGCAGAGCAGGGGCTGCTGTTTCCGTGGCAGAGAGCCTGGCACTTAGGAGACTTTCTTGACTTGCTGTTTTGAAGCAATTCAGTAAAATAACGGTGGAGCTACAATGTCCGGTCCAAAATTTCAGCCCCCCGGTGCAAAAACGCTATTTTAGGATCTAAACAGGAGGCTTCCAGCGCTAGGACACCTGACCAGAGAGCTCAGTGGGGGCGTAACAGCTGCTGACTCTGAGGGTCCTGGGCTAAATCCACTTGCAGGTGGAGGCGTTTCGATTTATTTGATCGATAATGAGGAAGGCGAAGATTTAATCATGGGTATTTTTAGTAAATGTCATGGGCAGATCATGGGCAAAACCCAAAAGCTCATTGCCCATGACCCGGCCATGACTTATACCATAAATACCCCTCATTGAATCTTGGGGAGGGAGGCCCAGGGGGTCCGTGGCACCAGCTGTGGGCGCAGGGAGTCCAGGGGGCCTGTGGCACCATGTACGGGGGGAGAAGCCCCGGGGACCCACGGCCACTCCAGATGCTGCCAGGTGAGGGGAGCCCCAGAGGCCAGCCCTGCTCCGGCCACCTCGGGACAGGTGCCAGGAGCCACTGAGCTGTGGCTGCGCCTGCCACCCTTGGAACCACTGCTCAAGCTGCCCCCAGGCCAGCTGCTGGGGCAGCCACGGAGTCAGCCGCAGTGGCCACTGAAGAAGTCACAGAATCTATGACATTTGCAGCCTCCGTGACACAGAGGGATCCCTAATAAAGAGACAAACCCCTCCCTGCTGTGACTGCAGTTCCTGGAAGGAAAGAGAAGAACAGAAAGTGAAGAGAGAAGGAAAGAGAGAGAGTCCCTGTCACCCTCCCCTCTTGTATTCTGTAACCTCATCTCACTGGGTTCCCTGTGCTGGTGCTGTTGTGTATTTGGTTGTCATGGTTTTGTTGCTATGGCAACTGAGTTAGCTTATTATGGGTTAGCTCAACCGGTTTCAACCGGCTGAGGTGCTCTCTGTATATATGTAAATAAAATGGAGGTTTTGGTTAGCTGCCTGCTCTCTGGCCTCAAGTGATTGCTTCCTACACCGGCTGCCCCAAGGATACAACACTGGCGACGAGGGTGAGACTCCGGTGCTGCTCCAGTAACAGAAGGAAGTAGAAGTTAAGGTAAAGAACAAACAAACAAAAAAGCTGCTTATTGCACTGACTGTGAAAGTGAAACTAAAAATCATGGCTACTCTGACCAGGCCCCTGGAGCCTTTTGATGAGAATACAGAGCAGTGGCATGTGTATACTGAGCGTTTTGAGCTTTTTGGTATTGCAAATGACATTACAGAAGCGAAGAAGGTGCCAATATTCTTAACTGTTGTAGGGGCTAAAACCTACTCTCTGCTACGCAGCTTACTACACCCTGTTAAGCCTGAGACTAAATCTTACAGTGACATTGTGGAAATCCTGGGGTCTCATTTCTCCCCAAAACCACTGGTAATTGCTGAAAGATATAGGTTCCACAAAAGAGACCAAAAGGAAGATGAAACAGTTGTACAATTTGTAGCCATTTTAAAAAAGCTAGCAGAACACTGTGAATTTAAAGAAATGTTACATGATGCCCTGCGTGACAGGTTAGTGTGTGGCCTGTACAGTGAAGCTATACGGAAGCGCCTACTGACAGAGGCTCAGCTTACCTTACAGAAGGCTGTTGATATTGCTGTCTCCATGGAACTGGCTACAAGGGAGGCACAATACATCGGTGCACCCCCTAGGGTGCAAAAAGTGTCACAAGAACCGACCCACAAAACTGTGCAGAGTCAAGAATGTTACCGCTGTGGTAAGCCGGGTCACCAGGCATCAGAATGCTGGTGTAAGGACCTGGTGTGTCGACACTGTGGCAAAAAGGGACACATTGAGTGTGCCTGTAAACAAAAGAAAAAGAGGCCTGTGGTCTGGCCGACAAAAAGAGGAACCCTGCATACCCTAGAGCAGACCCAGGATGATCAAGGTGACACCTCCTCACAAGAGGAAGTGCCACTGCATGTTTTGTCTTTGGCAATGGGCTCACATGAATACTGGGTAACCCCGTTATTGGATGGCAAACGTATACGCATGGAACTGGACACCGGTGCAGCCGTCTCACTGATCTCCGAGACTGTGTATAAAGAAAAGCTACAGCATCTTCCGCTTAAGGCAACAAAAACTGTTCTGAAGACGTATACGGGAGAAGCTGTGCCTATGCTGGGCACTATTGATGTTAAGGTGGAGCTCAATGGACAGGTGGCTAAATTGCCACTGTTTGTGGTGAGAGGTAACTACCCAGCCTTAATGGGTAGGTCTTGGCTTGGGAAGATTCAACTGAACTGGGCAGAAGTGCACCGGATGACTAAAGAAGAAACCAGTCTAACCCCTATACTAAGGAAACATGCTGCTGTTTTTGGAGATGATTTGGGAAGTATGAAGGGAATCACTGTGACCTTGAACATTAAACCTGGCAGTCCACCAAAATATCTGAAAGCCCGAACTGTGCCATATGCCATCAGGCCAAAAGTTGAAGCAGACCTGGAGTGCCTGGTCACCAATGGAGTCCTAATACCAGTTACCCATAGCTCATGGGCCACTCCTATCGTTCCAATCGTGAAGAAAGATGGCTCTCTCCGGATTTGCGGTGATTTTAAAGTCACTGTCAACCCAGTGTTGTGTGCAGAGCAATACCCGCTTCCCCGCATCGATGACCTCTTCGCAGGCCTGGCTGGGGGACAAAAGTTCAGTAAGATTGATCAGAGTCAAGCATATTTACAGATGCACGTCGATGAAAAGTCCCAAGAGCTGTTGACTATTGTGACTCATAAGGGGCTTTATCGATACTGTCGTCTACCCTTCGGAATAACATCTGCTCCCGCCCTGTTCCAGAGGGCTATGGACCAGATCTTGTGTGGCTTGTCAGGAGTTCAGTGCTATCTGGATGATATCCTGGTCACTGGAAGAAATGAAGAGGATCACTTAAAGAATTTAGAGGCTACCCTACAAAGACTGGAAGAGTATGGCCTACGAGTTCGCAAAGACAAGTGTGAATTCTTCAAGCCCTCTGTTGAATATTTGGGACATATCATTGATTCTGCAGGTCTTCATAAGGCCCCTGCAAAAGTTAAAGCTATTGTGGAGGCTCCCCCACCTCGAAATGTAAGCCAGCTGCGCTCGTTTCTAGGACTCCTGAACTATTATGGAAAGTTCATCTCACAGTTAGCCACACTGCTAAAACCACTTCATGAGCTCCTTGGGCAGAACAAGGCCTGGAAGTGGACTGAAGCCTGTGATGTTGCGTTTAACAAAGCTAAGGATGCATTGCTAAATTCTGAAGTTCTAACGCACTTTGATCCATCCTTACCACTGCAATTGGCCTGCGATGCCTCCCCTTATGGAGTGGGAGCAGTCGTGTCACATATTATGCCTTCAGGAGAAGAGAGACCTATTGCTTTTGCTTCACGCACTCTAAGCAAAGCAGAAACTAACTACGCCCAAATCGAACGTGAGGCATTAGGAATTGTTTTTGGAATTCGGAAGTTTCATCAGTACCTGTTTGGGCGAAAATTTACTCTTCTCACAGACCATCGACCTCTGACATCAATTTTTGGACCTTACACAGGCATTCCCCCATTAGCTGCTAGTCGTATGCAACGTTGGGCATTGTTACTTTCAGCACACACATATGAAATCAAATATCGGAAATCCACTCTACACGGCAATGCAGATGGCCTCTCAAGGTTGCCTTTGCCGGTCAAACACCAAGATAGTGCCCACAAGGAAATCTTCTACTTTGAACAGGTAGAGAATACACCCATCACTGCTACTCAGATAAAGAAGGCAACTCGCGTTGACCCAGTATTGTCCCACGTTATGGACCTGGTGATGCATGGAACATCTCGACAAACCTCTCCGGTCTCATCCGACCTTGTTCCCTACATGTCCAAGCGGACGGAGTTATCGGTCCAATCTGGTTGTTTGTTGTGGGGGAGACGTGTCATTATTCCACCACCACTGAGATCACAGATGTTAGAACAGCTACATTCCGGTCACTGTGGAATAGTGCGCATGAAGGAAATTGCACGAAGCTATTTTTGGTGGCCTGGACTGGACAGCGCTATTGAAGAGAAGGCAAAAGCTTGTATGTCATGTCAGGGTGTGAGGAATGCACCCCAGTGGGCACCCCTACACCCATGGGACTGGCCTGAAAACCCGTGGCAACGTATTCACGTTGACTTTGCTGGCCCCCTTGAAGGAAGCATGTTCTTGGTGGCAATAGATGCCCATTCTAAATGGCCAGAAGTCTCTATAATGCAGTCCACTTCTGCAGAGAGTACTATCCAAAAACTACGAGGACTCTTTAGTCGTTTTGGTCTGCCAGAACAACTTGTGAGCGACAACGGACCGCAGTTCGTTTCTCAGGAGTTTCAAAATTTTATGAAAGCAAATGGGATACACCACATCACGTCAGCACCATATCATCCGTCCACCAACGGATTAGCTGAAAGATTTGTGCAGACGATGAAAAACGCTTTGAAATCAGCAAGGGGACAACACTCCATTCAAAAGCGTCTGGATACCTTTTTACTTTCCTACAGAAACACACCTCATGCTACGACCCACGCATCTCCGGCCTTTCTAATGATGGGACGACAGCTGCGCACTTGCTTTGATCTGCTGAAACCTTCTGAACCCCGACAAATTGTGCAACATCAGCAGCAATATCAAGTCATCAGACGGGCACCCAGAGCAAAAGACCGAACCTTTAGCCCGGGACAGCCAGTTTTGGCTCGGAATTATACTTCCAGAGCTAAATGGGTTCCGGCCACAGTCATCACTCAAACAGGACCTGTTTCCTACACAGTCCGGACTGCAAAGAATCTTACCTGGCGGCGACATGTAGATCAGCTGTTGCCAGGTCATGCCAGTCCTCAGGACCCATCTGCAGTTGAGGGGTCTGACTTCACCTCTTCTGGTGAGGGAACGAATCACGAGTCACCTGTTTCTGACTGTTCTCCTCCATTACTGCCGGCGGCTGAGATACCCCTTTGCCCAGCACGAGCTGATACCACCTCCTCACCTGTTCGTGCTGCGGACCCTGAGCCCCTAGTGCTTTCGGGTGCAATAACACCAGTAGTTCGCCGTAATCCACCTAGAGACAGAAGGCCTCCTCATCGGCTGGATCTTTAGCTAGGGCGAACCCACGGTTATGGGGCAAAATAATCCCCAGGGTTTAGCCGGGAATGGAGGCAGTCTACCCTCCTTCTCTAGTCTAGTGTGTGTTTTATTTAGGGGATGTTCTTATTAGGGGGGGAGGAATATGTTGTGTATTTGGTTGTCATGGTTTTTGTTGCTATGGCAACTGAGTTAGCTTATTATGGGTTAGCTCAACCGGTTTCAACCGGCTGAGGTGCTCTCTGTATATATGTAAATAAAATGGAGGTTTTGGTTAGCTGCCTGCTCTCTGGCCTCAAGTGATTGCTTCCTACACCGGCTGCCCCAAGGATACAACAGGTGCCATGGGGGTGACACTAGAGTTCTGGGGCTTTGGGGGGAGGGGAAGGGGGGGGCTCTTCACTTCTCAGCATTTCACACAAATTTGTCTTTGGGCTGAAATTTCTCCTGTGGGGCTGTAGCAGGGTGAGGGGTTTAAAAGTGGCCTGGCAGGGCTTGAGAGCGGCTGCTCTCAAGGCTGGGCCGATTGAGGAAGTGGCTGCAGCTGGGGCCATGCCCCAAACTGAGCCACAGGCCTTATAAAAAGGCCAGGGAGGCCAGAGGCCCACACAGTCTTCCTCTGCCTGAAGAGGAAGAAGGGCCTGGCTGCAGGGGCTATAGGCAAGGTACCTAGGGTGAAGCAGGGCTGGGGAAAGGCTGAGGAGCTGGGGAGCTCCAGCCTAGAAAGCCCCAGGCTGCGGCATAGCACAGGGCCAACAGGTACTGGGGGGTTGCAGAGGGCAGACCAGGGGTAGGCCAAGGCAGCAGGTCCAAACCCCTTTGCCTGTGATGAGTAGGCTGATACTGCAGTCTGCCCCAGAGTGTGGGGCTAGACAATGACTGGCAGTAGCCAATACTGAGGCAAGGTGGGGATAGAGGGTGGGGGTTCCCTGGGCAGGGGAAACCCAGAGAGAAAGGGGTTACTGCTAGGGGGCAGCACCCCCATGTAAAAGGGCACCGGGTCCAGGGAGGGACACGGGGGGCCTGAAGACAGGCGGATCACTGGCCTGCAGAGGGCACTCCAGTGCTGCAGAGAGCTAATTCCCGGAGTCACCAGCAGGAGGCGCCGCAGGGGTGAGTCCGACCCATCTACAGGGGCCTCTCAGTCAGAGCTGTACCCCACCCCCTTCAGTGGGGGTGTGTGTAAATTGCAGAGCAGGCAGAGAAGTCGCCCATAAAGGGTCATATTGATCTGGTGATTGGCTCTGACCGGGGTCACACGTCCTCTGACAGAGGATCATGTGCAGAACATGGGAGCTCTGGCTTGTCCTAAATGCTGTAGACTGTGAGTTCCTGGAAAGGGCAGGGGAGAGGGAGCAAGAGGAGAAAGGCAGAGACATTGGAGACGAGGAACTGGGGGGCGAAGAAGGAGAGAACAGAGAGACAATAAATGATTGAAGCAGAACAGGTGTCCCAACTCCATCTTGCTCATCACAGGTGTTCAGAGAGACAGGAAGTTGCAGGTTTTCCAGTGTCAAGTCTGAACTTTGATTCTAACAATGTGCGTTGAAATATCAAGGGGATCTCCACATACCTGATCTCTTCCCCCCTCCCCTTTTTTAGTATTAATTTTTATTTTGAAGTGTTTGGCTTAACCGTGATCGTCTCTTTCCCCACCTGTATTGCAATTTGGGGTTTATTTTTATTTTGCCTCCCTTTTGTTCATGTCATTATAATTGTAACAGCAAAGGAATCTGCAGGAGCAAAAACTGACTCAAAACTTCATTTCCCCATCATGCCGGAACATCCTACAAACAGGTCACAGAGTTGGAATCATAACACACAAGGCCAGGGGATGGGAGATGCAGGTTTCCAAGTGTTCTGTCTTTCTCAGATGACACATTCCAGCCCCTTGTGTGCCTCCATCCTGTATGACCTGCTGGACTTCAACATGTTTATTGTCTCATTCTATAGATAATGTGATTGTAACACAATGTGACTGAAATTAAACCACTTCCAGACGAGGAAACAACAGAAGAGAAAAGCCATTATTGCATTGGCTGGGAATCAAACCCAGATGAATTGCTTGGAAAGCATCTACGCACACCACTATACCACCAATGCATCTGGCAGGAATAGCTTTCCTGCAGGCTCTGTGTGCTGGCAAAGGGGGTGACATATGACCATGGAGGTAGTGAGCAGGGTGGATGGGCTGGAAGCTGCCTGACAGCTGAGAGCAGAGTTACCATCCCAGAGTGACTGAAAGGGGGCAAAGGTGAAAACAGAGCTCATTGGGAGCTGGCCCCACCCCCGCCCCACCCCTAAGAGAGGGGAACTGAAGCTCAACTTCAATCACAGAAAAATCTTCCCTGAGAAGGAAGGGGACAGCTTGTTTTAAAGACCAGGTTTGTGTTTGTTCCTGCTACATACGGAGGGGCTGGGTAGTGGTGATTCCAGCCCCCAGACTCTGGGAGGATAAGGAACAAATTCAGGCTGCCAGTGACCTGCAGGAGGGAGATGATTTTTTGACAGTGACGGACGCCTCGTCCTAAAGGCCTTTGTCTGCCCCCTTCCAGTGACTGTTTGGCACAGGAATGCAGCCCCCACTCCTGGGTCCCTCCTGGGGAAATAATTGTTATACCCTTGGGGCAGCCGGTGTAGGAAGCAATCACTTGAGGCCAGAGAGCAGACAGCTAACCAAAACCTCCATTTTATTTACAGTAACAGAGAGCTCACTCAGCCGGTTGAAACCGGTTGAGCTAACCCATAATAATCTAACTCAGTTGCCATAGCAACAAAAACCATGACAACCAAATACACAACATATTCCTCCCCCCCTAATAAGAACATCCCCTAAATAAAACACACACTAGACTAGAGAAGGAGGGTAGACTGCCTCCATTCCCGGCTAAACCCTGGGGATTATTTTGCCCCATAACCGTGGGTTCGCCCTAGCTAAAGATCCAGCCGATGAGGAGGCCTTCTGTCTCTAGGTGGATTACGGCGAACTACTGGTGTTATTGCACCCGAAAGCACTAGGGGCTCAGGGTCCGCAGCACGAACAGGTGAGGAGGTGGTATCAGCTCGTGCTGGGCAAAGGGGTATCTCAGCCGCCGGCAGTAATGGAGGAGAACAGTCAGAAACAGGTGACTCGTGATTCGGTCCCTCACCAGAAGAGGTGAAGTCAGACCCCTCAACTGCAGATGGGTCCTGAGGACTGGCATGACCTGGCAACAGCTGATCTACATGTCGCCGCCAGGTAACATTCTCTGCAGTCCGGACTGTGTAGGAAACAGGTCCTGTTTGAGTGATGACTGTGGCCGGAACCCATTTAGCTCTGGAAGTATAATTCCGAGCCAAAACTGGCTGTCCCAGGCTAAAGGTTCGGTCTTTTGCTCTGGGTGCCCGTCTGATGACTTGATATTGCTGCTGATGTTGCACAATTTGTCGGGGTTCAGAAGGTTTCAGCAGATCAAAGCAAGTGCGCAGCTGTCGTCCCATCATTAGAAAGGCCGGAGATGCGTGGGTCGTAGCATGAGGTGTGTTTCTGTAGGAAAGTAAAAAGGTATCCAGACGCTTTTGAATGGAGTGTTGTCCCCTTGCTGATTTCAAAGCGTTTTTCATTGTCTGCACAAATCTTTCAGCTAATCCGTTGGTGGACGGATGATATGGTGCTGACGTGATGTGGTGTATCCCATTTGCTTTCATAAAATTTTGAAACTCCTGAGAAACGAACTGCGGTCCGTTGTCGCTCACAAGTTGTTCTGGCAGACCAAAACGACTAAAGAGTCCTCGTAGTTTTTGGATAGTACTCTCTGCAGAAGTGGACTGCATTATAGAGACTTCTGGCCATTTAGAATGGGCATCTATTGCCACCAAGAACATGCTTCCTTCAAGGGGGCCAGCAAAGTCAACGTGAATACGTTGCCACGGGTTTTCAGGCCAGTCCCATGGGTGTAGGGGTTAGACTGGTTTCTTCTTTAGTCATCCGGTGCACTTCTGCCCAGTTCAGTTGAATCTTCCCAAGCCAAGACCTACCCATTAAGGCTGGGTAGTTACCTCTCACCACAAACAGTGGCAATTTAGCCACCTGTCCATTGAGCTCCACCTTAACATCAATAGTGCCCAGCATAGGCACACTTCTCCCGTATACGTCTTCAGAACAGTTTTTGTTGCCTTAAGCGGAAGATGCTGTAGCTTTTCTTTATACACAGTCTCGGAGATCAGTGAGACGGCTGCACCGGTGTCCAGTTCCATGCGTATACGTTTGCCATCCAATAACGGGGTTACCCAGTATTCATGTGAGCCCATTGCCAAAGACAAAACATGCAGTGGCACTTCCTCTTGCGATGAGGTGTCACCTTGATCATCCTGGGTCTGCTCTAGGGTATGCAGGGTTCCTCTTTTTGTCGGCCAGACCACAGGCCTCCTTTTCTTTTGTTTACAGGCACACTCAATGTGTCTCTTTTTGCCACAGTGTCGACACACCAGGTCCTTACACCAGCATTCTGATGCCTGGTGACCCGGCTTACCACAGCGGTAACATTCTTGACTCTGCACAGTTTTGTGGGTCGGTTCTTGTGACACTTTTTGCACCCTAGGGGGTGCACCGATGTATTGTGCCTCCCTTGTAGCCAGTTCCATGGAGACAGCAATATCAACAGCCTTCTGTAAGGTAAGCTGAGCCTCTGTCAGTAGGCGCTTCCGTATAGCTTCACTGTACAGGCCACACACTAACCTGTCACGCAGGGCATCATTTAACATTTCTTTAAATTCACAGTGTTCTGCTAGCTTTTTTAGAATGGCTACAAATTGTACAACTGTTTCATCTTCCTTTTGGTCTCTTTTGTGGAACCTATATCTTTCAGCAATTACCAGTGGTTTTGGGGAAAAATGGGACCCCAGGATTTCCACAATGTCACTGTAAGATTTAGTTGCTGGCTTAACAGGGTGTAGTAAGCTGTGTAGCAGGGAGTAGTTTTTAGCCCCTACAACAGTTAAGAATATTGGCACCTTCTTCGCTTCTGTAATGTCATTTGCAATAAAAAAAAGCTCAAAACGCTCAGTATACACATGCCACTGCTCTGTATTCTCATCAAAAGGTTCCAGAGGCCTGGTCAGAGTAGCCATGATTTTAGTTTCACTTTCACAGTCAGTGCAAACAAGCAGCTTTTTTTGTTTGTTTGTTCTTTACCTTAATTTCTACTTCCTTCTGTTACTGGAGCAGCACCGGAATCCCATCCTCATCGCCACTTGTTATACCCTTGGGGCAGCCAGTGTAGGAAGCAATCACTTGAGGCCAGAAGGCAGACAGCTAACCAAAACCTCCATTTTATTTGCAGAAACAGAGAGCTCACTCAGCCGGTTGAAACCGGCTGAGCTAACCCATAATAATCTAACTCAGTTGCCATAGCAACAAAAACCATGACAACCAAATACACAACAATAATGTTTCTGTGCAAAACACCAAAGCTTTTAACAGAAAGGAAGAAAAGGAAATGGCCACATGATGGGACTAGGACATAAGGAATGAAACACAAGATGCTTCTCCCCTGTGCATTGACTTTTAACCTTGTTTGTGGTGGTGTCGTATCCATGCTGGTCCCAGGGGTCCTCTGGGGCGCTGGGCATTGGCCACTTTCGGGAGAGTGGGCTAGATGAACTGGTCTGACTCAGTGTGGCTGTTCTCATGTTCTAACTGCTGGTTATGGAGGAGACGACCTTCCAGGCTACACAGAACTGAAGAAGGGTGCTGGGTTAGCTCCACAGCTTGTCTCTTTCACCAACAGAGGTTGGTCCTCTGCAAGCTCTTACCCTCACCCGCCTTGTCTCTCTTGGACTCTGAAAAGTGCTTTCTCTCCACTCCCTTTGGAGAGAAAAGACGGTTACTCACTGTTGTAACTGTTGTTCTTCGAGATGTGTTGCTCCTATCCATTCCAGTTAGGTGTGTGCGCGCCGCGTGCATGCTTGTCGGAAGATTTTTACCCTAGCAACACTCGGTGGGTCCGCTGGGCGCCTCCTGGAGTGGCGCCGCCACAGCGCTAGATATATACCCCAGCCGACCCATCCACTCCTTAGTTCCTTCTTGCCGGCTACTCCGACAGTGGGGAAGAAGGGCGGGTCTGGAATGGATAGGAGCAACACATCTCAAAGAACAACAGTTACAACGGTGAGTAACCGTCTTTTCGTCTTCGAGTGATTGCTCCTATGCATTCCATGTAGGTGATTCCCAAGCCTTACCTAGGCGGTGGGGTCGGAGTGAGACGTGGCAGAGTGTAAGACTGCTGAGCCAAAGGCTGCATCGTCTCTGGACTGTTGCACCAGTGCGTAGTGGGAAGCAAAGGTGTGAACGGAAGACCAGTTGGCCGCCCGACAGATGTCCTGAATGGGGACATGGGCCAGGAAGGCGGCAGAAGAGGCTTGCGCTCTTGTAGAGTGAGCAGAGAGATGACCAGCCAGAACCTGAGCGAGCTCGTAGCATGTCTTGATACATGACGTCACCCAGGCCGAAATCTGCTGGGAAGAGACTGACATGCTCTTCATGCGATCTGCTACCGCCAGAAAGAGCTGGGGTGAACGGCGGAAAGGCTTTGTTCGGTCTATGTAAAAAGCGAGGGCCCTACGCACGTCGAGGCTATGAAGCTGTTGTTCCCTACGGGATGCGTGCGGCTTCGGGAAGAAGACCGGGAGGAAGATGTCCTGGTACACATGGAAAGCCGACACCACCTTAGGCAGGAAGGCGGGGTGTGGCCGAAGCTGCACTTTGTCCTTATGGAAGATAGTATACGGCGGGTCAGCCGTTAGGGCACGAAGCTCAGAGACTCGTCGCGCCTAAGTAATTGCGACGAGGAAGGCTGTTTTCCAGGACAAGTAGAGAAGGGAACACGTGGCCAAGGGCTCACAGGGGGCTCCCATAAGCTTGGCTAAGACCAAGTTCAAATCCCAGGCAGGAGTTGGGCGCCGTACCGGAGGGTATAATCGTTCTAGCCCCTTTAGAAAACGGGAAACCATGTGATTGGAGAAGATGGAACGTTCCCCTATGCTGGGCCTAAAGGCGGAAATTGCCGCCAGGTGCACTTTCAAGGAGGAGATTGCGAGGCCTTGCTCCTTGAGGGACCAGAGATAGTCCAGGATCTTGGGAATAGGTATCAGGAGAGGGTTGAGACCTTTCTGACTGCACCAGAGCGCGAAACGCTTCCACTTAGCGAGGTAGGTCGACCGAGTGGAAGGTTTTCTGCTCTCTAGCCATGCAGTACATCGGGATGAAGCGACCACTCGTGGGAGAGGAAAGACCTGCTGAGGCGGTCTGCCAGTGTGTTCTGCACTCCCGGGGGAAACGATGCCACTATGTGTATGGAGTGGGCTATGCAAAAGTCCCACAGTTGCATCGCTTCCGTGCAAAGCCGGGAGGAACGTGCACCGCCCTGCTTGTTGATGTAGAACATCGCTGTCGTGTTGTCTGTGAGGACGGACACGCAGCGACCTTGAAGTTGGGAGCGAAAAGTCTGGCATGCCAAGCGAACCGCTCGCAGTTCCCTGACGTTGATATGGAGGGCCAGCTCGCGGGGTGACCAAAGGCCCTGGGTGTGTAGGCTGCCGAGGTGAGCACCCCAACCCATGGCCGAGGCGTCCATAGTTAAAGTGATGGAGGGGTGAGGGGGGCGTAACGGAACCCCGGCACACACCACCCTTGGGTCCAACCACCAGTTGAGCGAGACGAGGACGGATTGCGGGATCGTAACCACCGTGTCTATGGAGTCCCTGTGCGGGCAGTAAACCGACGCCAACCACGTTTGAAAGGTGCGAAGGCGGAGCTTCGCGTAAGGTGTCACGAAAGTGCACGCTGCCATATGGCCTAGGAGGCTGAGGCTGAGGCAGGTGCGCACCGTTGTCGTCGGGAAGGACTGCAGGCTTCGGATGATGGAAGCCATGGCCTGGTGTCGAGGCAGAGGGAGGCAGGCCCTGGCTAGATTGGAGTCCAGGACCGTGCCGATGAATTCTATCCTCTGCGTTGGAGTCAAGGTAGACTTCTCGGCGTTGATCATAAGGCCTAGGTGTTGAAACAGGCCCAGGATCTCGGCCATTTGCTGCGCTACGAGCTGGTGGAAAGTTCCGCGGACCAGCCAGTCGTCGAGATACGGGTAAACATGTATTCAACGACGGCGAAGGGCCGTGGCGACCACCGCCATGCACTTGGTGAAGACCCTCGGTGTGGTGGAGAGGCCGAAGGGGAGCATCGTAAACTGGTAGTGCAGGTGGTTGATGACAAAACGCAGGTAGCGTCGATGAGGAGGGTAAATCGTAATATGGAAATACGCGTCCTTCATGTCGAGGGCGGCAAACCAGTCTCCCGGATCCAGGGAGGGAATAATGGTCCCCAGGGTTACCATGCGGAACTTGAGCTTGACCAGAAATCTGTTGAGCTCTCGGAGGTCGAGGATTGGTCGTAGACCTCCCTTCGCCTTGGGGATTAGGAAATATCGGGAATAAAATCCCCTGCCCCGCATGCCTTCCGGCACCTCCTCTATGGCACCCAAACTCAACAGAGTCTCGACCTCTTGCAAGAGGAATTGCTCGTGAGAGGGGTCCCTGAAGAGGGACGGGTAAGGTGGGTGGGAGGGAGGGGGCGAAACAAACTGGAGGCGGTAACCAGACTCCACCGTGCGAAGTACCCAGTTGTCTGTTGTTATCTGGGACCACGCCGGGAGGAAGTGGGAAAGACGGTTGAAAAACAACGGGGAAGGATCCGGTAAAGAAACTGGTGAGCCGTCCTCGGGCGTCCCATCAAAAGTTTTGCTTGGGTCCTGAGGAAGGCTTGGAGGGCGGTTGGGACTGGTTTCCCTGATTGCCCGACTGCCTGCGCCGGTTCACTCTGTCCCTGTGCCTATTGTCGGGCTGCGGTCTGGGCTGGTTGAACGGGTGGTACGGCTGTGGCTGGAAGGATCTCCGCTGGGTAGCTGGCATATGCATGCCCAGGGAGCGAATGGTAATTCGACCATCCTTGAGGGTCTGCAGTCGTGAGTCTGTCCTTTCAGAAAAGAGACCCTGGCCATCAAATGGCAAGTCCTGGATGGTGTGCTGGACCTCCGGCGGCAGTGTGGAGGCCTGAAGCCACGAAATTCTCCGCATCGTCACTCCAGAGGCCAAGGTCCTGGCCCCCGAATCTGCAGAGTCCAGAGAGGCTTGGAGGGCCGACCGGGAAGCCTTTTTACCCTCCTCGACAAGGGCCGTGAACTCAGGGCGGGAGTCGGATGGCACAAGTTCAGAGAACTTCGAGAGGGACACCAAGGTGTTATAGGTGTACCTACTGAGGAGAGCCAGCTGGCTGGTGACTCTCAACTGGAGGCCCCCGGCCAAATAGACCTTACGGCCCAAAAGGTCCATACGCCGCGCTTCTTTGGATTTGGGCGCTGTCGCTGGCTGGCCATGACGCTCACGGTCGTTAGCCGACTGGACCACCAATGAGCATGGAGCTGGGTGCGTGTAGAGATACTCGTATTCCTTGTATGGGACCGAGTATTTTCTCTCTACCCCCCGAGCGGTGGGCGGGATGGACGCTGGTGATTGCCAGACAGTGTCCGCATTCCGCTGTATAGTGCGGATGAAGGGCAGGGCCACACGAAGAGGCGCATCTGCTCCGATTATGTTGACGACGGGGTCATCATCCTCTGCCACCTCCTCAACTGGCAAGTTTATGTTTTGGGCCACCCAACGTAGCAAGTCCTGATGGGCCCGAAGGTCGATCGGAGGAGGGCCCGAGGAGGACGCCCCAGCCACGGCCTCATCCGGCGATGAAGAGGATGATAGGCCCAGGAGCAGCGTGTCCGGCGGGGCTTCATCAAGCTGCTGTGGGGCCTCAGTGACAGGGAGATGCTCCGCATCCATGGGTGCCAGCGGCTCCTCTACCACGGCAGTGGGAGGAGGTCTGCTGACCGTAGCCTCAGGCGCCCTGTGGTCGGATGTCCTGGAGCGCTGAGTGGAAAAGGGCACTCCTTGAGTCTCATGGTAGGCCCATGGAGTCCAGAAGCCCCATTGAGGAGGCCCCTGGTCTTGCCCTTGAGGCTCTGTGAGCTGATCAACTGCGCTGTCTGCCTGAGAGGAGACGGACGGCTGTCTTGAAGGCCACGGCGGTACCGAGAGACTTTGTGACTGTGCCGTTGATGCCGCCGGTCTGCCCCTGGACGGTGCCGGGGAACGGTGACGGGCTTCGCGGTGCCGGGAATGAGACCGGGACCATAGACCGTGCCGGTGCCGGAAGGTCGACCGGGATCTGGATTCCCGCCGGTGGGAACGGCTGCGGAAAGACCGGTACCAGGACCGGTACCGAGAGCCGGATCGGTGCCGATAGTGCCTGCCAGGAGACCGGGACCGGGATCGTCTCCGCGAGTACGACCGGTACCGCGATGGAGAGCGGTACCGGGACTGCGAGCGGTGCCGAGATCTGGAGCGGCGAGAACGGGAACGCCTCCGGGACCGGGACCTGGAGTAGCGTCTGTCCTGCCTGTCAGGGGAAGGAGGCCGCATGATAGCTGGCTTGCCCACTGACTTAACAACCCACACCGGTGGTGCCAGGGGTTGAGTATGCGTTGGCTCCGTCAACGCTATCAGCTCTCTCGCCGTCGAAAAGGTTTCAGGTGTCGACGGGAGAGCGAGCTCGACTGCTCTATGCACCGGGGAGCAAGGAGGTACCAGACTCGACGGCCCTTGCGGTGCCGGAGTCAACGGTACAGCGCACGGTTTATGCGCTGCCGGAGTCGGTGCCGGGGGTGTCGGTGCCGGTGGTTGGACGAGCGGTCCTGGTGCAGAGACCTTGGAGGACGTCTGCGCTGGCTTACGTTTCCTCGAGGGAGAGAGGGAACGGTGCCGGGGGGCCAGTGCCGGCTGCTGCTTCTTCATAGCCTCGGTACCGGAACGGCCAGGAACTGCTGGAGTGCTCCGCACCAAAGAGGTCTGTGGAGCGGCTGGTGCCGGCACTGCAGGGCTAAGTGCCGATTCCATCAGGAGCTGCTTCAAACGAAAGTCATGCTCCTTCTTTGTCCTTGGCTTAAAGGACTTGCAAATGCGGCACTTATCGGTCAGATGGGACTCTCCTAAGCACCACAGGCAGGAGTCGTGAGGGTCTCCAATTGGCATGGGCCGCTGGCAGGCCGAACACGGCTTAAATCCCGGTGCCTTGGGCATGAGCCTGCACCGGGTTGGGAAAAAGAAGGGCTAGGCCCCTCAATTTCCACTAACTAACTAACACTAAATACAACAAACTATTTAAACTAATCTAACTATTTTTAAAGAACTATATACAACAAGTATGAGTGAGAAGCTAGGGCTGTGGAGGTCAACTAAGCACTCCACTGTTCCAACGACCGTCACGGGCGGTAAGAAGGAACTGAGGAGCGGACGGGTCGGCTGGGGTATATATCTAGCGCTATAGCGGCGCCACTCCAGCGGGTGCCCAGCCGACCCACCGAGTGTTGCTATGATAAAAATCTTCCGACGAGCCGTGCACGTGGCGCGCACACACCTAACTGGAATGCATAGGAGCAATCACTCGAAGAAGAACATGCTCCATCTCTTTATTGCAGGGGAGACCTGGCCCCTCCTGCCAGGCTAAGCCCACAGGGAGATTTTTCAGCCTCCCCAGTAATAAAGTCTCTGAACAAAATGCTGGAAAGGAGCAGAACCAAAGGGGCTGGGCAGGCTCCATAGGGACACTGGCTCCTCCCTTCCCCTCCTGTTCGGCCATGTCCTGTCGCTGGCAGAGATCGGCCCCCCTATCTCCCCCCCCAGAGGCAGCCGTGTCTGCGGGCTCCCCCAGCCAGCACCTACTAACCACCACCCACGCTGGGGGAGTGACACAGGACAGCAAATTCCACCTACCCAAGGACAAATTGCTGCAGATAAACGGGCTGGGTTCACATCCCAAAGCTGAGGAGAATTTAAGAATTATGGAGAAAATAGGGAAAATGAGAGACTAGAGAGTCAATAATTTTAGGGAATCTCCTTGGATTTTCTAGCCACATGTGGGGAGGGGAGAGAGAAGGGGAAGAACCAGAGAGAATTGTTCTCAGGTTTTGAGATGGAAAGAAATGGCACAAACAGGAAAAGGACGCAAGTAGCTCACCCCCGTGACCATAGGCGTGTGCAGCACATTTCATTAGGGTGTGCACCCAGGGAGCCCCGCCCTAGCCCCACCCCATCCACTGCCTCCCCCTTCCTGCCCCCTGGCTGCCCCCCTCAGAACCTCCAACCCCCCCTGTTCCTTGTCCCCTGACTGCCCCCTCCATAGGCCCCCCCAACCGCTAATCACCCCCCCAACTATCCAACCCCCCTCCCCAACTCCAGGCAGCTCTGTCTAGTGGCTGCTCCCACCCACACACTCAAAGTGGCAGAGGAGGTTCCCTCTCCTTCCGGGGGAAGGTTGCCTAGTGGTTAAGGCACAGGGCTCAGGCTCAGGCGTTCTGGGTTTGAGTCTCTGCTCTGCCACAGACTCCCTGCTCAACCTTGGGAAAGTCACTTCACCTCCTTGTGCCCTAGATCCCACCTGCCCAATGGGGCCAACACTGACCCTGCCTCCTGGGCTAAATCCATCCACGGCTGGGTGATGGGGGGGTGGGCAATGGAGATACCAACATGGGGAGATTGGGGCTGAATTTCTCCACAGCCGGAGAGTGGGAGCCAGCTCCACAGGGGGGATGGGAGCGAGAGGGGCTCAGGCCAGCTCCACACAGAGGGGGTCAGGGCTTCAGCCCTGCAACTTCTGCCACTAAGGTGGCTGGGGCTCCGGAGCCGGGGACTTCAGCCCCACATCTTCTGCCAGAGTCCAGGGCTTCCCCCCCCGCCCCTTCTGCTGGTATCTGGAGCTTCTCCCCCCCCCCCAACCTCCCCCTGCCCCAGCCCCAGCCCAGCTGGGCTCCCCGGGGCTCCCGCCGCTGCTGTGGCCGGAGCCGAGCCTGGCGGGCAGGGAGCAGCGATTCACGCGGGGCCCTGGCAGAGCCCCCAGCCCGAGCGGGGCGGGGCAGCCCCAGGGGAGCGGGGGGGGGCTCTGCTGCTGCTGGCCCCGCCCCCCACACCGACCCCTGGGGCTCTTTGGGGGGGAGTCACTCGGCCCCCCAGGAGCGGGGGGGGGAGCAGCGGAGTGGAGCCTGCCCAGCAAACAGCTGATCGCAGCTGCGCCCAGGCCGCCCCCGGGAAAAAGCTCCGCGGAGGAGGCACCACAAGCTGCCGGCAGCGGGTCATTCCCGGGGGGGCCGAGCACCCACCTGCAGCCGCCACAGCCCCCCCCGGAGCCCCCACGGGAGGGGGGGAGCAGCCTCCCCAGCTGGGGCTCAGGGCATTGGGGTACCGGGGCTCCTCCCATGCGCACGCCTGGGCCCGGGACACTCGCACACACACTCTGCCCCGGGGCTCCCCTGGTACCCAGAGACCGATCAACCCCCCGCCTGCAGCTCCGGCCTCTCTCGCCCCACCAGCCGCACCCAGGGGAGCCCCGGGCCCCAGGCTCTGTCCCCACCTGGAGCCCAGTGAGGCCGGGGGCAGCTCCTGCTGCAGCTGAGAACAGCGGCTCCACTCCGGCTCAGGCGGCTCCAGCGCTGCTGGCAGCATGTGGCCACCAGGGAGCAGCTGCTGAGCCCGGGCTCCGCGTCACAATGTGCCAGAGCCCCGTCCCCAGGAGCTGCCCCGCCCCCAGGCTGTGCCAGAGCCCCGCCCCCAGGAGCTGCCCCGCCCCCAGGCTGTACCAGAGCCCCGCCCCCGGGCTGTGCCAGAGCCCCGCCACCTGGAGCTGCCCCTCCCCCGGGCTGTGCCAGAGCCCCGCCCCCAGGAGCTGCCCCGCCCCTGTCTGTGCCAGAGCCCCGCCCCCAGGAGCTGCCCCGCCCCCGGTCTGTGCCAGAGCCCCGCCCCCAGGAGATGACCCACCCCCAGGCTGTGCCAGAGCCCCGCCCCCAGGAGATGACCCACCCCCGTCTGTGCCTGAGCCCCGCCCGCAGGAGCTCCCCCACCCCCATCTGTGCCAGAGCCCCACCCCCAGGAGCTGCCCTGCCCCTGGCCTGTGCCAGAGCCCCGCCCCCAGGAGCTGCCCTGCCCCTGACTCTGGGCTTTCTTCTCCTGGCTCCTGCCTCCTTCTTCCCAGCGCCTCCCGGCTCCCAGCTGCTCCCTTCCTGTGTCTGCAGACAGCCCCCTAGGGTGTGAAAGCAGAATTAGGGGGCAGGGAAAGAAGGACAGTTTGGAAAGGTGGGTTTTTGCGGGGGTGTGTGTGATCCAGATGGAGTCAGAAGCAGTTGGGCAGCAGAGGCTCAGGGAAATTGAGGGGAACCCCCTGGGTGTCCCAGTGTTGGCCAGGGATTGTACAGCACCTAGCGCAATATGGGGTCCCGATCTCAGTCATGCTCATGCAGCACCTGGGAGCCCTGATGTCTGTTTCCTGATCACAGGCACTGGGAACGGATAGAGGGGAAACTTCAGCACCTGAAGGGTTAATGTAGCCCTATGTGCAACCCCTGCTGGGTGGCACTGCTGCTCTCCGGAGGGAGTGGCTTAGTAGACAAACAGCACAATTCCTTTCCCATGTGATCTAGTTATCTGGTTTCCTTGTTTTCCCTTGGGTGGCCTGGGTTCAATTCCCAGTGTGGGAACAGTGCAGAGCTTTTGCTCAGAGGGGAGGAAGGGAATGGGGAGGGATCCTGGAAGCAGGGCATTTGGACAGTGTGGGGAGGGGGTCCCAGAAGTGGGGGTGGGGGGCAGAGGTCTGAGGGGAGATCAGGGATGGATTGCAGCATTGTGGGAAGTGGGCAGCATGGAGAGCCCAGGCCTGGCATGGGGACGGGGAAGAGTGACTCTGTCCTTCTAAACTCACCAACTGCAGACTAGGCAGGACTGGAAGAATTACGTATTTGTTGGTAAATGTCAATTTCAGTGTAAAAGTACAACCCAATGGCAAAATATTTCCATCGATAATAATCAAAATTGACAGATGGGCAAAGTAAGAAACATGCTGCTTGAGAATTTATCCTTTTCTAATCCTATTGGGGTCCCTTCTGCCTTAGATGCCACCATGTGGGTGTTTCATTTCCCTCCCTATTTTCACACAGAGACACAATTTCCTTTGCATGGATCCATGAACAGCAAAATCTTCCTGTGTCGCTTGTTTGAGCCAGGGCATTCGATTCCATTGACACCTTCTCTCCTGCAATGGCAATTGTCAAACAGAGGGGACGTGGCCACCTTCACCCCTGGCAGTGAGATATTCACTCTCCTCTTTCTTCAGGCTGCTGCTGTTATTCCATGAATCATCAAGGATGGAATAAAAAGCTGAGTTTACTCCAGATTGAGGAAAGAAAGGAGCCACCAACTCCCCGAAAAATCTCTGTGCCCAGAGAAAACCTGCCCCTGTTATTGGAATCCCTGATGTGTTGGTGGCTTGTTTATTTACATTGAGGGTTGAGTCCTGCTTAGTGCACCGTGTTTGAGAATGAAAATCCTAACCTGCCCTTTGAAATAACAAAAGCAGCAGGACATGTTTCTGTCCCTGCCCCAGAGCAGACAGACCAATGGAGAAATGCCATGAGTCCAGGGTAATACTCCCCTGCGGTTTTACCATTTCCACTTGCTAAACCCCCTCCCAACCTTCTGGGCTCCTGGAGCAGGGGACTGAGCCTGAGCCGAGACACGGACACTGCAACTTTACAGCCCAAGCCACATGACCCTGATTAATGTGACACGGGCCAGTCGTGGGTGTTTCATTGCACTGGAGACGTAGCCTAATGTTATGTCTACACTGCGATTAACACACCCAGGGCACCAATCGCAAAGCCCGGGTCAGCTGACTCAGGGTTATGGGGCTTGGGCTGCAAGACTATAAAATTACAGTGCAGACAGATGGGCTTGAGCCCAGTCTCTGAGACCCCACGAGGGGTGAGGGTTTCCGAACCCAGGCTTCAGTGTGAATACAAATATCTGCACCACAGTTTTTAGCCTCTCAACTTTAGCTCCATGAGCCCACGTCAGATGGTCCAGGCCAGCCATGCTGCCGTCTTTATCCCAGGAGAGATGGACTCTAAGGGTACGTCTCCCTGCAATGTCAGCCCAGGTGTGGCACGCTGTGCTCAAAGCAGCACCCTGGAAGCCCCATATTCACCGCTCTCATATGATGATGATACGGTTTGTACAAAGTCTGCCTCGTGAGGTATCATTTCAAAAGTCTTGGTCTGTTGAACATTAATATTGTGTTGGATTATGTGTGTAGCATTGGCTGGGAAGTTTTGCTCTGTGTGTGTTACTGAGATGAGGTTGGGAAATGCCCCCCACCAGCCTTTCAGGTGTGACAATGGAGGAGCCAGACTCGCTGCTGACCCATTAAAGGGATCCACACTGCCAAGGACTATCCCAGGAACCGTATACAATGCAGACTTCTCCGAGATAGCACAGCGACAATGGACACTGCTTGACTCACATCGTAGCAAAGATACTTCCTAGCCAGTTGGAAGAAACTATGACAGATGGGGTAGAGACATCATGAGTTGCCCTCTCTCCCCCACAACTCAACAGCTGGAAACATACCTGGATGACAAAACTGATTCAGAAATCAGAAGAGAATAATAATAGTACATTCAAACCAAAGTCCCCAAACAGACTAGTAGTGGTTTTTCAGCAGAAAATTTTCAGTTTGGGGAATTTTGTTTTCTCAGTCAGACTTTGCCAGGGGAAGCAGAGAGAAAATGGTTGAGTTGCCTCCTTCAGAACAGCTTGGCCTAGACACTAGCTCTGGTTCACTGTTGTGGCCTTGCTCAGGTTGGGGGTATTTTAATTATTTGGGGAGGTCCCAGGGTGTTTGGGGGGAGATTATGAGGCTGTTCCCTTTTGAGATAAAAACTAAGAAATGCCGGACTAGAGAATTTTTTTAGAAATCTGGTATTTAGACATTTTATTTGAAGCAAACGGGGGGTGGGGGAGAGATTCTGAGAAGGTTTTTGTTTGCAAGAAGCAACATTGTTTGATCTGTCATTGTACCAAAGGGGGGAGATGGTTGTCTATAAAGGAGGGTGAAGACTAAATGCAGCCAATGAGGATGGGATTTGAACCCATGTGTGCAGAGCACAATGGATTAGCAATCCATCACCTTAACCACTTGGCCACCTCATCTGAGCTATCAAGAAGTGGACAGGAGGAGAAATCTAAGGCCGGCAGAGAGAGGGACACTAAGGAGTTTTTAAATACTAAGCGTAAGCAGGGGCTGAATGAGCTCCCCCCTCACATTTAGTGAGGAGCTGGGGGAAGACTTCAGGAACAGGCCGTGTTTGCACAGACACCCCTACTCTGCCTAGCTATGCAGCATGAGGGGGCCGCTTCCCCAAAATGACCAGTTTGGGATGGTGGTGGGTTGCAAATCACTTTAGGATTGAGTGGAATGAAATGTTATTCTCCTTCCTGTACGAGCGAAGGGCAGCGGAACGTACCTAGGCCGTCCTGACGGAGGGGTGGGTGGGGGAGGAATCGCTTTCATTGGACGGCAGAGAAGTGATTGAGGACGTCACCCTAACCCAGTGGTCCCCAAACATTTCACACTGCGCCCTCGTATCCATGGCTGTGGCCCCTCGGAAGCCGCGGTCGAGAACCGGGGCTGGGAGTGGGGCCGTTGCTTGCTGGGGAGAGGGGTGCGGACAGGGGTAAGGGGGTCGAGGCCGGGCTGGGAGCCAGGGGCCCAGGCTGAGGGTGGGGTTGGGGAAGAGCTGGGACAGAGTGGGGCTGAGTGGGGCTCCCTCCCTGCCCTCCATGGGGGCTGGCTCAGGCCCTGAGGTGCCCCCATCAATCTTCCTCTGTGTCCCCCTAGGAGTCATGCCCCACATTTTGGGGCCCACTGACCCCTACTCGCTAAGCAGGGGCTGGTGATGCCAAAGCCCAGGGAAAGGGAGAACAAGTGCGGGGGCCCCAGCACCGGAACCATGCCCCCCCCGCACTTCTGTGTGTGGCTCCGCCCCCTTCCACCCACGGCCCCACCCACTGTCACATCTGTTCCACCCCTTCCCCCACTGGCCCCGCCCTGTCACTCCTTTACCCCGGCCCCGCTGCGGCCCCGAGACCAGAGACGCTCTGTGCCCCTGCTGCAGCCCCCAGGCCGTAGCAGGGAGTGGGAGCTCCTCCAGCCCTGGGGCTGACATGGGGGAGACTTTTCCAGGGGGGCCCAATTTGGCCAGGGCCCCTAGTCATGGGCCCCACTGCCGCCTTGGCAACGCAAGGTTTGGGGAGGCAGAGCCCCCCCGAGCCTCCATTACGAGCCGCCCAGGCTACCTCTGCTCAGTGGGTGGCCAGTCTCCCTGTGTCTCTGCTGCTCGTGCTGGGGAGCCCGGCCGGCCTTAGGGGTGGGGCCCCCGGCAGCCGCCCAGGGCTCCAGGGGGTCAAAGGGCACCGTGTGGCCATGCAAAGGTGCTCACTGCTCTCCCCTGCCCCAATGCTCCTCCGTGGCCCCACAGAGGGTGGGGGGAGCGAGGAGCAGCACTATGTGCTCCCTGCGTCCTGGTCACTTTCCCCACCTGGGCTGGGCTGTGAGGGGAGCATCAGAAGCTGCTGCTCTCTGCCCTCCCCTGACGCAGCCCGGCTGAGGAAAGTGACCTGGATGCAGGGAGCTCGGATGATGTCCCTTCTCGCCCCCCTGCCCCTGCTAGGCAAGGCTGCTGTGTGGTGTCTCCATGGCTGCACTTTCAGCGATGCAGGTTTCTCTCTCCCGTTGTTCCATGGGCATCCTACTAGATAAAATTGAGCAAGAAATGCTTCCCAGTGGTTTTTAGGACTGGAATTGCTATTTTCAACAGTGATTGTCATTTTTTTTCTAGTTTTGTTTGTTTAAAAGGAAGACAGTGACATTGCATTGGCAAATTCCCCATAGAAACAAACAATAATAAAGGCACCTCAACTTTTCCTCATTTATGGAGGACAGTCTGATAATATGGATCCAGATCTCCTCCAATCACACAAGCTGAAAATTGTTCCATTTTACTGCAGCTCTGTAACCATGCGGGAACCAATCCTGTCTGTGTTCTGTGCACATCCAAAATTCCTGCTGAATGACCCGCCCTGGGAGCAAGTTACCAGTGACCCAGGGCTGGGGCGGAAGGAGGGTGCAGGTGGGGGGGGGAGTCCAGGGCTGGGGCAGCAGGGGGTGCAGGTGGGGGGGGCAGAGCCCAGGGCTGGGGCAGCAGGGGGGTGTGGGTGGGGGGGAGGCCCAGAGCTAGGGCAGAATGGGGTGTGTGTGGAGGAGAGCCCAGGGCTGGGGCGGCACGGGGTGCGGGTGGGGGCGGCAGAGCCCAGGGCTCGGGCAACAAGGGTTGTGGGGGGGAGCCCAGGGCTGGGGTGGGGGCAGCCAAATTTTTTTTTCCTTGGGGCGGCAAAAAACCTAGAGCTGGCCCTGCCTCCACCCACCGTGAGGTAGGCAGGAGCGGATCATTATTATCCCTACTCGAAAGAGGGAGAAGCTAAGGCTGAGAAAGGAGAATTGACTTGTCTGAGGTCACACAGCCAGCCAGTGGCAGAGTTGGGAATAGGACCCAAGAGCCCTGATTTTCAATATACCTGCTCCTGGAAATTTCCACTACATGCATCCGACGAAGTGGGTATTCACCCACAAAAGCTCATGCTCCAAAACATCTGCTAGTCTATAAGGTGCCACAGGACTCTTTGCTGCTTTTGCAAACTAACCATCAGATCTTGAATTTCAGACATTGAATGACCTGAATAAAGAGCTTTGTGATGAGCTCCAGACCAACAACAGTGACAGGAATTATTCAGCAAGTATTTGAGGAGAACTGCAATGTCAGAGAGAATCATGAGCTGCTCAGAGACAATTAATGCAGAGAAGCAGCAAAATTCATCAAACACAGAACTGGTTCTGACTTGTTTACTTGGTCTTAAAAGGGACCAACAAGGACCTTTAATACCCTTTAAATACCTTTAATGCCCTTTAATACCCAATCCTTTCTCTCCATTAAGGCACTTCAATGAAGTCACCTTTCAATCTTCTTTTGATCAGCTAAACAGGTTGAGCTCTTTCAATAGCTCACTAGAAGGCATTTTTCTCCAGCCCTCAGGACATTTGGTGGCTCTTTGCTGCCCCAGCTCCAGTTTCACAACATCTTTTTCAAATGAGGACACCAAAACTGGAGGCAGTATTCCAGTATCAGTCTCACGGATGCCGTGTCACCTCCTGTGACGTTATTGACATAATCTGTAACTGTATAGATCACCGTTGCGACCGCTGTTCTATATTTGCAGCCAATATTGTCGAAAGGTTGTCATGTAAGGGGTCTATGGAGAGGTTCTGATTGGCTGATTATAATGATGCTATCTCTAGATGTGTATCATTTTTGTAGTTGACGTTATGAATATTGGCTCTATGCTGCCCATATTTCAAACTTGTGCTCTGCTTCCGGGGAACACCCCAGACAAGTTGGTGTCAGTTCTGCCTCGCCTGCTTGATGGCCCATTAAGGACCATCAGCTCTACAATCGACCCACTGAGAGAATGCAGATACGCCTTGTGACTCAGCAAGGTCTGCAGGGACCTGCCTATGGACAAAACTCTAAGGTTTTTCTGTGCCACGTGCTGGACAGAGTGTCCTTGGGACAAAGAAAGCAAAGACGACATGGCAAGAGGCTATAAAAGGCTGATGCCTCGTCTCCATCTTATTTTCAGTGCAGCTTCATGACTCCGGAGGGACTTTGCTACAAACTGAAGCTCTGTACAAAGGACTGAATGACCCATCCCAGCTGTGGATGGACTCCAGAGACTTGATTTGAACCTGCAGTTTATTCCATCACTGCTACAAGCCTGAACCAAGAACTTTGCCATTACTGTGTGTAATTGATTCCTTTAACAATTTTAACTCTCATCTCTATTTCTTTCTTTTTATGAATAAACCTTTATATTTTAGATGTTGTAAGGGAAAATCCAGTGTTATCCGAGGCCTTGTAGGCCCAGGCCTCATGTCAGGCTGCCAGGGCCGGCCAGACAAGCCAAGCAGGGGGGCACGGAGGAGACAGTGGAAAGTCCTAACTGTCCCCGACTGAAAAACAATTTTGTAATATCCCCAACTGTCAACACGTAACCGCATAGAACAGATAAGTAAGAACAGGAAAAGCCTAATATGGAAGAAATTTACTCCTGCTCCAATCAGCATTAACTTTGCAATATTTTCTTAGCAAAATAATAAGGAAATTATTTATGTAATTTGCATATTACAATTGTGGTTTTAAGCTTTATAAGGCTGTCTGTAACCAGCTTCGGGGAGGCTGTTTCCATAACGGTTCTCCCCTGCGTGCTTCTAATCAATAAAAGGCCTCAGGCTGATCTGATTGAAAACACAACACATGGATCAATTTTTCCATAACAATGCTAAAGGATTTGCAAAAGTGTGATTTGTGGGTAAGATCTGACTCATCTATTGACCTGCATCTGGGGCTTGGTCCTTTGGGGTCCTTTGAGAGAACCCGTTTTCTTTTACTGGGGTATTGGTTTTCATAACCATTCATCCCCATAAGGAGTGGTGCTGGTGGTGATAGAAGGGAACTGGAATAGGTGAGGGACTTGCTTGTATGACGTCCGATTGGCCAGTGGGGTAAAACCGAAGTCCTCTCTGCATGGCTGCTGTGACGTGCTTTAATAGTAAAAGGCACCCAGCCTCGGGCTGTGACTGCCCTGCTCCAAGCAATTTGTCCTGAATTGATACTCTCAGTAGCATCCTGCCAGTGGTCGCATTGTTACAGGGGTCGTCCGGGATTACAGCTGGGAACTCTCCGAAGCTCAGGATGCGCTTCCTCAGCTAGGGGAAGTACGTAACCCACACATCTCCAGGGTGCGGTGGGGTGTCCCAGCTAGTGGGACCGAGATCACTTAGAGGGAGCAATAAAACATGTCTTCTATACAGCCTTCGCTAACAGCCGGGTGGCTTTTAGTTCATGCTGTAGAGGCCCACACACTAAGCTCCAGAGGTCCCCGGTTCAATCCCGCCCACCACCGCGTCACCAGCCTGGATCTGTCAGCGTAACAGAGGCAGCTGCCAACCCCAGGAGAGAGCTGCCACGCCACACCCGGCTGAGAAGAGGTACCGAGCAGTGAGTTGACACCCGTCAGAGCTTCCTGTGATAAACTGTGAACTTAGGACAATAGCGGGGTGGTAAGAAGTGTTGCCCTCAGAGTGGCCTGGGTCAGAGCCCATGGGAGGCCCTGGGCTCCCCTGCCATCTGCTGCTTCCTTCCCCCCAAAAGGGCCGAAACCCTGACCAGGAGGCAACATCCCCACGATCAAAGGCCATCACGAGGCATCTGTCTTCGAAAGTTTGCAGAGGATGCGAGAGCAGAAAGGGGAGAGAGGATGAGGGTGGCTCTTAGGAAGCTCTTGTTTACCGCCATCAACGCAATGATCAGATCATTGATGCCTAGAATCTTCCCTGACATGTTGTAATTGATTGGATCTAGGTTTTAAAATGGGTACCACATTTGCAGATGGAGAAATGTCAGCGAGTTGAGTGGAAGGCCATTGCAAGCTCAGCTAATTAGGCAATGTGGCTTATGCCCCATCTAACAAGCTCTTTAAACAATACCTCCCAGTTTTCATTCGCATTGTTCTGTTTAGTGTTTTTCTCCAAAACACTGTTACTAAACCTTTGGGTCAGCTTTGGAAAGTTGGCCCTTTCAGTGCACCAAATATAAATATTGCTGGTGGGGACTGCCCTCTATTGGTCATCAGAACGGCCATACTGGATCAGACCAATGGTCCAGCCAGCCCAGAATTCTGTCCTCCCACAGTGGCCAATGCCAGGTGCCCGTGAGGGAATCGACAGAACACGGAATCATCAAGCGATCCGTCCCCTGTCGCCCATTCCCAGCTTCCGGCAAACAGAGGCTGGGGACACTTCAAGAGCATGGTTTTGTATCCCTGCCCATCCTGGCTAATAGCCAATGATGGACCCGTCCTCCATCAACTTCTCTAGTTCTTTGGTGGACCCTGTTATAGTCTTGGCCCTCACAGCATCCTCTGGCAAAGTTTCCCCAGGTTGACTGTGTGCTGGGTGAAGAAATACTTCCTTTGGTTTGTGTTAAACCTGCTGCCTGTTCCTTTCATCGGGTGACCCCAGTTCTTGTGTTATGAGGAGTAAATAGCACTTCCCTACAGATCCAGACTAACACGGCTACCCCTCTGATACTTCCTTATTTACTTTCTCCAAACCCGTCATCATTTTATAGACCTCTATCCTAGCCCCCCCTTAATCATCTCTTTTCCAAGCTGAAAACTCCCCTCAGTCTTAGTAATCTCACCTCACATGGAAGCTGTTCCACACCCTAATCATTTTGGTTGCCCTTTTCCGTACCTTTCCCAATTCTGATATATCTTTTTGAGATGGGGGACCAACTCCAGTATTCAAATGTGGGTGTGACGTTATTGATATAAATTGGGACCATATAGAACATGGGTTGCAACCGAGGTCCTGTAGTGGCACCAAATCTTAGGTAAAGGGGGTCATATAAGGTGTCTAAGACCAGGTTATGGGTTGCTGGTTATGATTATGCTGTCTGTGTGCATGTATCATTTTAGTTGAAGTTATGTATATTGGCTCTATACTGTCTGTATTTCAAGTTGGTGCTGTGCTTCTGGGTGATATCCCAGACAAGCTGGTGTTAGCTCTGGTTAGCCTGCTTGATGGCCCATTAAGGACCATCAGCTACACAATTGACCCATGGAGAGAAGGCAGACACGCCTTGTGACTCAGCAAGGTATGCAGAGACTTGTCCATGTGACTGCAGCCTCCATTTTGCTGGGATTTTCCACAGTAAGAACAAAGAGATTCTTACACCTGGAAAAGCCTATATAAGGCTGATGCATCATCTCCATCTTGTCTTCAATCCTGCTTCTTACCTCTGGAGGGACTTTGCTACAAACTGAAGCTCTACCCAAGGGACTGAGGACCCATCCCAATGGGGGATGTTCCAGAGACTTGATTTGAACCTGCAGTTTATGCCATCGCTGCTGCAAGCCTGAACTAAGAACTTTGCCATTACTTTATGTAATCGATTCCGTTTAACCAATTCTACCTCTCATCTCTACCTTTTTCCCTTTGTAAATAAACCTTTAGATTTTAGATTCTAAAGGATTGGCAACAGCGTGATTTGTGGGTAAGATCTGATGTGTATATTGACCTGGGTCTGGGGCTTGGTCCTTTGGGATCGAGAGAACCTTTTCCTTTTATTGGGGTGTTGGTTTTCATAACCATTTATCCCCAGGATGAGTGCACTGGTGGTGATACTGGGAGACTGGAGTGTCTAAAGAAATTGCTTGTGTGACTTGTGTTTAGCCAGTGGGGTGAGACCAAAGTCCTTTTTGTCTGGCTGGTTTGGTTTGCCTTAGAGGTGGAAAAACCCCAGCCTAGGGCTGTGACTGCCCTGTTTAAGCAATTGGTCCTGATTTGGCACTCTCAGTTGGGTCCCGCCAGAACCGCATCGTCACAGTGGGCATACCACAGATTTATACACAGGCAATATGATATTTCTGTCTCGCTAGCCATCCCTTTCCTAAGGACTTCCCAACATTTTGTTCACTTTTTTGACTGCCGATGCACATTGAGTAGATGTTTTCAGAGAAGTATCCACAGTGACTCCAAGATCTCTTTTTTAAGTTGTAAGAGCTAATTTAGATCCTATCAGTTTAGATGTAGAATTGGGATCATGTTTTCCCGTGTGCATTACTTTGCATTGATCCACATTGAATGTCATCTGCCTTTTTGCTGCCCAGTCACTCAGTTTGGTGAGATCCCTTTGTCACACTTTGCACTCTCTTTTGGACGTAACTAAATTGAGTTGGTTTGTATTATCTGCAAATGTTTCCACCTCACTGTTTACCCCTTTTTCCAGATCACTGAGGAGTATGTTGAACAGTGCTGGTCCCAGTACAGACCCCAAGGGGACACCACTATTTACCTCTCTCCATTCTGAAAATCAGACCCTTTGTTTCTTGCCTTTGAACCAGTTATTTATCCCAGAGAGGACCTTCCATCTTATCCCATTTTGCTTCAGAGCCTTTGGGGAGAGACCTTGTCAAAGGTTTTCTGAAAATTTAAGTATACTATATCCATGGGATCACCTTTATCCACATGCTTGTTGACTCCCTCAAAGAATTATAGTAGATTTGTGAGGCATGATTTTCCTTTACAAAAACCATGTTCATTCTTCCCCAATGTAAGCGGGGGCAGACTCACCCGGCGGCACCTCCTGCTGGTCGTCTTGGGAATTAGCTCTCCAGCCGTCAGAGCGCCCTCTGCAGGCCAGTGATCTGCCTTACCACAGCTGGCCCCCTGTCCCTCCCAGGACCCTGGTGCCCCTTTTACCCTGGCAGTGCCCACTGGCAGTACCCCCCCAGTTCTGGGTCTCCCCCTCCCAGGGGAACCCCCACCCACTATCCCCACTTCACCTCAGTCTTGGCTACTGCCCAGTCTCCATCCAGCCCCCGTTCACTGGAGCAGACTGCAGTATGAGCCACTCACCACAGGCAAAGGGGTTTGGACCTGCCGCCTCTGCTTCCCCCTGGGCTGCCCGATTGCAGCCCTGCACCTATTCAGCCTATAGTAAGGCCTGCAGCCTGGGGCTTTCCAGGCCAGAGCTCCCAGCTCCTCTGGCCCTTCCCCAGCCCTGCTCCCACTCTAGGTGTCTTGCTTGGGTCCCTGCAGCCAGGCCCTTCTCTCACTACAAGCAGAGGGAGACTGACTGGGCTCCTGGCTCACAGCCTCTTCTAGGGGCCAGCTGGGCCTGACTGGGGCATGGCCACAGCTGAGCCTGCTTCCCCCAATCAGCCCAGGCTCCTTGCCCCAGCCCCAGCCCTCTCCTGGGCTGCTTCAAGCCCTGCAGGGCAGGAGCAGGTAACCACCCGCTACACCCAGCAAATTCCATTCACCGATGTGTCTAATCATTGGGCTCTACAATTCCACCCAATGTGCCTGGTACTGACGTTAGCCTCAGTGGCCTGTAATTGCCAACTGCGTCTCTGGAGCCTTTTTCATACACTGCTCCAGCCAGGGACTAAAGGCCGCCCCAGACTTTCCCTTTCTCCCTTCAGGGAAATCAAGTTCAAGTTCTACAAGGAGCTAAAGAAGCCTCAACCCTGCATCTGAATTAATGTCACATTTCTCACTGCCCGACACAAACAAATGTCATTTCAATCCCAGGTGAGTCCACTTCAGTCATTCCTCAGCCCCATTCCTTCACCCTCCAGCCTTAGCTTAGGGCATTGTGCCACCCTGTGGGCATTTCATGTCCCTCCTCAGTTTCACATACAGACACAATCTCCTTTGCTGTTCAACGAACAGCAAAACCTTTCTGTGTCTCTAGTCTGAGCCAGGGCATTCAACTCCATTGAAACCTTCTCTCCTGGTCACCTTCAGCCCTGAGAGTGAGATATTCACTCTCCTCTTTCTTCAAGCTGCTGCTGTTAGTCCATAAAACATGTACCATGGAATAAAAAGCTGAGTTTACTCCAGGGTGAGGAAAGAAAGGAGCCACCAACTCCCCAAAAAATCTCTGTGCCCCAGAGAGAACCTGCCCCTGCTATTGGAATCATTGATGTGCTTCAGCTACAATGGGGAAAGCATCTGCTCTCAGGGGGGTATAGCTCAGTGGTAGAGTGTTTGACTACAGATTAAGTGGTCCTTGGTTCAAATCCAAGTGCCCTCTAATAAGCCTCTCCTTATTCTTTTATTTTTTTTAAAAAAGGGAAAACATTTTGATTACCATTCTCCATTATGTTCAGGAGCTCCACTATACGGGGATGCTTGAAATGAATGTAAACACTCAACATTTCACTGTCCAAATGCATAAAAACCTAGCAAACCTGCCCATCAGCTGAAATCAGTTCCAAGCCTCTAAGTGTCTAATTTATGTTTTCATCAATTAAACAAAGGGATCATATGAATGTACATTTGAAGATCCCTCCTCTCCAGGGCTGTGCTGTGCAGAAGAACAAGAACCACGTCCAGTTGGGGCTCAGGAGTCTGATGAGCAAAGGCCACTTGGTGCGGGCTAAAGTCACCAGCACTTTGGCTCCTTCCCATTCAACCAGCAGCTGGGCCCCCAGGACAAGGCATGAGAAGAAGACAGTGGCTGTGAGCAGGAAAATAGCCACCAAGAAGCTGGCTAAAGCTGTCAAGATCCCCAGGGAGGTCACCATGCCCATGTCTAGAATGTACTGACTGCAGCAGGGACCAAAAAGGCAGAGAAAAGCCCTCAAAAGTTCTAAGCGGCCAAGCCCCAGAAGGTGATCACAATCCTACCTAAAATCAAGACAGGAGTAAGGCTAAGGTCATCTCCAAAGCCAGGGCTAAGAAGGTAACACTGAGAAAGAAGTGGAGAGATTTCCATTGGGATGACTCCTGCTCCCCTAATGGCTCTGTTATGAATCACCATGGACCACCCGGAGAGATCAAAGTCCTACAGGACAAACAGCCCCATGGCCAGTATGATGAAGTGGTGGCAGTGGGGGGAAGTGCAGTGTTTTGTGTAAC
This sequence comes from Mauremys mutica, assembly GCF_020497125.1. NCBI lineage: Eukaryota > Metazoa > Chordata > Testudines > Geoemydidae > Mauremys > Mauremys mutica. Next base: position 412,117 of record NW_025423281.1, read on the forward strand.
ACCTGCCAGGTGAGTGATGCACTGACAGGGCAGCTGCCCATGAGCTCATTCTCTTCGATCTGCTTCTGCTGTTATTTCAGAGCCAGCACGAGCGGGAGTGTGTCCCTGTCACTTCACCAGCTCTAGAACAGGCTCTGTCTGCAGCCCAGCTCTGATTAATCCCACTTGTTAATGTATTCCTACTGCGAAACTTTCCCAGTTCTCTGCCTCATTCTAACATTCCGGTCAGAGACTGAATAGGGGGAGGGATGGACTAATTTGTGTGACATTCGGTAAGTTGCCATCGTATGTGATTGAAACCTCTGCTGGAGGTTTTATGTGCCTGTTACACACATAAAATAGCTAAGCTTGACCAAACTACCTGCTACACATTCAAACCTTCCTGTACACACACAATAGAAATTGGGGCTCTGAGAAATGGCAACTTTCCTTTAACACAGATCTTTGTTTTCTGTTCTTCCAGAGGCATTGAAATAGAAGCACATTACCTTTAAACAGCTGCTATTTCATGATCAGCAGCAGAGCCTCTGTCAATTTACACCCATAGAGCTGATTGTTTCTAACTGCAGGGTTAGCCAGACCATTCAGTAACATTATCGCTCTGTTCACAAAGGCTTTGGTTAGTGACGAATCATGAGACTTATCCCTTCCTGCTGTAATTCCACTGACTCCAGTGTCTCTTTCCCCAGTTCTGGTTCCAAGAAAATAAACAAATTAAAACAACCTTCAGAACTAACATGCTGTGGGAAAGTGGAAATGTTGATAGCTCAAATAATTCAGTTTCTTCTCTGTCTTGTGTGTGTCTATCTGCTTTGTGTGTGTGTGACCAGTGGGGCTTTTTGTTTGCTCCTGGCAGGTTCAACCCTGTCAGATTTGTCTGTGGGGAGGGGCCAGAGAAAACAGACCCCCTGGCCTTCCAGGTTGGGGTTAGGCAAAGGAATAACAATCCTGTCCCATAAAAAACAAAATATGTTACAGAAACAGTGGTAGGAACAGTGCTAGAGAAACTGGTAAATAATCACAGTGCCCAGGCTTGAAGTAATCGGAAACACAGAATTCAAAAAGCAAAGCTCAGGGGATATTTGGGATTTATTCTCTGAGCTTAGTCATGTGCTATAGCACAGGGAGCACTTTTGGAAGTCTCCCATCCCACAACGGGGGAAAGTAAAAGGATTCTTAGGCTCTAGCATGGATTGAAGGAGGATGGTGATGGGGAATAAGGGAATCCCTCTGACTTACCCTAACTACGTCTGTTGTTACAATGGGTGAAATGACTTTTTTCCCTATCCCTGCCCTGTTCCTGCTCTTTGTTATAGTTCAATATAGTTTAAGTGCGGAAAATGATCATAAAAATATCTGCTCCCCAGCACAACCTGCAGCAACAACAGAGCAACTGGGAATGAAACAATTTGTTCCCCAAGGGAGAACTCGATGACTAACAATTGCTGTGAAATGGGGGAACAGTATAACCGTGATGCTCAGGATTTGTTGAGACTAGGGAAAGTGATGGAGTTTAGGTCAGGTCAAGGGGAAAGCTAATGCCAACCCCTGCACCTGGGCTGCATCTGCACTACAATTTTTTACATTAAGATCACTAACTTGAGCAGCCAATGCCATGTACAGTCCTAGTGGATGTCAGGCACAGATAGTTTTTGCCTCAGTGTAGCTTGTTGGGATCAAACCTCTCTCCCCCCACCTGGAGGTGATGAACATTCCTGGCAGAAGGGACACACACTCCTGTGACTCAAAAGGAAAGGAGCTGATAGAAAAGATCACAGGACTGACCCCAAAGAAGGGTGAGCTGCAAAAGGCAGAAGCAGGCAACTGATCTGGTGGAGCTGAGAGACCACGGTGAAGTTGGTGCAAAAATCAATATGTGGGAAATGAGCAAATATGATTTTTTAAAAAAAAAATTTTTGGCTAACCCTAGTCAAGGGATTTATTACAGTTCTCTCTCATGTGGATTTTCTGATGTCTAATGAGGCTTGAGTGCTGATTGAAGCTTTTCCCACACTCAGAGCATCCATAAGATTTCTCACCCATGTGGATTTTCCTATGTTTGATAAGGTGTGAGCTCTGATTAAAGCTTTTCCCACACTCAGAGCATGTGTAGGGCCTTTCTCCTGTGTGGATTCTTCGATGTTTGATAAGGGCAGAGCTCTGACTAAAGCTTTTCCCACACTCAGTGCACGTGTAAGGCGTCTCCCTTGTGTGGATTCTCTGATGTAAGATGAGGCCTGAACGATTAAAGAAACATTTCCCACACTCAGAGCATCCATAAGGTTTCTCACCTGTGTGGATTTTCCTATGTCTGATAAGGTTTGAGCTCCGACTGAAGCTTTTCCCGCACTCAGAGCATGTGTGGGGCGCTTCTCCTGTGTGGATTCGCTGATGTGAGATGAGGGCTGAACTATCGATGAAGCATTTCCCACACTCAGAGCATTCATAAGGTTTCTCTCCAGTGTGGATTCTCTGATGTCTGATAAGGGCAGAGCTCCGATTGAAGCTTTTCCCACATTCATGGCATGTGTAGCGTGTCTCTTCCAAGTTGATTCTGTCGCTTGTTATAAGGTCTGAGAGGCTATTAAAGTTTCCCTCTGGCCTCCCCTGAGTCTCACAGGCTTTTGTTTTTTCTGGGAGTGCATAACTCCCGGAAACATTCCCTTTGGATCTTCCTGATAAAGTTCCATGTGGTTCTCCTTGCTCAGCATCTTCCTGATGGGGTTTCTCCTCCTCATTCTGTCTCACCATCCCATCACCTGATGGGAGACAGAGAGAATCCAGACATAGGTCACTACCTGCACCGGAAAGAAAGAAAATCACAGAGAGAGAAATGGAAAAAGGGATGAACAATCCAAAATATGTGTGGGAGAGATCAAACCTATCAGGAGCTGATTTTCCCCAAAACCTTCCCCAGAGGAGAGAGGAAGGGATCAGTTTTGGTCCGCATCTCATGAGAACACTCAGGGGAAAGAGAGATCGGGGAGCGACTGCTGCCAGTTGTCAGTCAGAATAGGAGGGAAGCCATGAGTGACATCTGCCATAACGATTCCACATCTGCAGGGAACAATCCTGAACTTTGAAAGCTCACAGGGTCTTTGTAGGGCATCCCGAATGTTTCCTGAATTCACAGACAGTTTTTGAGTTGGTTTAACCAATTCCCTACCTGTGCAGGCAGCTCTCGGGAGCACTTCTTTCTCAGAGCCCTGGAGGTCTGGGACCCACGGTTCTTCCCCTCGTTCCAGCTGCGAGATCACATCAGGTTTGGAATCTGGAAGCCCTACTGCAGGCAAAGAAAACAAGGGAGGTCAGTGGAATTTGTGGGACACTTGTCACAAGGAATAGTCCATGGTTTTAACCCCCAGCTCATTTTTAAGCAGTAACATCCCAAGGCCAGCTTCCTTGGCTCCAAGTGGCAGGAGAGTTGTTAATCATATGCATTAGTCAAATTTCCATCAGATTAATACAGCAGAAAAACCAACCCCTATAAATCCTAAAAGAGCAACCCAATAAGGCAGGTGCACATTTAGTGATGCCGAAACCCCAGAGACTTTCACCCAGGCAGCGCAACCCAGATTTACCCAGCTGAATATTTCAATAGTGAAACAAAATCATTGCTGACATTTAGCCCACAACCTCAAAGCTAATTACAGTTTTCTCCTTAGATTTCATTATTATGTAGCTAGTTTCATGGTTTTACCCCCAGCTCATTTTTAAGCAGTAACATCCCAAGGCCAGCTTCCTTGGCTCAAAGTGGCAGGAGAGTTGTTAATCATATGCATTACCTTAGTGCCTAAGAACGAACTAACAGTGGGTCCCCATTATGCTAGGCAAAGTACAACAGAGAATAGTAGCTGGGCCATGCCCTGAAGAATTTACAATCTAAATAGACAAGCCAGACACAGAACGGGGGAAGGGGTAGAACCCACTGTTAGAATAGAGATATTCAGGCCTGGCTGTAAAGCCTATAGTTTAAGAACTTAGGTGTATTTTTATCACTTAGCTACTTACAGGGGTATAAAAACAAAGAATCATAATTACTGTCTGTATTTGTAAGGGCCTTCTCTCACTAGGACCGTCTGAGGCCTTGTTCTTAGGCTAAGGCCTTTGGCTAAGCAGCAGGGGCAGCCATAAGCTGGGAAGCGAAGGGTCACATCCTCACATCCCAAACCCGTCACACTGAAATAAGGTGCTATTGGGCTGTTAGGAAGACGATCCTGTCCTGATAGTGCCCATCACCACCAGATAAAGAAACAGATCTTAAGATGGTTCAAGAAAACTTAGTTTGACAGCAGCTGGTCTGGCAAGAAATCACTTCTCAATGGTTGTGAAACTCTCATTTCTGCATTGCTTTATATTTATGTCTCACAATTTTCTGTTGTTAATCTGTCTGGTTCTCTAATTGTTTTTCTCTGCTGTATATTTAATTTTGCTAGGTGTAAGTTAATTAGGGTAGTGGGATATAATTGGTTAGAGAATTATGTTACAATCTGTTCGAATTGGTTCATTAAATTTCAGTACAATGATTGGTTAACGTATAGCTGAGAATATTACTCTATAAACAGGAGGGGGAAGGGAAATTGGAATCATGTTTGTTAACAGGGGGGAACGTGGAACAGGAACAAAGGCAAGGCTCTGCGGCATCAGAGCTGGGAAGGAAACACTGGGGAACAGACTCTATGGGAGTATAGAGATAAGCCCGACTGGTGTGAAGGGCTTCGGAATATGCTTGCTTAGAAACTAACCCCAATAAACATGGCATTATCTGCGCTTCGGACTTCTGGTCTTTTGCTGCTTGCTGTCTGCGTGACAAGACCCAGGGAAGCGGGAGGCCTCTAACATAACTGACATGACCTGATAACTAAGAGGTGAGCTTTTAACAAAGATTTTAATACACGTTGGAAATGATCAGGGATTCCCATGAGCACTGATGAGGGGACCATGCAAAATATGCATTTAGATCCTTGTCTTGTTTTATATCCTTTCCCCATTAGGCACACTGGCACTGTCATGGATCCATGGGATCTGTGCAATGCCTGGGCTTTTAAACAGTGCTTGGGAAGCCTCCGGCTTCAACACTCCTACTTCAACCTGTGAGCTCTGCCAGCAGGTCCAGCTGAACAACACTCCTCTTCAGAGACTGTTCCTCAGTCAATGCACAGAGCAAGTTTTTGCTGTGGCACTGGGCAGACTGTTAAAACATAGCAGGGTTCATTAGTGAACCGAAAAACAGCACTGGAAAGTCCTTAGATTAGCACAGGGAAGTGAAGAAGACAATATAGTCCATACTGGCCAATGCCCTTCAGCCAGGCTGCTGTAGAAAACACTTTGGTTTCCTTTCACTGTGCCAGTCCATTTGCCTTCACTCCGGTAGAGCTCCCTGCGTCTGCAAGCCCAGTTCTTCCTGCTCCCAAAAACATAACGAGTCCATGTGTATCTCCGCTTGGCTGAGTGAAGCACACAGGTGACAATTATTCCCTTGTCTCTGTCGAGTATTCCACTGATGTAGGTTGGTCCCAGCCTGTCCTTAATGACCCATTCATATCACCCCATGACAGCTAAGTGACAAAACACCTCATGTCTCCTGCTCGTTCTAATCATAGCAATACCAACCACAGAGGGAAACTGAGGTGCGTATTGGCATCATACAAGTATCACCGAAAGTCCCACCTCTCACACACACGCACTGCTCACAGCCCCTGGAGAGAAAGCAACGCACAGGAACTGGACGTTAGTCCAGTGAACACAGTGGAGGACAAGCTGCAATCCTCACACCCTGGTGAAAAAGGAGAGGCATGCGAGTCCCTATCCAAGCACGTGCCCGGGATGGAAAGCCGCGGGGGCAGCCCTGGAGGTCCCTGTGAGGGCGTCAGTCAGGCAGCCTTCGGCGGCTTGCCTGCGGGAGGTCCGTCAATTAACTTTGTAGGTGTAAAAATTGCACAGGCTACACCACCACCCTGTGACATCATCAACAAAGTGCCCATTTGTGCCTGGGTAGGGGCCCTGCTACGGGAGGGAGGATGCAGCAAGGACTCAGGATCGGTGGCCAGGGTCTCTGTGCATAGGAGATGGGGAGGTTATGTGGGGAGGGGGGTAATGAGTGGGAGAGGGAGGTCAAGAGTTAAAATAATATTTGGGGAAAACCTGTATAATAAAGTGAAACTGAACAGAAATAAAACTGGAGTGGAGGCTCTAGAACAAGGCTTGGGCAGGGATTTGGGTTAAAGGTCTGGGATCCCCCACAGCTCTAGATCCCCAAACCTCTCCTCCCTCCCACTGACCCACCCAGCCCACTTCCTGGGTGCCCTTCCTCCACACTCCCCTCCCCTTCTTCCCATTACTCTCAGCTGTCCTCTCACAACCTCATCCTTGCTCCAATTTACCTCTAACCCTGCACACACCCTCCCCATGTCCAGGCACCCCAGAATTATCTACTCCCCCGACCCCTTCTCCTCATCTCACATGGCTCTGTTCTCCTTTCACCTTTGTGCTCCTGAATGACAATGTTATACTCTCTTCTATCAAAAGAGGAGCTCATCTGACTGTCACACAAGCCCTGCATCAGTCACACACCTATTTTTATTACTTAAATTATTTTTTAATAATTTTAAAAATATTTTTATTTATTTATAATTTTATTAATTAATTTTAAAAAACAGTTATTAATGTAGTTACTAATGTAGCCAATAAGGATACATTAAATGCAATTTCAAAATGACTGATGACAAATGTCTAAAAATTATTCTAGTGGGTGGGAGATAAGGCAAAAAGGGGGGGGCAAGGAAACTTGTCAAAACTTGTATGATGAATAAAGGTATCAAGTTATTACTGCTCAGGTTCTTTAGAGACCCCACAGCTTCTAATAACCCAGGGGACAGGACTCCTTACCCAGCGAGGTCACCGTCTCATAGTTCTCCTGCATGACACCCCTGTAGAGGGCTCTCTGAGCGGGGTCCAGCAGAGCCCCCTCTCCCCTGGTGAAATGCACAGCCACCTCCTCGAAGGTCACCGGCCCCTGAAAGAGCAAGAGTCCAACACTCCCACTCACATGCTGTGCGGGGGAGGGGGGGTGGCCCCACCCTCCTGCCTCTGTGCCCAGTCTCTGCTGAGCTGAGGTGGGGGGACAAGATTCTGTGCTGCTGCCTCTGGGTCAGGAGTGGGGGCTGCTGGCCCCTGCTGCCGTGTGAACGAGCCTTCGGACTAGTGAGTGCCGCTGGGCTGGGAGTGACAGCGGGTGTGTCTCACCCTCCCCCCACAACAGACACGTCAGTTACTGTTGTTACTTCCTTTTACCTCCTGTCAAAATGCACAAAGTACATGTAGTCTGTAATTTTATTCTTCACATTCGGTCAGGATGACAGTGCTGGTAGTTTAGCTTTAACTGGTCTGTGCATTTCATCATTTTATTTCTGTCTTATGCTTAAAGTCAGTTCTCTGAGTAACGAGTTCTAAAATGCCTCACCTGGCCTGGCTGGAGTAATTATCATTATTACTGTTATTGCCGTATTGTGCTTTGTCATTCATTATTTAAATGGTACTGGCAAATAACAGACTGTACATTTTGCTTGTACTTACCTGAGCAGGGCTTGTTTGAAAAAAATTAGCTAAACTCAAAACTTCAGACACTGTGCAGATGAAGATCACTTATCTTCAGACTGTATTTTTAGTCTGTGACGAAGCAGGGAGTGGGGAGGATTGAGCTGGGGATGTTGCGGGGGAGTTTTACTGGGACTGTCAGCATTGGGGATGGGATATCAGGGTGTGACTTCACTTGAGGGACGATAGCTGAGCATGTAACCTGAGCCCAGGACAGGGATGGGCCCAGGTGACACCTTCTGCCCGGGAAACTGGACAAAGGCTGGAGGAGGAGCCGGGGGTGTGTGGCTGGAGGAGACGGCTTGAGGGGGGGGGTTCAGTTTGGAGCTGGCTGGGGAAATGGAGGGAGGCCAGAACCGGGTCTGGCTCCCTACCCCCCCCAAGATGGACCTGACCAAGGGGTCCTGTTGTCTGTACCTACAAGCTCTGTTTGGGACTGTGTTCCTGTCTTCTAACAAACCTTCTGCTCTACTGGCTGGCTGAGAGTCACGGTGAATGGCAGGAAGTGGGCAAAATGAGAGACTAGAGAGTCAATAATTTTAGGGAAAACGAGGGACTCTCCTTGGATTTTCTAGCCACAGGTGGGGAGGGGAGAGAGAAGGGGAGAATCAGAGAAAATTGTTCTCAGGTTTGAGACAGAAAGAAATGGCACAAACAGGAAAAGGATGTGAGTGGCTCACCCACGTGACCATAGGCGTGCGCAGCACATTTCATTAGGGTGTGCACCCAGGGAGCCCCCCCTAGCCCCACCCCATCCACTGCCTCCCACTTCCTGCCCCCTGGCTGCCCCGCTCAGAACTCCCAACGCCCCCTGCTCCTTGTCCCCTGACTGCCCCCTCCTGAGACCCCCCCCCACTGTAACTGCCTCCCTAGGACCCTACCCCCTACCTGTTGCCCTGACCCTTATCCACACCCCCACCCCCAGACAGACCCCCGGGACTCCCACGCCCCATCCAACTGCTCCCCGTCAGTGACAGGACCCCCAGAACTCCCGACCCATCCAACTCCCTCTGCTCCCTGCCTGCCCCGACCCCGCTCCACTGCCCGACAGGCACCCCCCGAACCCTTAACCCATCCAACTCCCCTGCTCCTTGTCCCCTGACCGCCCCCTCCAGAGACCCCCCCACCCTCTAATCACCCCCCCAACTATCCAACACCCCTCCCCACCTCCTGGCAGCTCTGTCTAGTGGCTGCTCCCACCCACCCACACAAAGTGGCGGAGGAGGTTCCCTCTCCTTCGGGGGGAAGGTTGCCTAGTGGTTAAGGCACAGGACTCAGGCTCAGGTGTTCTGGGTTTGAGTCTCTGCTCTGCCACAGACTCCCTGCTTAGCCTTGGGAAAGTCACTTCACCTCATAGTGCCCTAGATCCCACCTGCCCAATGGGGCCAACACTGACCCTGCCTCCTGGGCTAAATCCATCCATGGCTGGGTGATGGGGGGGTGGGCAATGGAGATACCAACATGGGGAGATTGGGGCTGAATTTCTCCACAGCCGGAGAGTGGGAGCCAGCTCCACAGGGGGGATGGGAGCGAGAGGGGCTCAGGCCAGCTCCACACAGAGGGGGGTCAGGGCTTCAGCCCTGCAACTTCTGCCACTAACGTGGCTGGGGCTCCGGAGCCGGGGACTTCAGCCCCACATCTTCTGCCAGGGTCCGGGGTTCTCCTGCCTGCCCCAGGGGGGCTCCTCTCCCCCTCCATCCCCCCACCCCCCAGTGCAGCTCCTGCAGGGGCCGGGGGCTTCTCCTCCCCTCCGTCCCCCCCCCAGCGTGGCTCCAGCCCAGTCCGGGGATTCTCCTCCCCCCCCCCGCCCCGCGGCTTCTGCTGGTATCCGGAGCTTCTCCTCCCCCGAACCTCCCCCTGCCCCAGCCCCAGCCCAGCTCCTCCCCGCCCTTCCCCGCCTGCAGCTCCGGCCTCTCCCCTCCCGCCCCGTCAGCCGCACCCAGGGGAACCCCGGGCCCCAGGCTCTATCCCCACCTGGAGCCCAGCGGGGCCGGGGGCAGCTCCTGCTGCAGCTGAGACCAGTGGCTCCGCTCCGGCCCGGGCGGCTCCAGCGCTGCTGGCAGCACGTGGCCACCAGGGAGCAGCTCCTGGGCCCGGGCTCCTGCGTCACAATGTGCCAGAGCCCAGCCCCCAGGAGCTGCTCCGCCCCCGGGCTGTGCCAGAGCCCCGCCCCCAGGAGCTGCCCCGCCCCCAGGCTGTGCCAGAGCCCCGCCCCCAGGAGCAGCCCTGCCCCCGGGCTGTGCCAGAGCCCCGCCCCCAGGAGCTGCCCCGCCCCCAGGCTATGCCAGAGCCCCGCCCCCAGGAGCTGCCCCGCCCCCGGCTGTGCCAGAGCCCCGCCCCCAGGAGCTGCCCCGCCCCCGGGCTGTGCCAGAGCCCCGCCCCCAGGAGCTGCCCCGCCCCCGGCCTGTGCCAGAGCCCCGCCCCCAGGAGCTGCCCCGCCCCCGGTCTGTGCCAGAGCCCCGCCCCCAGGAGCTGCTTTGTCCCCGGGCTGTGCCAGAGCCCCGCCCCCCCAGGAGCTGCCCCCTCCCCCGCTGGGATTTGTTCTCCTGCCTCCTTCTTCCCAGCACCCCCCACCCCCAGCTGCTCCCTTCCTGTGTCTGCAAACACCCCCCGGGCGGGCTGCAGCACTCGCTGGGGCTGTCTCCAGTGGCTGAAGTTGCCTCCATCTCTGCTCACCCGCAGTTGGGGGGGAACAAAGAGAGGAGATGGGCCTAGGGTGTGAAAGGAGAATTAGGGGGCAGGGAAAGAAGGACTGTTTGGAAAGGTGGGTTTTTGCGGGGGGGTGATCCAGATGGAGTCAGAAGCAGTTGGGCAGCAGAGGCTCAGGGAAATTGAGGGGAACCCCCTGGGTGTCCCAGTGTTGGCCAGGGATTGTACAGCACCTAGCGCAATATGGAGTCCCAGAGCCGTAACTAGCTATTTTTACACCCAAGGCAAGAATATAAAATTGCGCCCCCCCCCCGCTTTGCCACCCAGCCCCCTTGAAACAACCCCCAGTGCCACCCATCCCTGTGGAAACAACCCCCCCCAGCGCTGCCCGCCCCACAGAAACAAACCCTCCTTCCCCAGCGCCGCCCCCCCGAAACAGCTGTGGGCCGAAAAGGAAGGTTTGGGGGAGGGAGAAGAAACGGCCCCCGTAGAGTGACCAGATCTCACCATAACACCCCTCTTCACCCCCCAGCCCCCTGCTGGCCTGCTGCATCTCCTGCTAGTCAGTCCCCCACCCACCACTCCCCTCATTTCACCTCCTCCCTCCCCTGCCAGAAACCCCCCTGCCCACCCCTAGAGCCCCTGCTGGCTCACTGCTCACCTCTGTGCCCACCTGCCACTTGCCCACCCACTCGCCCACCTGCTCCCCACTTGCCCCCTCACCCCCCCCAAGTATAAAGCCTCATTCAAAGCCCCAGGGGGGGTCACTATATCACTGCACCCAGCAGTCACTCACTGCAGCACCAAACATTAAACTACTGAAAATGGCGCCCCACTCCAGCCACCGACTTTTTGGACGAGAAAGCTTTGCCCAGACATCCCCTTCAGAAGACACCCCCAGACTGGCTGAGGGATACTGGTGTGACCTCACCTGGCAACCCCCAAAGAAGGAACTGGGGGGACTGAATGGACAGGGCCCCTCTCTAGCTGAAGCCTGGCAAGGGAGGTACGTGGATCCCACAAGAATTTAAAATGAAAAGTGAGGGAGGGGAGGCTCTGCTGGACCTGGGCAGCTCTAGATACAGCACCAGGCACGTAGCAGGATTTCCTCTCCTGAGCCGTGGAAGCAGGAATTGACTTTTCCTTTCCAGATTTAGTTAATGTTCAGAAAGGGAATCTAGCGCCTGCCTTCCAGATCTGAACACCTCAACATTCAGGAGTGCTCAGGCTCAGTTTGGGCAGCTGTTACTTCATTTCTCCCAAATCAAATACGCTGATCCACTGTCATTTGCTGTAGAAAAAGTAGGATAAAATTGAGCAAGAAATGCTTCCCAGGGGTTATTAGGACTGGAATTGCAATTTTCAACAGCCATTGCCATTTTGTTTGTTTTTGTTTTATTTGTTTAAAAGGAAGACAGTGATATTGCATTGGCAAATTCCCCAGAGAAAGAAGGAGTGGAACAAAAGAATAATAAAGGCACCTCAACTTTTCCTCATTTATGGAGGACAGTCTTATAATATGCATCCAGATCTCCTCCAATCACACAAGCTGAAAATTGTTCCACTTTACTGCAGTTCTGTAACTCTATGGGAACCAGTCCTGTCTGTGTTCTGTGCACATCCAAAATCCCTGCTGAATGACCCACCCTGGGAGCAAGTTACCAGTGACCCAGGGCTGGGGCAGAAGGAGGGTGCAGGGGTCTGTGTGTGGGGGGGGAGAGCCCAGGGCTGGGGTGGCAGGGAGGTGCAGGGGGTGCCCAGGGCTGGGGAGGGGGCAGCCAAAATTTTGTTTTGCTTGGGACGGCAAAAAACCTAGAGCCGGCCCTGCCTCCACGCACCGTGAGGTAGGTAGGAGCGGATCTTTATTATCCCTACTTGAAAGAGGGAGAAGCTCAGGCTGAGAAAGGAGAATTGACTTGTCTGAGGTCACACGCCCAGGCAGGGGCAGAGTTGGGAATAGGACCCAAGAGCCCTGATTTTCAAACTAACCATCAGATCTTGAATTTCAGACATTGAATGACCTGAGTAAAGTGCTCTCAGATGAGCTCCAGACCTACAACAGTGCACAGGAATTATTCAGCAAGTATCTCAGGAGAACTGCAATGTTAGAGAGAATCATGAACTGCTCAGAGACCATTAATGTACAGAAGCAGCAAAATTCATCAAACATGTAACTGGTTCTGACTTATTTCATAGAATCATAGAATCATAGAACTTAAGATCAGAAGGGACCTTTATGATCATCTAGTCTGACCTCCCGCAAGATGCAAGCCACAAAAGCTGACCCACCCACTCCTGAAATAATTCTCTCCCTGGACTCAGCTGTTGAAGTCCCCAAATCCTGATTTAAAGACTTCAAGTAGCAGATAATCCTCCAGCAAGCGACCCCTGCCCCATGCTGCGGAGGAAGGCGAAAAACCTCCAGGGCCACTGCCAATTTACCCTGGAGGAAAATTCCTTCCCGACCCCAAATATGGCGATCAGCTGAACCCCGAGCATGCGGGCAAGACTCTCCAGCCAGACACTCAGGAAAAAGACTTTCAATATCCCAACATTGACCCTCGGTATTAATTACCAGTGGTGGCACGTTATTGACCTATTGACTAAATCACGTTATCCTATCAAACCATTCCCTCCATAAACTTATCAAGCTTAATCTTAAAGCCAGAGAGGTCCTTCGCCCCCACTGTTTCCCTCGGTAGGCTGTTCCAGAATTTCACTCCCCTGATTGTTAGAAACCTTCGTCTAATTTCAAGCCTAAACTTCCCGACTGCCAATTTATATCCATTTGTTCTCGTGTCCACATTAGTAATGAGCTGAAATAATTCCTCTCCCTGCCTGGTATTTATCCCTCTGATATATTTAAAGAGAGCAATCATATCTCCTCTCAACCTTCTTTTGGTTAAGGAAAACAAACCGAGCTCCTCAAGTCTCCTTTCATACGACAGGCTTTCCATTCCTCGGATCATTCTAGTGGCCCTTCTTTGTACCCGTTCCAGTTTGAATTCATCCTTCTTAAACATGGGAGACCAAAACTGCACACAGTACTACAAATGAGGTCTCACCAACGCCTTGTATAACGGGACTAGCACCTCCTTATCTCTACTAGAAATACCTCACCTAATGCATCCCAAGACCGCATTAGCTTTTTTAACGGCCACATCACATTGCCGACTCATAGTCATCCTACGATCAACCAGGACTCCTAGGTCCTTCTCCTCCTCCGTTACTTCCAACTGGTGCGTCCCCAGCTTATAACTAAAATTCCTGTTAGTCATCCCTAAATGCATAACCTTACACTTCTCGCTATTGAATTTCATCTTATTACTAATACTCCAGTTTACAAGGTCATCCAAATCTCCCTGGAGGATATCCCGATCCTTCTCCGAATTGGCAATACCTCCCAACTTGGTGTCACCCGCAAACTTTATCAGCCCACTCCTACTTTTGGTCTTGAAAGAGAACAACAAGGACCTGAGTCTCCTCCCTGTCAATAACCCCCTGCTCAGCCAGTCAGGGTAGAGACTGAGGACGGGAGGCTGAGGGTTCTCACCAGAGAGCCCAAAGGATGGCCCAGGTCACTGGTGGGGATCACTGCCCGAGCACTATTTCAGCCCCATATTTTTGAGTGGACCTCCCACACTGGGAGCTGCAGAGCCCTCCCCTGCAACACACACACACACACACACACACACACACACACACACACACACACACACAGAGGTGGTAGTGGGAGGAGAACAGGAGAAAGGACAAAATACGCAAGAGACGAAGAGAAAGGAGGGAGGGGGGGAGGGAGGAAAAGGTGAAACAAAAAGCACAAATCCCAATGTCCCCAGTGATTCTAAGGGACAAAATCAGTGATGAGCTGCCAAAATATTAACAACCGGTTCCCTCCTCCTCACCCCATGAGGGGTCATGCCCCTCCCCTGACTCCTGTCCCATCCAACCCCCCCATGTTCCTTGACAGCCTCCCCATGCCCTATCCACCCACCTTCCCTGTCCCCTGACTTCCCCTTGCCACCCCATCCAACCCCTTTTCTCATTCCTGATGGCACCCCGGGACCCCTACCCCATCCAACCACCCCTTCTCTCTGTCCCCTGACTGTCCCTGGAACCCTTGCCCCTAACTGCCCCCCACCACCCCATCCAACCCCTGCTCCTTTCTGACTGCCCCCCCAGGACCCTTGCCCCCATTCAATCCCCCTGTTCCCTGCCCTCTGACTGCTCCAACATTAATCCACCTCCCAACTCCCCTGCCCTCCCTGCTCCCTTACCTTGCTGCCTGAAAATGGGGCCCAGCTGGGCTGGGGCTGGGACCCTGACGCCGGGGCAGGAGCCGAGCCGCGCCACCCGGCCGCACCTCCCCTCCCCCTTGTCCCAGCTTACCTGCCTGCCTGCCTGCCTGCTGCTTGTTCAGGCTTCCCGCGAACATCTGATTCGCGGGAAGCAGGGGAGGGGGAGGAGAAAGGGGGCGGAGCAGGAGAGGAGCGGGAAGTGAGCTTGGGCCGGAGCTTTTGTTAAATAAAGCCCTTATAGAACTGGTTGTCCTGGAACAACCGGTTCTAAAAGGGCTGCTAAATCGCGAACCGGTGCGAACCGGCTAAAGCTCACCACTGGACAGAATCCCAGGTGCGCAATAAAATTCTGCTTCCTTAAGCTCGTGTTTTCCATGCCTAGAATTCAACTGTCACCAGATGGATCAGACTGAACAGGTTTCAAACCTCGAGGAGGCTGTTACCTTCTAAACAGGGTCGGCTGTTTTCTAGTAAAATCACTACAAGGGAAGGAGAAAACTCGAAAGAGGTTCCTCCTGCCGCTCACGTCCGTGAACCCGAATACTCCCTCAGTCCTCAAAGAGAGACCTGGAGAAGGAGACTTGCTGAAGCAAAGCCACAGGGGTCTCTGAGGTTTCCCTGGCCCCTCGCCCCTGTCCTGCCTGGCTGATGTCAGCATCTCTCTGTGAGGTCACCACCTCCCCACTACCTTGGACCAATAGTCTGAGGTCCTGCAAAAGGCCTTTGTGATGTCACTGCCACACCCCTCCCTTGCTGTGCCAATGTCCTGCCCCTGGCCAGGCACTTTGCAGGTTTGAGCTACTCCCTGTGGATCACCCCACTCAAGGAGCGTTCGTTCTAGGCAGCAATCTGGCTAGACAGGAAAACATCAGATGCTGCTCCCAATGCTACACTCAGTTTTTCAGAAATTAGTCGACTTTATTGCCAGAAGAGACCATTAGAGCATCTAATCTGACCCCCTGCATATCACAGGCTTCCTGTAGGACACAATAGCTACTTTTGGGGCAAACACATTCCAGAAAGGCATCTAGTCTTCATGAAATGACATCAGGAGATGCAGAAACCACCACTTTCCTTGGTAGCTTGTTCCTGGGGTAAATCATCCTCGCTGTTGAATATTTGTGCCTTAGTTGTAATATGAATTTGTCTCTTTTCACCTTCCAGCCATTAGGTCTTGTTAGGCCTTTCTCTGCTCGATTCGAGAGCCCTTTAATACCCAATATTTTCTCTCCATTAAGGCACTTCAACACTTCAGTGAAGTCACCTTTCAATCTTCTTTTGATCAGCTAAACAGGTTGAGCTCTTTCAATAGCTCACTAGAAGGCATTTTTCTCCAGCCCTCAGAACATTTGGTGGCTCTTTGCTGCCCTAGCTCCAATTTCACAACATCTTTTTCAAATGAGGACACCAAAACTGGAGTTCAGTATCTGTCTCACTGATACTGTGCCACCTCCTGTGACGTTACTGACATAATCTGTAACTGTATAGATCACTCTTGCGACCGCTGTTCTATATTTGCAGCCAATATTGTAGAAAGATTGTCGTGTAAGGGGTCTATGGAGAGGTTCTGATTGGCTGATTATAATGATGCCATCTCTAGATATGTTTCATTTTTGTAGTTGATGTTATGAATATTGGCTCTATGCTGCCCGTATTTCAAACTTGTGCCATAATGGAGGACAAAACAGCTACCTTGTTATAAGTGGCTTTGCCAATAGATGGAACCTGGGATTTAAACTCCCAATGATCACACTGTGTTTGGGATCCATTTGAATTCCCCTTCCAGGTCTTTGACACTTTCATCTCCACTCATAGCGACTCTGGTATAGGATTAAAGAAGTCAAAGCATCATCTCCAAGCACAGACAACGGAGAATGCTTCATCACATGAATGGATGGATAGAATGTGATGAAGATAAACTCTGCCTGGCTCAGACAAAGGGTAACAGTTCTGCAGTGATGAGGAAGGAGGGAATCTCTGAGTCACCCGTCCACGTTCGGGTCTTCCCAGTGCTCCCGAGCCGGAGAGTGGCGAACCCCCTCGGTCCCGTTGTGAGACTGAGGAACAGGAGGCCTGTCACCACCATTCCTGCCGTCCTGCATTCCTGGTGTCCAGCCTCCCACAGGGCCTCCCTGCCAGCGACGAAACCCACCCGTCGTCTGGACGCCCCAGTGCTCCTCCTCAACGGCTTTAAACCAGCCGGAGAGTGGAAGGTCCTGGGCCTCGTGCCGGCCCGTGGGACCCGCTGCACCTGCACAGGGGGGAAAGGTTTCTGTGCTGGGACATCGTTTAGTGTTTTCCGGTTTCCAAGGGAGGGTTTCTGGGCCTGAGCGTTAAGCTCCCAAAGCCAGTCGCTGTTTCATTGTATTCATTGTTTGCATTTTCCCCTCTTCCCCCAGGTTTCTGTACCTTTACCCTGACTACACTTCCCTTTGTTTGTGCCAAACCACCTTGTCTCCTCTTTATTGTATTTACAGCTCACAAGGAGGGAGGCTAAATCCACTGGTGACAGAGACAGGAGGGAGTCGAGTTTGTATCTTCTGAGAAAAGGGGCGTTTTCCTTTCCTATTTCTCCCCTGCCATTGCTAACGTTTTCCTTTTGAAGCGCTGCCTTATTCAGCTTGAGGTAACATTACCTTTTGAGATAAAAACTACGAAATACAGAACTAGAGACATTTTTTAGAAATATGGGATTTAGAC
Organism: Mauremys mutica; assembly: GCF_020497125.1. NCBI lineage: Eukaryota > Metazoa > Chordata > Testudines > Geoemydidae > Mauremys > Mauremys mutica. The sequence goes on from NW_025423281.1 coordinate 429,360, forward strand.
ATTTTATTTAAAGCAAGGGGGGTGTCGGAGTTTCTGAGAAGGTTTTTGTTTGCAAGAGGCAACATTGTTTGATCTCATTGTACCAAAGGGGAGATGGTTGTCTGTAAAGGAGAGTGAAGACTAAATGCCTCCAATGAGGATGGGATTCAAACCCATACGTGCAGAGCACAATGGATTATCAGTCCTTCACCTTAACCACTTGGCCACCTCATCTGAGCTGTAAAACAAAAAGACAGGACAAGAAATCTAAGGCCAGCAGAGATAGGGTCACTAAGGAGTTTCCCAATACCAAGCGTAAGCAGGAGCTGAATGAGCTCCCCCCTCAAATCTAGTGAGGAGTTGGGGGAAGACTTCAGGAACAGGCCGTGTTTGCATAGACACCCCTACTCTGCCCAGCTATGCAGCATGATGGGACCGCTTCCCCAAAATGACCAGTTTGGGATGGTGGTGGGTTGCAAATCACTTTAGGATTGAGTGGAATGAAATGTTATTCTCCTTCCTGTATGAGTGAAGGGAGCAGAACATACCTAGGCCGTCCTGACGGAGGGGTGGGTGGGGGAGGAATCGCTTTCATTGGACTGCAGAGAAGTGATGGAGGACGTCACCCTAACCCAGTGGTCCCCAAACATTTCACACTGCGCCCTCGTAGCCATGGCTGTGGCCCCTCGGAAGCCGTGGTCAAGAACCGGGGCTGGGAGTGGGGCCGTTGCTTGCGGGGGAGAGGGGTGTGGACAGGGGTAAGGGGGTCGAGGCCGGGCTGGGAGCCAGGGGCCCAGGCTGAGGGTGGGGTTGGGGAAGAGCTGGGACAGAGTGGGGCTGAGTGGGGCTCCCTCCCTGCCCTCCATGGGGGCTGGCTCAGGCCCTGAGGTGCCCCCATCAATCTTCCTCTGTGTCCCCCTAGGAGTCACACCCCACATTTTGGGGACCACTGACCCCTACTCGCTCAGCAGGGGCTGGTGATGCCAAAGCCCAGGGAAAGGGAGAACAAGTGCGGGGGCCCCAGCACCGGAACCCTGCCCCCCCACTTCTGTGTGTGGCTCCGCCCCCTTCCACACCTTCCACCCACGGCCCCACCCACTGTCACCTCTGTTCCACCCCTCCCCCCACTGGCCCCACCCTGTCACTCCTTTACCCCGGCCCCGCTGCGGCCCTGAGACCAGATAAGCTCTGTGCCCCTGCTGCAGCCCCCGGGCCGTAGCAGGGAGAGGGAGCTCCTCCAGCCCTGGGGCCGACATGGGGGAGACTTTCCCAGGGGGGCCCAATTTCGCCAGGGCCCCTAGTCATGGGCCCCACTGTGCCCTTGGCAACGCAAGGTTTGGGGAGGCTGAGCCCCCCCGAGCCTCCATTACGAGCCGCCCTTTAATACCCTTTAAATACCTTTAATACCCTTTAATACCCAATCCTTTCTCTCCATTAAGGCACTTCAATGAAGTCACCTTTCAATCTTCTTTTGATCAGCTAAACAGGTTGAGCTCTTTCAATAGCTCACTAGAAGGCATTTTTCTCCAGCCCTCAGCACATTTGGTGGCTCTTTGCTGCCCCAGCTCCAATTTCACAACATCTTTTTCAAAGGAGGACACCAAAACTGGAGGCAGTATTCCAGTATCAGTCTCACTGATGCCGTGTCACCTCCTGTGACGTTATTGACATAATCTGCAACCGTATAGATCACCGTCGCGGCCACTGTTCTATATTTGCAGCCAATATTGTAGAAAGGTTGTCGTGTAAGGGGTCTATGGAGAGGTTCTGATTGGCTGATTATAATGATGCTATCTCTAGATACGTATCATTTTTGTAGTTGACGTTATAAATATTGGCTCTATGCTGCCTGTATTTCAAACTTGTGCTCTGCTTCTGGGGAACACCCCAGATAAGTTGGTGTCAGTTCTGCCTAGCCTGCTTGATGGCCCATTAAGGACCATCAGCTCTACAATCGACCCACTGAGAGAAGGCAGATACGCCTTGTGACTCAGCAAGGTAGCAGGGACCTGCCTATGGACAGAACTCTAAGGTTTTTCTATGCCACGTCCTGGATAGAGTGTCCTTGGGACAAAGAAAGCAAAGACCACATGGCAAGAGGCTATAAAAGGCTGATGCCTCGTCTCCATCTTATTTTCAGTCCTGCTTCATGTCTCTGGAGGGACTTTGCTACAAACTGAAGCTCTAGACAAAGGACTGAATTACCCATCCCAGCTGTGGATGGACTCCAGAGACTTGATTTGAACCTGCAGTTTATTCCATCACTGCTACAAGCCTGAACCAAGAACTTTGCCATTACTGTGTGTAATTGATTCCTTTAACAATTTTAACTCTCATCTCTATTTCTTTCTTTTTATGAATAAACCTTTATATTTTAGATGCTGTAAGGGAAAATCCAGTGTTATCCGAGGCCTTGTAGACCCAGGCCTCATGTCAGGCTGCCAGGGCCGGCCAGACAAGCCAAGCAGGGGGGCACGGAGGAGACAGTGGAAAGTCCTAACCGTCCCCAACTGAAAAACAATTTTGTAATATCCCCGACTGTAAACACGTAACTGCACAGAACAGATAAGTAAGAACAGGAAAAGCCTAATATGGAAGAAATTTACTCCTGCTCCAATCAGCATTAACTTTGCAATTTTTTTTAAGCAAAATAATAAGGAAATTATGTATGTAACTTGCATATTACAATTGTGGTTTTAAGCTTTATAAGGCTGTTTGTAACCAGCTTCGGGGAGGCCGTTTCCATAACGGTTCTCCCCTGCGTGCTTCTAATCAATAAAAGGCCTCAGGCTGATCTGATTGAAAACACAACACATAGATCCATTTTTCCATAACAATGCTAAAGGATTTGCAAGAGCGTGATTTGTGGGTAAGATCTGACTCATCTATTGACCTGCATCTGGGGCTTGGTCCTTTGGAGTCCTTTGAGAGAACCCATTTTCTTCTACTGGGGTATTGGTTTTCATAACCATTCATCCCCATAAGGAGCGGGGCTGGGGATGATAGAAGGGAACTGGAATAGGTGAGGGACTTGCTTGTATGACGTCCGATTGGCCAGTGGGGTAAAACCGAAGTCCTCTCTGCATGGCAGGTGTGACGTGCTTTAATAGTAAAGGGCACCCAGCCTCGGGCTGTGACTGCCCTGCTCCAAGCCATTTGTCCTGAATTGATACTCTCAGCAGTGTCCTGCCAGTGGTTGCATCGTTACAGGGGTCGTCCGGGATTACAGCTGGGAACTCTCCGAAGTTCAGGATGCGCTTCCTCAGCTAGGGGAAGTACGTAACCCACACACCTCCAGGGTGTAGTGGGGCGTCCCAGCTAGTGGCACCGAGATCACTTAGAGGGAGCAATAAAACATGACTTCTATACAGCCTTCGCTAACAGCCTGGTGGCTTTTAGTTCATGCTGTAGAGGCCCACACACTAAGCTCCAGAGGTCCCCGGTTCGATCCCGCCCACCACCGCGTCACCAACCTGGATCTGTCAGCCTAACAGAGGCAGCTGCCACCCCAAGGAGAGAGCTGCCATGCCATGCCTGGCGGAGAAGAGGCACCAAGCAGTGAGCTGACACCCATCAGAGCTTTCTGTGATAAACGGTGAACTTAGGACAATAGCGAGGTGGTAAGAAGTGTTGCCCTCAGAGTGGCCTGGGTCAGAGCCCATGGGAGGCCCTGGGCTCCCCCACGTCATCTGCTGCATCCTTCCCCCCAAAAGGGCCGAAACCCTGACCAAGAGGCAACATCCTCACGAGGCATCTGTCTTCGAAAGTTTGCAGAGGATGCGGGAGCTGAAAGGGGAGAGAGGATGAGGGTGGCTCTTGGGAAGAGGGAGGGAGGGAGCCTTATGGGAAGCTCTTGTTTACCGCCATCAACCCAATGATCAGATCATTGATGCCTAGAATCTTCCCGGACATGTTGTAATTGATTGGATCTAGGTTTTAAAATGGGTACCACATTTGCAGACGGAGAAATGTCAGCGAGTTGAGTGGAAGGCCATTGCAAGCTCAGCTAATTAGGCAATGTGGCTTATGCCCCATCTAACAAGCTCTTTAAACAATACCTCCCAGTTTTCATTCGCATTGTTCTGTTTAGTGTTTTTCTCCAAAACACTTTTACTAAACCTTTGGGTCAGCTTTGGAAAGTTGGCCCTTTCAGTGCACCAAATATAAATATTGCTGGTGGGGACTGCCCTCTATTGGTCATCAGAACGGCCATACTGGATCAGACCAATGGTCCAGCCAGCCCAGAATCCTGTCCTCCCACAGTGGCCAATGCCAGGTGCCCACGAGGGAATCGACAGAACACGGAATCATCAAGCGATCCATCCCCTGTCGCCCATTCCCAGCTTCCGGCAAACAGAGGCTGGGGACACTTCAAGAGCATGGTTTTGTATCCCTGCCCCTCCTGGCTAATAGCCAATGATGGACCCGTCCTCCATCAACTTCTCTAGTTCTTTGGTGGACCCTGTTATAGTCTTGGCCCTCACAGCATCCTCTGGCAAAGTTTCCCCAGGTTGACTGTGTGTGGGGTGAAGAAATACTTCCTTTGGTTTGTGTTAAACCTGCTGCCTGTTCCTTTCATCGGGTGACCCCAGTTCTTGTGTTATGAGGAGTAAATAGCACTTCCTTACAGATCCAGACTAACACAGCTACCCCTCTGATACTTCCTTATTTACTTTCTCCAAACCCATCATCATTTTATAGACCTCTATCCTAGCCCCCCCTTAATCATCTCTTTTCCAAGCTGAAAACTCTCCTCGGTCTTATTAATCTCACCTCACATGGAAGCTGTTCCACACCCCAATCATTTTGGTTGCCCTTTTCTGTGCCTTTCCCAATTCCGATATATCTTTTTGAGATGGGGGTCCAGCTCCAGTATTCAAGATGTGGGCATACCACAGATTCATAGACACACAATATTATATTTCTGTCTCACTAGCCATCCCTTTCCTAAGGACTTCCCAACATTTTGTTGGCTTTTTTGACTGCCAATGCTCATTGAGTAGATGTTTTCAGAGAAGTATCCACAGTGACCCCAAGATCTCTTTCTTAAGTTGTAAGAGCTAATTTAGACCCCATCAGTTTAGATGTAGAATTGGGACGCTTTCCCATGTGCATTACTTTGCATTGATCCACATTGAATTTCATCTGCCTTCTTGCTGCCCAGTCACTCAGTTTGGTGAGATCCCTTTGTCACACTTTGCACTCTCTTTTGGACGTAACTAACTTGAGTTGGTTTGTATCATCTGCAAATGTTGCCACCTCAGTTTACCCCTTTTTCCAGATCACTCAGCAGTATGTTGAACAGTGCTGGTTCCAGTACAGACCCCAGGGGGACACCACTATTTACCTCTCTCCATTCTGAAAATCAGACCATTTCGTTCTTGCCTTTGAATCAGTTACCTATCCCAGAGAGGACCTTCCATCTTATCCCATTTTGCTTCAGAGCCTTTGGGGAGAGACCTTATCAAAGGTTATCTGAAAATCTAAGTATACTATATCCACGGGATCACCTTTATCCACATGCTTGTTGACTCCCTGAAAGAATTATAGCAGATTCGTGAGGCATGATTTTCCTTTACAAAAACCATGTTCATTCTTCCCCAATGTAAGCGGGGGCAGACTCACCTGGCAGCACCTCCTGCTGGTCGTCTTGGGAATTAGCTCTCCAGCCGTCAGAGCACCCTCTGCAGGCTGGTGATTCGCCTTACCGCAGCTGGCCCTCTGGCCCTCCCAGGACCCCGGTGCCCCTTTTACCCTGGCAGTACCCCCTGGCAGTACCCCCCCAGTTCTGGGTCTCCCCCTCCCAGGGGAATCACCACCCACTATCCCCACTTCACCTCAGTCTTGGCTACTGCCCAGTCTCCATCCAGCCCCCGTTCACTGGGGCAGACTGCAGTATGAGCCACTCACCACAGGCAAAGGGGTTTGGACCTGCCGCCTCTGCTTCCCCCTGGGCTGCCCCATTGCAGCCCTGCACCTATTCAGCCTATAGTCAGCCCTGCAGCCTGGGGCTTTCCAGGCCAGAGCTCCCAGCTCCTCTGGCCCTTCCCCAGCCCTGCTCCCACTCTAGGTGTCTTGCTTGGGTCCCTGCAGCCAGGCCCTTCTCTCGCTACAAACAGAGGGCGACTGACTGACCTCCTGGCTTACAGCCTCTTATAGGGGCCAGCTGGGCCTGACTGGGGCATGGCCACAGCTGAGCCTGCTTCCCCCAATCAGCCCAGGCTCCTTGCCCCAGCCCCAGCCCTCTCCTGGGTGCTTCAAGCCCCGCAGGGCAGGAGCAGGTAACCGCCCGCTACACCCAGCAAATTCCCTTCACCGATGGGTCTAATCATTGGGCTCTACAATTCCACCCAATGTGCCTGGTACTGACGTTAGCCTCAGTGGCCTGTAATTGCCAGCTGCGTCTCTGGAGCCTTTTTCATACACTGCTCCAGCCAGGGACTCAAGGCCGCCCCAGACTTTCCCTTTCTCCCTTCTGGGAAATCAAGTTCAAGTTCGACAAGGAGCTAAAGAAGCCTCAACCCTGCATCTGAATTAATGTCACATTTCTCACTGCCCGACACAAACAAATGTCATTTCAATCCCAGGTGAGTCCACTTCAGTCATTCCTCAGCCCCATTCCTTCACCCTCCAGCCTTAGCTTAGGGCATTGCGCCCCCCTGTGGGCGTTTCATGTCCCTCCTCAGTTTCACATACAGACACAATTTCCTTTGCTGTTCAACGAACAGCAAAACCTTTCCGTGTCTCTAGTCTGAGCCAGGGCATTCAACTCCATTGAAACCTTCTCTCCTGGTCACCTTCAGCCCTGAGAGTGAGATATTCACTCTCCTCTTTCTTCAAGCTGCTGCTGTTAGTCCATAAAACATGTACCATGGAATAAAAAGCTGAGTTTACTCCAGAGTGAGGAAAGAAAGGAGCCACCAACTCCCCAAAAAATCTCTGTGCCCCAGAGAGAACCTGCCCCTGCTATTGGAATCATTGATGTGCTTCAGCTAAAATGGGGAAAGCATCTGCTCTCATGGGGGTATAGCTCAGTTGTAGAGTGTTTGACTGCAGGTCAAGTGGTCCTTGGTTCAAATCCAAGTGCCCTCTAATAAGCCTCTCCTTATTCTTTTATTTTTTTAAAAAAAGGGAAAACATTTTGATTACCATTCTCCATTATGTTCAGGAGGTCCACTATACGGGGATGCTTGAAATGAATGTAAACACTCAACATTTCACTGTCCAAATGCATAAAAACCTAGCAAACCTGCCCATCAGCTGAAATCAGTTCCAAGCCTCTAAGTGTCTAATTTATGTTTTCATCAATTAAACAAAGGGATCATATGAATGTACATTTGAAGATCCCTCCTCTCCAGGGCTGTGCTGTGCAGAAGAACAAGAACCACATCCAGTTGGGGCTCAGGAGTCTGATGAGCAAAGGCCACTTGGTGCGGGCTAAAGTCACCAGCACTTTGGCTCCTTCCCATTCAACCAGCAGCTGGACCCCCAGGACAAGGCATGAGAAGAAGACAGTGGCTGTGAGCAGGAAAATAGCCACCAAGAAGCTGGCTAAAGCTGTCAAGATCCCCAGGGAGGTCACCATGCCCATGTCTAGAATGTACTGACTGCAGCAGGGACCAAAAAGGCAGAGAAAAGCCCTCAAAAGTTCTAAGCGGCCAAGCCCCAGAAGGTGATCACAATCCTACCTAAAATCAAGACAGGAGTAAGGCTAAGGTCATCTCCAAAGCCACGGCTAAGAAGGTAACACTGAGAAAGAAGTGGAGAGATTTCCATTGGGATGACTCCTGCTCCCCTAATGGCTCTGTTATGAATCACCATGGACCACCCGGAGAGATCAAAGTCCTACAGGACAAACAGCCCCATGGCCAGTATGATGAAGTGGTGGCAGTGGGGGGAAGTGCAGTGTTTTGTGTAACACCTGCCAGGTGAGTGATGCACTGACAGGGCAGCTGCCCATGAGCTCATTCTCTTCGATCTGCTTCTGCTGTTATTTCAGAGCCGGCACGAGCGGGAGTGTGTCCCTGTCACTTCACCAGCTCTAGAACAGGCTCTGTCTGCAGCCCAGCTCTGATTAATCCCACTTGTTAATGTATTCCTACTGCGAAACTTTCCCAGTTCTCTGCCTCATTCTAACATTCCGGTCAGAGGCTGAATAGGGGGAGGGATGGACTAATTTGTGTGACATTCGGTAAGTTGCCATCGTATGTGATTGAAACCTCTGCTGGAGGTTTTAAGTGCCTGTTACACACATAAAATAGCTAAGCTTGACCAAACTACCTGCTACACATTCAAACCTTCCTGTACACACACAATAGAAATTGGGGCTCTGAGAAATGGCATTTTCCTTTAACACAGATCTTTGTTTTCTGTACTTCCAGAGGCATTGAAATAGAAGCACATTACCTTTAAACAGCTGCTATTTCATGATCAGCAGCAGAGCCTCTGTCAATTTACACCTGTAGAGCTGATTGTTTCTACCTGCAGGGTTAGCCAGACCATTCAGTAACATTATCGCTCTGTTCACAAAGGCTTTGGTTAGTGACGAATCATGAGACTTATCCCTTCCTGCTGTAATTCCACTGACTCCAGTGTCTCTTTCCCCAGTTCTGGTTCCAAGAAAATAAACAAATTAAAACAACCTTCAGAACTAACATGCTGTGGGAAAGTGGAAATGTTGATAGCTCAAATAATTCAGTTTCTTCTCTGTCTTGTGTGTGTCTATCTGCTTTGTGTGTGTGTGACCAGTGGGGCTTTTTGTTTGCTCCTGGCAGGTTCAACCCTGTCAGATTTGTCTGTGGGGAGGGGCCAGAGAAAACAGACCCCCTGGCCTTCCAGGTTGGGGTTAGGCAAAGGAATAACAATCCTGTCCCATAAAAAACAAAATATGTTACAGAAACAGTGGTAGGAACAGTGCTAGAGAAACTGGTAAATAATCACAATGCCCAGGCTTGAAGTAATCGGAAACACAGAATTCAAAAAGCAAAGCTCAGGGGATATTTGGGATTTATTCTCTGAGCTTAGCCATGTGCTATAGCACACGGAGCACTTTGGGACGTCTCCCATCCCACAACGGGGGAAAGTAAAAGGATTCTTAGGTTCGAGCACGGATTGAAGGAGGGTGGTAATGGGGAATAAGGGAATCCCTCTGACTTACCCTAACTACGTCTGTTGTTACAATGGGTGAAATGACTTTTTTCCCTATCCCTGCCCTGTTCCTGCTCTTTGTTATAGTTCAATATAGTTTAAGTGCGGAAAATGATCATAAAAATATCTGCTCTCCAGCACAACCTGCAGCAACATCAGAGCAACTGGGAATGAAACAATTTGTTCCCCAAGGGAGAACTCGATGACTAACAATTGCTGTGAAATGGGGGAACAGTATAACCGTGATGCTCAGGATTTGTTGAGACTAGGGAAAGTGATGGAGTTTAGGTCAGGTCAAGGGGAAAGCTAATGCCAACCCCTGCACCTGGGCTGCATCTGCACTACAATTTTTTACATTAAGATCACTAACTTGAGCAGCCAATGCCATGTACAGTCCTAGTGGATGTCAGGCACAGATAGTTTTTGCCTCAGTGTAGCTTGTTGGGATCAAACCTCTCTCCCCCCACCTGGAGGTGATGAACATTCCTGGCAGGAGGGACACACACTCCTGTGACTCAAAAGGAAAGGAGCTGATAGAAAAGATCACAGGACTGACCCCAAAGAAGGGTGAGCTGCAAAAGGCAGAAGCAGGCAACTGATCTGGTGGAGCTGAGAGACCACGGTGAAGTTGGTGCAAAAATCAATATGTGGGAAATGAGCAAATATGATTTTTAAAAAAAAATTTTTTTGGCTAACACTAGTCAAGGGATTTATTACAGTTCTCTCTCATGTGGATTTTCTGATGTCTAATGAGGCTTGAGTGCTGATTGAAGCTTTTCCCACACTCAGAGCATCCATAAGATTTCTCACCCATGTGGATTTTCCTATGTTTGATAAGGTGTGAGCTCTGATTAAAGCTTTTCCCACACTCAGAGCATGTGTAGGGCCTTTCTCCTGTGTGGATTCTTCGATGTTTGATAAGGGCAGAGCTCTGACTAAAGCTTTTCCCACACTCAGTGCACGTGTAAGGCGTCTCCCTTGTGTGGATTCTCTGATGTAAGATGAGGCCTGAACGATTAAAGAAACATGTCCCACACTCAGAGCATCCATAAGGTTTCTCACCTGTGTGGATTTTCCTATGTCTGATAAGGTTTGAGCTCCGACTGAAGCTTTTCCCGCACTCAGAGCATGTGTGGGGCGCTTCTCCTGTGTGGATTCGCTGATGTGAGATGAGGGCTGAACTATCGATGAAGCATTTCCCACACTCAGAGCATTCATAAGGTTTCTCTCCAGTGTGGATTCTCTGATGTCTGATAAGGGCAGAGCTCCGATTGAAGCTTTTCCCACATTCATGGCATGTGTAGCGTGTCTCTTCCAAGTTGATTCTGTCGCTTGTTATAAGGTCTGAGAGGCTATTAAAGTTTCCCTCTGGCCTCCCCTGAGTCTCACAGGCTTTTGTTTTTTCTGGGAGTGCATAACTCCCGGAAACATTCCCTTTGGATCTTCCTGATAAAGTTCCATGTGGTTCTCCTTGCTCAGCATCTTCCTGATGGGGTTTCTCCTCCTCATTCTGTCTCACCATCCCATCACCTGATGGGAGACAGAGAGAATCCAGACATAGGTCACTACCTGCACCGGAAAGAAAGAAAATCACAGAGAGAGAAATGGAAAAAGGGATGAACAATCCAAAATATGTGTGGGAGAGATCAAACCTATCAGGAGCTGATTTTCCCCAAAACCTTCCCCAGAGGAGAGAGGAAGGGATCAGTTTTGGTCCGCATCTCATGAGAACACTCAGGGGAAAGAGAGATCGGGGAGCGACTGCTGCATCTGCCATAACGATTCCACATCTGCAGGGAACAATCCTGAACTTTGAAAGCTCACAGGGTCTTTGTAGGGCATCCCGAATGTTTCCTGAATTCACAGACAGTTTTTGAGTTGGTTTAACCAATTCCCTACCTGTGCAGGCAGCTCTCGGGAGCACTTCTTTCTCAGAGCCCTGGAGGTCTGGGACCCACGGTTCTTCCCCTCGTTCCAGCTGCGAGATCACATCAGGTTTGGAATCTGGAAGCCCTACTGCAGGCAAAGAAAACAAGGGAGGTCAGTGGAATTTGTGGGACACTTGTCACAAGGAATAGTCCATGTTTTTAACCCCCAGCTCATTTTTAAGCAGTAACATCCCAAGGCCAGCTTCCTTGGCTCCAAGTGGCAGGAGAGTTGTTAATCATATGCATTAGTCAAATTTCCATCAGATTAATACAGCAGAAAAACCAACCCCTATAAATCCTAAAAGAGCAACCCAATAAGGCAGGTGCACATTTAGTGATGCCGAAACCCCAGAGACTTTCACCCAGGCAGCGCAACCCAGATTTACCCAGCTGAATATTTCAATAGTGAAACAAAATCATTGCTGACATTTAGCCCACAACCTCAAAGCTAATTACAGTTTTCTCCTTAGATTTCATTATTATGTAGCTAGTTTCATGGTTTTACCCCCAGCTCATTTTTAAGCAGTAACATCCCAAGGCCAGCTTCCTTGGCTCAAAGTGGCAGGAGAGTTGTTAATCATATGCATTACCTTAGTGCCTAAGAACGAACTAACAGTGGGTCCCCATTATGCTAGGCAAAGTACAACAGAGAATAGTAGCTGGGCCATGCCCTGAAGAATTTACAATCTAAATAGACAAGCCAGACACAGAACGGGGGAAGGGGTAGAACCCACTGTTAGAATAGAGATATTCAGGCCTGGCTGTAAAGCCTATAGTTTAAGAACTTAGGTGTATTTTTATCACTTAGCTACTTACAGGGGTATAAAAACAAAGAATCAAAATCACTGTCTGTATTTGTAAGGGCCTTCTCTCACTAGGACCGTCTGAGGCCTTGTTCTTAGGCTAAGGCCTTTGGCTAAGCAGCAGGGGCAGCCATAAGCTGGGAAGCGAAGGGTCACATCCTCACATCCCAAACCCGTCACACTGAAATAAGGTGCTATTGGGCTGTTAGGAAGACGATCCTGTCCTGATAGTGCCCATCACCACCAGATAAAGAAACAGATCTTAAGATGGTTCAAGAAAACTTAGTTTGACAGCAGCTGGTCTGGCAAGAAATCACTTCTCAATGGTTGTGAAACTCTCATTTCTGCATTGCTTTATATTTATGTCTCACAATTTTCTGTTGTTAATCTGTCTGGTTCTCTAATTGTTTCTCTCTGCTGTATATTTAATTTTGCTAGGTGTAAGTTAATTAGGGTAGTGGGATATAATTGGTTAGAGAATTATGTTACAATCTGTTCGAATTGGTTCATTAAATTTCAGTACAATGATTGGTTAACGTATAGCTGAGAATATTACTCTATAAACAGGAGGGGGAAGGGAAATTGGAATCATGTTTGTTAACAGGGGGGAACGTGGAACAGGAACACAGGCAAGGCTCTGCGGCATCAGAGCTGGGAAGGAAACACTGGGGAACAGACTCTATGGGAGTATAGAGATAAGCCCGACTGGTGTGAAGGGCTTCGGAATATGCTTGCTTAGAAACTAACCCCAATAAACATGGCATTATCTGCGCTTCGGACTTCTGGTCTTTTGCTGCTTGCTGTCTGCGTGACAAGACCCAGGGAAGCGGGAGGCCTCTAACATAACTGACATGACCTGATAACTAAGAGGTGAGCTTTTAACAAAGATTTTAATACACGTTGGAAATGATCAGGGATTCCCATGAGCACTGATGAGGGGACCATGCAAAATATGCATTTAGATCCTTGTCTTGTTTTATATCCTTTCCCCATTAGGCACACTGGCACTGTCATGGATCCATGGGATCTGTGCAATGCCTGGGCTTTTAAACAGTGCTTGGGAAGCCTCCGGCTTCAACACTCCTACTTCAACCTGTGAGCTCTGCCAGCAGGTCCAGCTGAACGACACTCCTCTTCAGAGACTGTTCCTCAGTCAATGCACAGAGCAAGTTTTTGCTGTGGCACTGGGCAGACTGTTAAAACATAGCAGGGTTCATTAGTGAACCGAAAAACAGCACTGGAAAGTCCTTAGATTAGCACAGGGAAGTGAAGAAGACAATATAGTCCATACTGGCCAATGCCCTTCAGCCAGGCTGCTGTAGAAAACACTTTGGTTTCCTTTCACTGTGCCAGTCCATTTGTCTTCACTCCGGTAGAGCTCCCTGCGTCTGCAAGCCCAGTTCTTCCTGCTCCCAAAAACATAACGAGTCCATGTGTATCTCCGCTTGGCTGAGTGAAGCACACAGGTGACAATTATTCCCTTGTCTCTGTCGAGTATTCCACTGATGTAGGTTGGTCCCAGCCTGTCCTTAATGACCCATTCATATCACCCCATGACAGCTAAGTGACAAAACACCTCATGTCTCCTGCTCGTTCTAATCATAGCAATACCAACCACAGAGGGAAACTGAGGTGTGTATTGGCATCATACAAGTATCACCGAAAGTCCCACCTCTCACACACACGCACTGCTCACAGCCCCTGGAGAGAAAGCAACGCACAGGAACTGGACGTTAGTCCAGTGAACACAGTGGAGGACAAGCTGCAATCCTCACACCCTGGTGAAAAAGGAGAGGCATGCGAGTCCCTATCCAAGCACGTGCCCGGGATGGAAAGCCGCGGGGGCAGCCCTGGAGGTCCCTGTGAGGGCGTCAGTCAGGCAGCCTTCGGCGGCTTGCCTGCGGGAGGTCCGCCGGTCCCGTGGATTCGGCGCCAATTCGGCAATGGGTACGTTATGTGGATTGATTCTTGCCTATGATTTCAATTATAACTGTCTCTATTAAATCAAGTTTCTGTGTTTCACCAAATTCCATCTTCTCAATTAACTTTGCGTAGCCATGTACAAGGGTGAGCTGTGCCCCCAATACGTCATCTTGTAGGTGTAAAAATTGCACAGGCTACACCACCACCCTGTGACATCATCAACAAAGTGCCCATTTGTGCCTGGGTAGGGGCCCTGCTACGGGAGGGAGGATGCAGCAAGGACTCAGGATCGGTGGCCAGGGTCTCTGTGCATAGGAGATGGGGAGGTTATGTGGGGAGGGGGGTAATGAGTGGGAGAGGGAGGTCAAGAGTTAAAATAATATTTGGGGAAAACCTGTATAATAAAGTGAAACTGAACAGAAATAAAACTGGAGTGGAGGCTCTAGAACAAGGCTTGGGCAGGGATTTGGGTTAAAGGTCTGGGATCCCCCACAGCTCTAGATCCCCAAACCTCTCCTCCCTCCCACTGACCCACCCAGCCCACTTCCTGGGTGCCCTTCCTCCACACTCCCCTCCCCTTCTTCCCATTACTCTCAGCTGTCACCACCTCCTGGTGCCTTGGGAGCATCTTCTGTTCCCTCCTCGTCTCTCACAACCTCATCCCCCCTTGCTCCAATTTACCTCTAACCCTGCACACACCCTCCCCATGTCCAGGCACCCCAGAATTATCTACTCCCCCGACCCCTTCTCCTCATCTCACATGGCTCTGTTCTCCTTTCACCTTTGTGCTCCTGAATGACAATGTTATACTCTCTTCTATCAAAAGAGGAGCTCATCTGACTGTCACACAAGCCCTGCATCAGTCACACACCTATTTTTATTACTTAAATTATTTTTTAATAATTTTAAAAATATTTTTATTTATTTATAATTTTATTAATTAATTTTAAAAAACAGTTATTAATGTAGTTACTAATGTAGCCAATAAGGATACATTAAATGCAATTTCAAAATGACTGATGACAAATGTCTAAAAATTATTCTAGTGGGTGGGAGATAAGGCAAAAAGGGGGGGGCAAGGAAACTTGTCAAAACTTGTATGATGAATAAAGGTATCAAGTTATTACTGCTCAGGTTCTTTAGAGACCCCACAGCTTCTAATAACCCAGGGGACAGGACTCCTTACCCAGCGAGGTCACCGTCTCATAGTTCTCCTGCATGACACCCCTGTAGAGGGCTCTCTGAGCGGGGTCCAGCAGAGCCCCCTCTCCCCTGGTGAAATGCACAGCCACCTCCTCGAAGGTCACCGGCCCCTGAAAGAGCAAGAGTCCAACACTCGGTACCTGCTGCCCCACTCACAGCCCCACACTCATGGGGGAGAGGAGCCAATCCAATGGGAGCTCTGGGTGGCTCACAGGCAGAGTCCCACCCCCACCCCGCTCAGAGCAGCCAGGAAACGCCAGGGGGAGGGGACGAAGCGAGAGCCCCTTGTCTCTCCCAGCAGATCCATCCCCCCCCACTAGCCACAGACGGACACAGGAGATGGAGGCCCTGGCAGGTGCAGGGAGAGCTCACTGGCAGGGAGCCCAGCGCTGTTCTCATTGTGAAGAGCTGGACGGGGCCAAACTCAGTGGGGGGCAGACGACATAAGGGTCCAGGGGGGCCTTGCTGAGGGGGATCCTCCAGCAGGGGTGTCCTGTCTCTCCTCCCCCCACTTCTCTTCAGCTGCCTGCCCCTGCAGCTCTTCCTGCAGCCCTGCCCCCTCCCCCCACTTGGAGCTGCCCCGGCCAAGCTGCTCCCAGGAGCCTCCTGTGCTGTGCGGGGGAGGGGGGGTGGGGGGGGTTTTGCTGATGTCGGGGTGGCCCCACCCTCCTGCCTCTGTGCCCAGTCTCTGCTGAGCTGAGGTGGGGGGACAAGATTCTGTGCTGCTGCCTCTGGGTCAGGAGTGGGGGCTGCTGGCCCTGCTGCCGTGTGAACGAGCCTTCGGACTAGTGAGTGCCGCTGGGCTGGGAGTGACAGCGGGTGTGTCTCACACTCCCCCCAAACACACCCCCCCCACCACAGACACGTCAGTTACTGTTGTTACTTCCTGTCAAAATGTGCAAAGTACATATAGTCTCCATAATTTTATTCTTTCACATTCGGTCAGGATGACAGTGCTGGTAGTTTAGCTTTTTAACTGATCTCTGAATTTCATCATTTTATTTCTGTCTTATGCTTAAATTCAGTTCTCTGAGTAACGAGTTCTAAAACACCTTACCTGTCCTGGCTGGAGTAATTATCATTATTACTGTTATTCCCGTATTGTGCTTTGTCATTCGTTATTTACAATGCTACAATCAAATAACAGACTGTACATTTTGCTTGTACTTACCTTAGCAGGGCTCGTTTGAAAAAAAATAGCTAAACTCAAAACTTTAGACACTGTGCAGATGAAGATCTTATCTTCAGACTGTATTTTTAAATCTGTCCGTAAAGTAATTTAAAATTTCTATGAAAATAAACGCAGCTCCAAGTATGATACTAATAGCAGTAATGGAGTCAAATCTTACTGAGTCACATACATGATAGTGATATGCAGAGAACCAGGCACATGCAGGGCCGTGGAGTTTTTATAGCACGTTGGGGGCCTTAGAAAGAAAAAGGATAAGAACCCCCCCTAAGCCTCCCTGGTGGGTTCCCCTCACATCTCACAGCAGCCGCTGGTTAATCAGGTCAGGCTCCAGCCCTGGGAGTCTGGCCCATTTTCCTAGCCCCACCGAGGGGGGTTGTTTCCTGTCCCACAAATTAGAGCATTTCCACCCTCTAACCTCGTGGCTCTGTTCCTAGAATGGAAGCCGCATATTGAACAAGTCCCAACAGGTTTGCTACACCCTGGCCTCCTCCCATTCTCCCTCCTGGGAATTTTTTGGCAAACTCCAACCCCCAAACCAGACTGCCCAAGCCTCCCACCTCCGGTGCATTTGGTGTCCCTCTCCCTCCAGCAGGAACCCACCAGCAAACCCCCAATAACCCCTACCTGGACGGGATCCTCTGCAGTCATTTCCCTTCCCTGTCCCATGGGAGGATGGGACGAGCTGGAGCGAAACATGGACGACACCCTGCAGCCTGGCAGGGCGAGAAGGGCAGTTGCGGAGGTTTCAGAACAGGCTTTAGTTCATGTCACATCACGATTCCCCCAGGATCTTTCCCTGCAGAGACACAGCCTAGTCTCTGCCATGCTGGGAACATGCTCCAGCTCTTTACTGCAGGGGAGACCTGGCCCCTCCTGCCAGGCTAAGCCCACAGGGAGATTTTTCAGCCTCCCCAGTAATAAAGTCTCTGAACAAAATGCTGGAAAGGAGCAGAACCAAAGGGGCTGGGCAGGCTCCATAGGGACACTGGCTCCTCCCTTCCCCTCCTGTGCGGCCATGTCCTGTCGCTGGCAGAGATCGGCCCCCCATTTCCCCCCCAGAGGCAGCCGTGTCTGCGGGCTCCCCCAGCCAGCACCTACTAACCCCCACCCACGCTGGGGGAGTGACACAGGACAGCAAATTCTACCTACCCAAGGACAAACTGCTGCAGATAAACGGGCTGGGTTCACATCCCAAAGCTGAGGAGAATTTAAGAATTATGGAGAAAATAGGGAAAATGAGAGACGACAGAGTCAATAATTTTAGGGAAAATGAGGGAATCTCCTTGGATTTTCTAGCGACATGTGGTGAGGGGAGAGAAGAGGGAAGAACCAGAGAGAATTGTTTCAGTGTTGGAGAGGGAAGTGGCACAAACAGGAGAGTGATGCAGGTATCTCACCCCCCGACTCACACACATGTGCCAGAGCCCCGCCCCCAGGAGCTGCCCCATGTTGGGTCTCTGGGATTTGTTCTCTTGCCTCCTACTTCCCAGCACCCACAGCTCCCAGCTGCTCCCTTCCTGTGTCTGCAAACACCCCCCGGGTGGGCTGCAGCGCTCGCTGGGGCTGTCTCCAGTGGCTGAAGTTGCCTCCATCTCTGCTCACCTGGGGGGGGGGGGAGGGACAAAGAGAGGAGATGGGCCCAGGGTGTGAAAGCAGAATCAGGGGGCAGGGAAAGAAGGACTTTTTGGAAAGGTGTTTTTTTTGCAAGGGGGGGTGATCCAGATGGAGTCAGAAGTAGTTGGGCAGCAGAGGCTCAGGGAAATTGAGGGGAACACCCTGGGTGTCCCAGCGTTGGCCAGGGATTGTACAGCACCTAGTGCAATGTGGGATCCCAGAGCTGTAACTAGCTATTTTTTCACCCAAGGCAAGAATAAAAAAATGCGCCCCCTGCTGTGCCATCCAGCCCCCTGGAAACACCTCCCCAGCACCACCCATCCCTGTGGAAACAACCCCCCCCAGCACCGCCCACCCCGCAGAAACCAACCCTCCTTCCCCAGCGCCGCCCCCCCTGAAACAGCTGTGGGCCGAAAAGGAAGGTTTGGGAGATGGGGGAGGGAGAAGAAACGGCCCCCATAGGGTGACCAGATCTCACCGTCACACCCCTCTTCACCCCCTAGCCCCCCACTGGCCTCCTGCATCTCCTGCTAGTCAGTCCCCCACCCACCACTCGCCTCCTTTCACCTCCTCCCTCCCAGGCCAGAAACCCCCCTGCCCGCCCCTAGAGCCCCTGCTGGCTCACTGCTCACCTCTGTGCCCACCTGCCACTTGTCTACCCGCTCTCCTCCGACTCTCCCCCCCAGTATAAAGCCTCATTCAGAGCCCCAGGGGTCACTATATTACAGCACACCGCAGTCACTCACTGCAGTTCCATTAAACTGCTGAAAATGGTGCCTCCCTCCAGCCACCAACGTTTTGGACTAGAAAGCTTTGCCCCAGAGATCCCCTTCAGAAGACATCCCCAGACTGGCTGAGGGATGCTGGTGTGGCCTCACCTGGCAGCCCCCAAAGAAGAAATTGGGGGACTACATGGACAGGGCCCTCTCTAGCTGAAGCCTGGCAAGGGAGGTACGTGGATCCCACCAGAATTTAAAATGAAAAGTGAGGGAGGGGAGGCTCTGCTGGACCTGGGCAGCTCTAGATACAGCACCAGGCACGTAGGAGGATTTCCACTCCTGAGCCATGGAAGCAGAAATTGACTTTTCCTTTCCAGATTTAGTTAATGTTCAGAAAGGGAATCTAGCACCTGCCTTCCAGATTTGAACACCTCAACATTCAGGAGTGCTCCAGCTCAGTTTGGGCAGCTGTTACTTCATTTCTCCCAAATCAAATATACTGATCCACTGTCATTTGCTGTAGAAAAAGTAGGATAAAATTGAGCAAGAAACGCTTCCCAGGGGTTTTTAGGACTGGAATTGCTATTTTCAACAGCCATTGCCATTTTTTTTCTAGTTTTATTTGTTTTAAAGGAAGACAGTGATATTGTACTGCCAAATTCCCCATAGAAACAAAGAATGATAAAGGCACCTCAACTTTTCTTCATTTATGGAGGACAGTCTTACAATATGCATCCAGATCTCCTCCAATCACACAAGCTGAAAATTGTTCCACTTTACTGCAGCTCTGTAACCATGCGGGAACCAATCCTGTCTGTGTTCTGTGCACATCCAAAATTCCTGCTGAATGATCCGTCCTGGGAGCAAGTTACCAGTGACCCAGGGCTGGGGTGGAAGGAGGGTGCAGGTGGGGGGGAGCCCAGGGCTGGAATGGCAGGGGGTGAGGGTCAGGAGGGGAGAGCCCAGGGCAGGGGCAGCAGGGGGTGCAAGTGGGGTGGGGAGAACCCAGGGCTCGGGCAGCAGGGGAGTGTGTGGGGGGGCCCAGGGCTGGGGTGGGGGCAGCCAAAAATTTTTTTGCTTGGGGCGGCAAAAAACGTAGAGCTGGCCCTGCCTCCACCCACTGTGAGGTAAGTAGGAGCGGATCATTATTATCCCTACTTGAAAGAGGGAGAAGCTAAGGCTGAGAAAGGAGAATTGACTTGTCTTAGGTCACACGGCCAGTCAGTGGCAGAGTTGGGAATAGGACCCAAGAGCCCTGATTTTCAAACTAACCGTCGGATCTTGAATTTCAGACATTGAATGACCTGAGTAAAGTGCTCTCAGATGAGCTCCAGACCAACAACAGTGCACAGGAATTATTCAGCAAGTATTTGAGGAGAACTGCAATGTTAGAGAGAATCATGAACTGCTCAGAGACCATTAATGCAGAGAAGCAGCAAAATTCATCAAACATAGAACTGGTTCTGACTTATTTCCTTGGCCTTGAAAGAGACCAACAAGGACCTGAGTCTCCTCCCTGTCAATAACCCCCTGCTCAGCCAATCAGGATAGAGACTGAGGGCGGGAGGCTGAGGGTTTTCACCAGAGAGCCCAAAGGATGGCCCAGGTCACTGGTGGGGATCACTGCCCAAGCACTATTTCAGCCCCACATTTTTGGGTGGATCTCCCACAGTGGAAGCTGCAGAGCACTGCCCCGCAACACACACACACACACCCCTCCTGGTGTTGGGAGGGGAACAGGAGAAAAGAGAAAAGAAGCAAGAGATGAAGAGAAAGGAGGGAGGGAGGGAGGGAGGAAAAGGTGAAACAAAAAGGACAAACCCCAATGTCCCCAGTGATTCTAAGGGACAAAATCCCAGGTGTGGAATAAAATTCTGCCTCCTTAAGCTCATGTTTTCCATGCCTAGAATTCAACTGTCACCAGATGGATCGAGGAGGCTCTTACCTTCTAAACAGGGACGGC
This sequence comes from Mauremys mutica, assembly GCF_020497125.1. Lineage (NCBI taxonomy): Eukaryota > Metazoa > Chordata > Testudines > Geoemydidae > Mauremys > Mauremys mutica. The sequence continues at coordinate 449,831 of NW_025423281.1, forward strand.
TGTTTTCTAGTAAAATCACTGAAAGGGAAGGAGAAAACTCGAAAGGTTCCTCCTGGCGCTCACGTCCGTGAACCCGAATACTCTCTCAGTCCTCAAAGAGAGACCTGGAGAAGGAGACTTGCTGGAGCAAAGCCACAGGGGTCTCTGAGGTTTCCCTGGCCCCTCGCCCCGGTCCTGCCTGCCTGATGTCAGCATCTCTCTGTGAGGTCACCACCTCCCCACCACCTTGGACCAATAGTCTGAGGTCCTGCAAAAGGCCTTTGTGATGTCACTGCCACACCCCTCCCTTGCTGTGCCAATGTCCTGCCCCTGGCCAGGCACTTTGCAGGTTTGAGCTGCTCCCTGTGGATCACCCCACTCAAGGAGCGTTCGTTCTAGGCAGCAAGCTGGCTAGACAGGGAAACATCAGACGCTGCTCCCAATGCTGCAGTCAGTTTTTCAGAAATTATGGCCAGAAGAGACCATTAGAGCATCTAATCATATAATCGTAGAATATCAGCGTTGGAAGGGACTTCAGGAGGTCATCTACTCCAACCTATTGCTCAAAGCAGGACCAATCCCCAACTAAATCATACCAGCCAGGGCTTTGTCAAGCCTGAGCTTAAAAACCTCTAAGGAAGGAGATTCCACCACCTCCCTAGGTAACCCATTCCAGTGCTTCACCACTCTCTGAATGAAAAAGTTTTTCCTAATATCCAACCTATACATCCCCCACTGCAACTTAAGACCATTACTCCTTGTTCTGTCATCAGGTACCACTGAGAACAGTCTAGATCAGGGGTGGGCAAACTACGGCCCGCGGGCCACATCCGGTCCGCGGGACTGTCCTGCCCGGCCCCCGAGCTCCTGACCCAGCCTGCCCGCGCTGCACGGAGACATGGGAAATCGCAGCGCCTGTCCCGGGCGCAGCGGCCCCGATCGGGACCTGGGCAGCTCGCAGGGCTCGCGAGAAGCAGGACACCCCCCCACTGCCGCTGGCTGGGCCCCCCGGCTCTGCAATCAGAGATGCAGCGCTCGGCTGCTCCTCTGCCCTAAAATCCAGCTTCCCTCCCGGCACGGGCTTGTCCCTCCTCCGCACACAAAGGCTGGTGCGGGAGGCAAAGTCTCGGGAAAGGGTGGGGCCGGGGAGGCTGCAGGAGCAGGGGGCAGCGAGCTCCCACCCGGGGCCGGGAGAGCCCCGCAAAGGAGGCACAGACACCCCCCCCTGCAGCTGCCATAAGCGCCAGTGAACAAACCGGAGCGCTCCCCCCTTGGTGTGGGACACACTCACTGCCGGCCCGAGCCGCTTCCTCCTTCCTCCGCTGCACTCAGGGGCGGGAGGTTTCGGGTTACAGCGCCCCGGACCCACCACAGCTGCCGCCAAGTGAGAGGCCCGGAGCAACTGCCCGACCCTCCTCCCTCCATCCCTCCTCCTAACCTTCTCCTTCTAGCCCCCTTTCCATATCTCCTCCTAATCTCCACCATCCATTTCCCTTTCACATTTTTTCCATCCAGCCTCCTTTTCACATCCTACTTTTTCCACCACCTCTATCCATCTCTTTCCATCCCCTTCCTCTTCTATCCCCCTTCCCAGATCTTCTCCTCAACATCCTATTTTCCACACCCTCCTTCCTTCATTCCTTTTGCTTCCCTCCCTTCTCTTTCCCACCTTCCCTTCTCTCCTCTATCAGTTTCCAATTCTCTTCCCATGTTTCTCCAATCAGCCATCCCCCTTTTCACTTTCTTTCCTGACAGGTATCTTTTCTTTCCACCTCCCCATCTGCCACAACCCCTTTCCTCCTATTCCTTTGACCCTCTGTCTACCCTCTCACCTTCTCTGCGATTCTTTTCTCCCTGCCCCGCTTCATACTCACAGGTCCAAATTCAGAGATGATATGTAACTTAGATTCCAGTACCCCAATTTAGACTCCTGTAGACATTGGTATATGTAACTTTAAGTGTGTGTGGGGGGAGGGGGTATCTATATGAGCACAAAGGAGTCATGCTGTATGAAAGAGATTGCCAGTACAAAAAGTTTGAGAACTACTGAATTACAGCAACCCCGCAGGCTGCTCTTACAGCAGAGGTGGGCAAACTACGGCGGCCCGCAGGACCGTCCTGCCCGGCCCCTGAGCTCCCGGCTGGGGAGGCTAGCCTCCGGCCCCTCCTCCGCTATCCCCCTCCCCTGCAGCCACGCTCCCGCATGGGCAGCGCTCTGGATGGCAGGGTTGCACGCTCCTGCATAGCAGTATGGCAACGTGTCTGGCTCTGGCTGGGTGATGTGGCTGCCAGACATGCTGCTCTGAGCGGCATGGTAAGGGGGCCAGGGCCGTGGGGTTGGATAAGGGGCAGAGGTTCGGTGGGGCTGTCAGGGGATGGGGAACTGGGGGGGGGGGAGGGTTGGATAAGCATGGGAGTCCCAGGTGGCCTGTCAGGGGGCGGGGGTGTGGATAAGGGTTGGGGGGTAGTCAGGGGACTAGGAGAAGGGGGGTTGAATAGGGGGTGGGGTTTTGGGGGGCAGTTAGGGGTGGGGGACCTGCGAGGGAGCGGTTAGGGGACAAGGAGCAGCGGGGGTTGGATGGGTCAGGGGTCCTGAGGGGGCAGTCAGGAGGCGGGAAGTGAGAGGGGGTGGATGGGGGCAGGGGTCAAGCTGTTTGGGGAGGCACAGACTTTGCTACCCGGCCCTCCATACAGTTTTGCAACCCTAATGTGGCCCTCAGGTCAAAAAGTTTGCCCACCCCTGGTCTAGATCCATCCTCTTTGGAACCCCCTGTCAGGTAGTTGAAAGCAGCGATCAAATCCCCCCTCATTCTTCTCTTCTGCAGACTAAACAATCCCAGTTCCCTCAGCCTCTCCTCATAAGTCATGTGCTTCAACCCACTAATCATTTTTTGTTGCCCTCTGCTGGACTCTTTCCAATTTTTCCACATCCTTCTTGTAGTGTGGGGCCCAAAACTGGACACAGTACTCCAGATGAGGCTTCACCAATGTCTAATAGAGGGGAATGATCACATCCCTCGATCTGCCGGCAATGCCCCTAATTATACAGCCCAAAATGCCGTTAGCCTTCTTGGCAACAAGGGCACACACTGTTGACTCATAGCCAGCTTCTCGTCCACTGTAACCCCTAGGTCCTTTTCTGCAGAACTGCTGCCCAGCCATTCGGTCCCTAGTCTGTAGCAGTGCATGGGATTCTTACGTCCTAAGTGCAGGACTCTGCATTTGTCCTTGTTGAACCTCATCAGGTTTCTTTTGGCCCAGTCCTCTAATTTGTCTAGGTCCCTCTCTTTCCTATCCCTACCCTCCAGCGTATCTATCACTCCTCCCAGTTTAATGTCATCTGCAAACTTGCTGAGGGTGCAGGTCACGCCATCCTCCTAATCAATAATGAAGATATTGAACAAAACCGGCCCCAGGACCGACCCTTGGTGCACTCCACTTGATACCGGCTGCCAACTAGACGTGGAGCCGTTGATCACTACCTGTTGAGCCCGACGATCTAGCCAGCTTTCTATCCACCTTATAGTCCATTCATCCAGCCCATACGTCTTTAACTTGCTGGCAAGAATACTGTGGCAGACCGTATCAAAAGCTTTGCTAAAGTCAAGGAATAACACATCCACTGCTTTCCCCTCATCCACAGACCCAGTTATCTCCTCATAGAAGGCAATTAGGTTAGTGAGGTATGACTTGCCTTTGGTGAATCCATGCTGACTGTTCCTGATCACTTTCCTCTCCTCTAAGTGCTTCAGAATTGATTCCTTGAGGACCTGCTCCATGATTTTTCCAGGGACTGAGGTGAGGCTGACTGACCTGTAGTTCCCCGGATCCTCCTCCTCCTTCCCTTTTTTAGAGATGGGCACTACATTAGCTTTTTTCCAGTCATCCAGGACCTCCCCCGATCGCCATGAGTTTTCAAAGATAATGGCCAATGGCTCTGCAATCACATCCGCCAACTCCTTTAGCACCCTCGGATGCAGCGCATCCGGCCCCATGGACTTGTGCTCATCCAGTTTTTCTTAACAGTCCTGAACCACTTCTTTCTCCACAGAGGGCTGGTCACCTTCTCCCCATACTGTGCTGCCCAGTGCAGCAGTCTGGGAGCTGACCTTGTTTGTGAAGACAGAGGCAAAAAAAAGCATTGAGTACATTAGCTTTTTCCACATCCTCTCTCCACTAAGTTACCTCCCTCATTCAGTAAGGGGCCCACACTTTCCTTGACTTTCTTCATGTTGCTAACATACCTGAAGAAACCCTTCTTGTTCCTCTTAACATCTCTTGCTAGATGCAACTCCACGTGTGATTTGGCCTTCCTGATTTCACTCCTGCATGCCTCAGCAATATTTTTATACTCCTCCCTGGTCATTTGTCCAATCTTCCACTTCTTGTAAGCTTCTTTTTTGTGTTTAAGATCAGCAAGGATTTCACTGTTAAGCCAAGCTGGTCGCCTGCCATATTTACTATTCTTTCTACACATCGGGATGGTTTTTTCCTACAACCTCAATAAGGATTCTTTAATCCTTTAGAGGATTGGAACTGATTTCAGTGAAGGGAGATGTTTGCTAGGTTTTTATGCATTTGCACAGGAAAACATTGAGTGTTTTTATTCATTTCAGGGATCCCTATTCAGTGGAACTCCTGAACATAACAGAAATGCCATTATTTTTGTTGAAGGAAGAGGTTTTTAAGGGGGCATTTGGATTTGAACTAAGGACCACTTGAACTGCAGTTGTTGAAATTGTTGTAAATTCCTGTTACCAATTTTTTCCCTCATGTCAGGTGATCAAACTGACACTGCAGGACGGTGGGGGAAGAAAACACACCATATAACCAAATTTTAAAGCTTCATTAAAATAAAAAAACAACAATGGAGAGTGTTGGGAATGCTCCCACATCACTCAGGAAAAATATGAATGCCCCAAGCCTTAAGCCACTTTAATACTTACACACATCCAGACTGGCCACGTCTGTGTATAACGTTCAGAGAAGGGAAATAGGTGGACGGGAGATTATCCTGTATACAGCTTGTCCAGAATTTCCAACATGCTTCTGCTCTTGGGATGGCTGTTCTTTTACACCCTGGAGTCTCCTGCGGCGTCTCTTTCAGAGATTCCAGTTCAGGTTAGCTGCCTGTCCGGCTTCGGGGTTGCAAAAACTGTTGGATCTCACTGAACCGTTAAGCTTTGCAAAGGCAATCTCAGTTCTGTAACTTGTATTCCCTTTGGTTTGCCTCTGTCTCTATTTTCCCACAACCAGCTGGGGCTGAAAGCAGTATTTCTTTGCACTTAGCATAGTCCGTGCTGATTCTTGACCTTGAACACAAAACAACTTTTCCTTTATCTCTGGGCTAAGATGAATTCCAAATTAACCCGTTCCTAGACAAATTGCTCACACTGTGTCAGAGGCTTTTTTTTTTGGTGATTAAAAGCTCCTCTGAGATGTATGATCTTATCTAGATTGAAGATACCTTCTAATGGGCACTGTTTAGATGGATTTTCACGCATGTGAAGATTCCAATTCTCTAAATACCTGCAGGTTTTAGGACCATACTGTACGTACATGTACTATGCTGGGGTACCCTTAGGGGGTGAGGAGGAATGTTTAGACTGTCCCTTACCCATTTTCCACTTACACACAGAGAGAGGGTGCCCTGTCCACGCTAGCGGCTCAGAAACTAAGGATCTTTCCCTACAGGGCACTCACACAGGAGAGACTCACAAGGAAGACTACGACTCTCCTACACCTCCCTTCAGCAAAGAGCGTCGGCTAGTCTCTGGGAGACGGCGCCGCTTACTCTGATTGCATCCAGTGAGATGATCAGACTGTCAGTAGCCACACGGAAGGGAAAGGGGAGGGAAGATGGGTTCACACACCCCTAGACCCAGGCAGCTTCCTCGCCGGTCTATGCCAGGCCGAGTCAGCCCACCGTGGGTCGGATCTCCTAAAGATCCACTAGTTACCGGGCTAGCCCGGTAACAGCCACTCACACTGGTGTACACACACACACACACACCAAGGCCTCTTTTTTTTTTTTTTTTCCAACCACGATGCATCGTTACCTGGTCCGGACCAATACCATGAGGCGGTATGACAACCCCTCTTGAGGCGGTAAAAACCCCTCAGCACCGGTGCATTCTAATGCATTTACCTATGCATTACCTTATGCATTACCTTATGCATTACCTTGTTGGCCAACTCAGCAGTTCCCAATACTGCTATAAACTAACCTTGTTGGGGCCTTTCCCCAATACCACTTTGCATCTGATCTTGCTGCACAGTCAATAAGTTCAGATGGCGTGAGCCCAACAGAGACAGACGTCCTCACGGAAAGTCCTCCTCCGATACCCCAATAGAGATTTCAAAAGGTCTCATACCTCTCATGTGGCGCCATGGGGTTCGAAGGGGAATGATCCGTAGTAGCCCTCTGTGGGTCCGTGGGCGTTGCCATCCCGGACGAGCCCCCAAATTGTCGAAGAAAAACTCAGTTCTCGCTTTTTGTTTGGGTGCAGCAAAATCAAATACTTTATTATTTCTCCAGTAATTACAATGGAGGGAGAGAGTGTCCTAGGAAACAGGGTTGCCCCTTGTCCTGGACAGGTCTCTCAACTGGTAAACAATCACAGCAAGCCTTTATACCTTTGTTACAGACAATTTCTAGCAATAATACAGACGGTAAAAAGCAACAAATACATTTTGTTTATACATAGCAGAAAGGCTTATCTTATTTGTCTCACTCCTAAGAAAAGCAAGCCTGCATTTTGGTTAGACTGTTGCAAGGTCGTAATAACTTTGTACACAGTTCTTGTCCTCTCGCCTCGCACTATCTTTGCTCCTACAAGTCTCACGTCATTAGGGTTACAGTATGGCCTGACTCTTGCTAACTGACTGACACGCATTAAAATCCCCTTCAAATCCTTATTGAAGCTTTCCCTGCTTCCACACAGTCAAACACTCTACCACTGAGCTATACCCCCATGGCTGCTGTGTAGGTAAGTCAGAGATCTTAAAGATTTTGAAGGACAGGCCCTGCCTCAGGGATCTCCTGTTCTGTTCCCAGACCACAGTGCTTTTAAAAATGGGGTTTGATTAAACTTATAGATCCATGTAAACACCACAGCTTGCACACCCACCCACATAGCTTCCCCCAGTGACATAGCTACCACCTCTCAGGGAGATGGATTAACTACACGGACGGGACAGCTCTCTCCCCTCCGCTTAGAGCATCTTCATTATTTATGAATAGGTGGGAAATAACCTCCTGAATGGACAGTAACCAATTTATCAAATATTGCTGGGTCTGCATTCAATATGGGTACCTGGTCGTATTGGCTGGATTAGTAGGAGCATTGCCGGCAGATCGAGGGAAGTGATTATTCCCTTCTATTCGGCACTAGTGAGGCCACATCTAGAGCATTGCGTCCAGTTTTCGCCCCCCCCTACAGAAACAAATTGGAGAGAGTCTAGGGGAGGGCAACAAAAATGATTAGGGGGCAGGGGACTTATGAGGGGAGGCTGAGGGCAGGGCCACCCAGAGCGGGGGCAGGTGGGGCAATTTGCCCCAGGCCCTGCAGGGCCCCCATGAGAAAACACGGTTACTCACCATCGTAACTGTTGTTCTTCGAGATGTGTTGCTCCTATCCATTCCAGACCCGCCCTCCTTCCCCACTGTCGGAATAGCTGGCAAGAAGGAACTGAGGAGCGAACTGAGTAACCATCTTTTCTTCTTCGAGTGATTGCTCCTATGCTTTCCAGTTAGGTGATTCCCAAGCCTTACGTAGGCGGTGGGGTCGGAGTTAGATGTTGCAGAATGCAAAACTGCTGAGCCAAAGGCTGCATCATCTCTGGACTCTTGGACTAATGAGGCAAAGGTGCGGACCGAGGACCAGGTAGTTGCACGACACCCCCCCCCTGAAAGGGTATGTGAGCCAGGAAGGCAGCAGAGAAGCCTGAGCCCTGGTGGAATGTGCAGTAAGGTGGCTCTATGGAACATGGGCCAAAACACAGGAGGTGCGGATGCACAACGTCATTAAAGATGAAATCCTCTAGGAGGAGACAGGTACGCCGTTCGTCTGGTATGCCAGTACGACGAAGATTTGGGGGCATTGCGAAAGGGAGGGCAATTGTTGCTCTCCTTGCGATGAGTGTGGCTTCGGAAAGGAGACCGGAAGGAAGATATGCTGGTAGATATGAGAGGCCGACACCACCTTAGGGAGGCAGGTCGGACGTGGTAACAACTGCCCTTGTCCTTGAGGAACACAGTATACCGTGGGTCCATTGTGAGAACCTGAAGCTCGGAGACTCGTCTGGCCGCTGGAAAGGCTACAGAAAAACTGTCTTCCAGGACAGGTATATCAACGAGCATGTTGTCATTGGCCCGAATAGGGCAGTCATAAAACTGGTTAGAACCACGTTGAAGACCCAGGTTTTTGGCGGGCCCAACTGGGGGGGGCGGTATAAATGCTCCAAGCCCTTGAGGAACCTAGAAACCACAAGGGGTAAGAATACGGACCGGCCAGGCTCCGCTGGGTAGAAGGTAGAGGTGGCTGCCAAGTGTACCCTTAATGATGATTGCGCTGCTGTTTGAGAGACCAGAGGTAGTCCAAGATGGAATGGATTGGGACCTCGGCGGGAGAAACATTGCGTGTTTCGAAGCAGCAGAAGAAACGCTTCCACTTGGCCAGATACGTTAACCGAGTGGAAGATTTCCTACCACCCAGGAAAATACTGTAGAACCGAGGCAGAACAACGTAACTCGGATCGGTTTGGCCACGCAGCAGCCATGCTGTGAGGTGCAGGGATTACAAGTCCGGGTGGTGAAGCTTGCCGTGATCCCGCGTCATGGGGTCTGGGCAAAGAGGTAGGGGAATAGGGTTGGCTACCGACAGGTGTACCAACGTGTGTGTAGCAGTGCTGCCTGGGTTACGCTGGAGCGATCATGATCAGGTGCGCTCTGTCCCTGCGGAGTTTTAGCAGGACCCTGTGAACCAGCGGGAACAGTGGAAAAGCGTACAGCAGATGGCTCATCCCCGGCATCAGAAAAAACCTCCAAGACCGAGCCTGGGGAGAGGCCTTGGAATGAGGAGAACGTCTATCTCTTTTCGTTCTCGCGAGAGCGAAGAGGGCTATGCGGGGAAAGTCCCACTTCCGGAAAACGGAATGGAGAATGCCCGGAGGAAACGACCACTTGTGAGACAGGAAGGATCTGCTGAGGCGATCCGCCAGCTGAAACGCCTGGTATACAAGGCAGACTGCTCTCAGCTCTCAGACATTGATGTGTAAGGCCAGCTCTTGAGCCGACCGAAGGCCGTGAGTGCGAAACTGACCCAGGTGAGCACCCCGCCGAGAGATGGGGTGTCTGTCATGAGGGACCCCGAGGGGTGAATGGAACAGCATCCCTGGATACACCAGGGAGGGCGCTGACTCCCGGTCGAGGGAGCCTAGGATGCTCAGGGGGAACGAGACGACCATGAGTATGCTATCTCTGCCCGGGTGGTACACCAAGGTGAGCCATGATTGAAGTGGACGGAGGCGAAGCCTAGCATGTTTGGTTACAAACGTGCAGACAGCCACGTGACTCAGGAAACCTAGGCAAGTGTGAGCCAAAGTTGTCGGGAAGGTCCGTAGACCTTGTACAATTGTTACCATCACATGAACCGAGGCTGAGGTAAGCAGGCTCTGGCGAGACTGGAGTCCAGGATGGCCCCAATGAATTCTATTCCCTGTGTGGGAATCAGAGTGGATTTTCTATTGATCATCAGGCCTAGACACAGGAATAGGTCCGTGTCGATGCCCACATGACTGGTAACTTGGGCCCGGTGGTCCCTCGAATGAGCCAATCGTCTAGATATGGAGAACGTGTATCCGATGGTGGCGAAGAGAGGCGGCGACTACAGCCATGCACTTTGAATACACTTGGGCTGTATAGAGGCCAACCGGGAGGGCCATATACTCGAAATGACGGTAGGCCCCAAATCGGGGGTACCTTCTGTGTGGAAGAGAAATGGCAACGTGAAAATACGCGCCCTTCATATGGAGGGCGGCATACCAGTCTCCGGGATCCAAGGATGGGATGACGGTCCCCATGGGTACCATGCGGAACTTATCTGCATCGTGAACTTGTTGAGTTCCCACAGGTCTAGGATAGGTCTGAGACCTCCCTTCGCCTAGGGGATGAGGTTTCGTCCTTAGGTACCTCCCGTATAGCTCCGATGAAGAGGAGCGTCCGCACCTGTTGCAAGAGGAATCGCTCGTGAGAGGGGTCCCTAAGAGGGACGAGGATGGGTAGGCTTTAGCCCCATTGGTGGTTAGAAGGACCCTAATTTTGGCTCCTTTGGGGTCCTGATTGACGCCTACGACCGCGTAAGCGATGCCTGCTGGCAAAGTCCTGTCTTTGTCTAGGCACAGGGTAAGAGCAGTGAGGCTGAGGACGGAAAGGTCGGCGCTGAAGCACCGGCGTGTGCATGCCGAGAGAGAGCGCAAAGTGACCCTGCTGCCCTTTAGGCTTTGCAGCCTAGGGCCAGTTTTTTTAGAGAACAGGCCTTTGCCATTGAAGGGCAAGTCCTGTATAGTGTGCAGCAGCTGCGAGGGAAGGCTCGATAACTGGAGCCATGAAATGCGCCTCGTGGCAACACCCGAGGCCAGAGTCGTGGCAGCGGAGTCAGCTGCATCCAACGAGGCCTGGAGGGAAGCTCTAGCCAGCTTCTTCCTTCGCTCCAGGAGGGCATCGAACTCTTGACAGGAGTTCTGAAGAACCGACTCTGTAAATCTGCCCAGCGTCACCCATAGTAGCGGCTAAGCAGGGCTTGCTAGTTTGCTACACAAAGTGGCAGGACCCCCGCCAAGTACATCTTACGGCCCAGTAAGACCATTCGCCTAGCCTCCTCAGATTTAGGGGCTGGTGCCTGCTGGCCATGGCGTTCTGTCCCATTAAGGGACTGGACGACAAGGGAGCGGGGAGGGGGGTTAGACGTACATATAGGTACTCGTACCCCCTGAATGATACCACGCACTTGTGTTCCAATCGGAGGAGGGCCCAAGGAGTATGTTCCTGCCCCCGCCTCATCTGGGGAGGAGGAAGAAGAAAGGCCAGGGACAAGCGGGTCCTGTGTGGGCTCGCGCTCCTGGATGACCTCCTGATCCGGTGGGATCTGGGAGCCCGGTGGGTGAACCGGGGCTTGCTCCATACTGGTCGGAGGGGGGCGGCTAATTGTCACCTCTGGCACCCAGAGCTCCGATGGAACGGAGCGAGATGGGAGTACCGGGACGCCTCTGGCGTGGTAGTACGCCCAAGGTGACTAGAAGGACCACTGATAGGTCTCCTGGAAGACTCTGGAGGGCACATCGGAAAACAGAGCACTGCGCATATGAAGTGTCCGCACGCGGCAACACTGATGCGTGGCTGGATGGCCCTGAAGGAGCTGAAGAGGCTTTGGTAGAGTCTCCTTCTCTAACTGACGCCGCTCGACGTGGCCCTGGGGATCGGTACCGGGAGACATACTGGTACCGAGAACGGGACCTGCCACTGGAGCTGTGCTGGGCGGTCGACCGAGAGCGCGAGGCTCGATGTTCAGGAATGGCTACGGGAGTCTCGGTGCCTGGGGCGGTGCCGGGATCGGGATCGGTGCCGAGTGTACTGGGCCAGCGAACGGGACGCTGACCGGTGCCGCGAGTACTAATGATACCGAAATAGAGAACGGTGCCGAGACTGCGAGTGGCGTCGGGACCTCGATCGGTGACGGGACCGAGAACGTCTGCGGGACCGCGATCGGGAACAGTGCCACTCTGCGGTGCCGATGGAGGGTGGCGTGAGCAAGACAGGCTCGCCGATAGACAATATAACCCGCACCGGCGGTGTCGGGGGTTAAAGCAGTGCAGGCTATGCCCTTGCCATCAACTCCCTCGCTGTGGAAATGTTCCCAGCGTGGAGGGAATAGTGAGTTCGACCACAGCTCTCACCGGGGAGCGTTCAGGTGCAGGACTCGACGGCCCTTGCGTGGCCGGAGTCTACGGTGCTGATACTGTCGGTGCCGCAGCAGGTACCGGTGCCGGGCAGTACGACGTAGTAGAGCGCTTGGGTTGCGGAGCAGGCGGCTCGGACACAGCTTGAAAGCGAGCTCGACCACGGTTCGTACCAGGGAGCTTTCCAGCACTGGACTCGACGGCTCTTGCCTGGCCGGAGTTAACAGTGTGGATACTGTCGGTGCCGCGGCAGACATCGGTGCCGGGCGATCCGACTGAGCATAGCGCTCGGCTACGGAGCAGGCGGCTCGGACGCAGCTGCATAGCGAGCTCGACCACGGTCCGTACCGGGGAGCTTTCCAGCACCGGACTCGACGGCTCTTGCCTGGCCGGAGTTAATGGTGCAGATATAGTCGGTGCCGCGGCCGACATCGGTGCCGGGCGCTCCGACTGAGCATAGCACTCGGCTGCGGAGCAGGCGGCTCGGATGCAGCAAGTATATTGTGCCTGTTCATCCTCCAGGAGAGGGAACCCTGCCGAGTGGACGTCGGAGCCAGCGAGGGCCAGTGCCGGGAGGCCTTGGCGGTACCGGCGATCCGGTGCCGAGGGAGCGCTCCTTGAAGACTAACCAGTGCTCGGCGCCGAGAGCGGTGGAGCAAGAGCTGCCTCCCTCAGGAGCTGTTTGAGACGAAACTCCCGCTCCCCTTTGTTCTCGGATTAAAGGCCTCACAAATGCGGCACTTATCTGTTAGTTGAGATTCCTTGAGGCACTTAGGAGAGGATCTTTTGTCGGCCTCAGCTTGTGGCTGGCCGAGCATTGTAAACCCTGTGGACCAGGCATCGGACCCGGCACCGGGTGAGGGGAAGGGGATAAACCCCGAACCCCTGAAAATAAATACTATACTACAAAAGAAATAAAGTTAACTACAACTATATACTAAACGAGAGAAACTACGAGTAGCTAGGGAAGTGGAGGTCAGCTAAGCCGCACTCCACTGTTCCAACGGCCGTCACGGGCGGAAAGAAGGAACTGAGGGGCGGATGGGTCGGCAGGGGTATATATCCTGCGCCATAGCGGCGCTACTCCAGGGGGCGCACAGCCGACCCACCGAGTGTTGCTAGGGTAAAAATCTTCCAAAGAGCCGTGCACGCACGGCGTGCACACCTAACTGGAATGCATAGGAGCAATCACTCGAAGAAGAACTCCTGGAAACACCTGAGAAACAAAAACTGAAGTGGGGGAAGTGCTGGTCCCAGGGTAAAGAGTTTTCTAGCTTGTGTATGGAAACTTGGTGGACTGCTTGTATCATCAGTCAGGGTGAGAAACTGCTAATTCAAATTCTATCCAGATAGTATGTTAGGCTTAGTTGGAGTTTCGGTATTTGATAAATAATCTGCTTTGATCTGTTTGTTATCACTTATAATCACTTAATCTACCTTTCTGCAGTTAATAAACTTGTTTTATGCTTTATCTTAACCTGCATATTTTGAGTGAAGTGTCTGGGGAAAATCTCAGCTTGGTTAGCACAAACTAGCTGTGCACATCTTTCCCATATCGAGGGGAAGGCAAACTATATTAATGAGCTGACATTACAGAGATCCCTGTGCACTATAAGAGGGTATAATTCTGAATTTATACTACAGCAGGTGTGCAAGGCTGGGGAGCTGGGAAATTGGCTGTTTTCTCTCTCTCTCCTTGAGTGGCTGAGGTAAAGCACTCAGGTAGCTTAGTTGGGTGTATGGCGCCACCTGCTGTCGTGTTGGGTGATAACAGGCCCTGGAGAGGCTGGCTGAATCTCCAGCAAAGCAGTGTGAAAAGGGCCAGCCCAGATTGAGTGTTAGAGGGCACAGCGGTTCCCAGACTGCCCCCTGGGGGTGTCAACCCATCACACCCTAAACTACACTAGTGTCAGCAGGTTTGTCACATCCTGTCCCCTCCCTTTCTCCACCCAAAATATTTCCTGCCTCCCACCACCTCTAGCAATTCCCAGCTTCCTATGAATTTACTGCTCCTCTCCCTCCAAGCAGAACCCACCACCAGCTCCCTGATAATCCCTTACCTGAGCCAGCTCCATTGCAGCCATTTCCTTCCCCCTGGGAGGACGGGATGATCTGGAGCAAAACATGGACGTTATTCTGTAGCCTGCTGGGGTGAAAAGGGCAAGGTGTAAGAATTCAGACGGGGCTTTTGTCCATTCCACAAGCCGATTCCCCCCAGGTTTTCCCCTGCTAATGGACATTCTAGGTTCTGCCACACTGTGAAGCACAAAGTAACCTTATCCCAGTACAGGTCTAGCCCCCTCCCACCAGGGTGTAACCCTCTGACACATGGTGAAACCCTTCCAGCAGCAGAGTCTCTCTGTTACACTTATCAAGTTTGCGGACAATACCAAGCTGGGATGGGTTGTAAGTGCTTTGGAGGATTGGATTAAAATTCAAAATGATCTGGACAAACTGGAGAAATGAGCTGAAGGAAAGAGGATGAAATTCAGTAGGGACAAGTGCAAAGTACTCCACTTTGGAAGGAACAATCAGAGACCAGAGAAGAGCAGAATCCAAGGAGTCACTTTGGGGGATTCTCCCTGTCATTGTCCCCAAGGCAGCTCTCTCAGGTTTACAAAGTTGTTTGATGCTCCAGCCTTTATACAGTCTCTCCTGGGAGTGCCCCTTTCATCGGCTGGACCTAGTTTTAGTTTTCGGTAGTTAACAATCTTGGCTTATTGTGTGTGTTTGGATTAAAGTGTGTTGGAAACTCCCTTTGGGATAACAAGCTGGTGCATGTCATTTTCCACTGATGAAATGACAGACTTCATATGAGCTTGCGTTGTTCAGTAGCGTGCTGGACAGTGCAAGACGCACATTTCTGGGGGAAAGTTGGGCACTTGAGAATTTGCTGGTTTTCTCCTGAGGTGTAATTCATGAGTGTCTGTCTAGCAGCACTCAATACTGTGCAGCTGGGAGGGAGTTACATGCTGGAGACTGTGTGTTAATTGGCCAAGAGGGGCTGTTCTCGCGGGAAAACAGTGGAAAAGGCACCCCAGGTTGGAGAACTGAGGGAACACAGCTATTTAACAGTCCAGATTGTACTCTAGGTAATGTCACAGACCCTCATTATGACAGAGCCTCTTACAACACAGAGAAAGTAAATCCATGTCCCAGAAATCGAAGACTCCAGACAGAGGGCAAGTCTCCCTGGCACTGCTTCTTGCTGACAGAGAGGTTCAGAGACAGTGAGAGAGTCCTGGGGAAGCTAGGAACTGTAACCATGGGCTGGTGGGGTTCAGTGGAGAAAGGGAACAGGAAGGGCAGGGATATCACTGAATGCAGGATCTCAGCAGTACTAGATGTCAGGATAGCACATAGTGCAGCCCATTGGAAAACATAATCCCAACTATACATACAGAATGATGGGGTCTAAATTAGCTGTTTCCACTCAAGAGATGGATCTTGGAATTCACTGTGGATAGTTCTCTGAAAACATCCACTCAATGTGCAGCAGCAGTGAAAAAAAGCGAGCAATGTTGGAAATAATTAAGAAAGGGATAGATACGACAGAAAATATCATATATCATAATTGTAAAAACAGCAAATAAATCCCACATCTTGAATACTGCATGCAGATGTTGTTGCCCCATCTCAGAAAAAGATATATTGGAATTGGAAAAGGTTCAGAAAAGGGCAACACAAATGATTAGGGGGTGTGGAACAGTTATGCCAGACCTAACTCCCAATTTCACTTGAGCAAACAGGAGCTATTTGACACTGTGTGATATGGCTAATATGCTCTGTTCCCAAAGTGTTCTGCAGCAGGGGAGAGTCTCTGGTAGTGTGTGTGTGTAACTGGCATATTGGGGTGATGCTGAAACAGGACAAAGTAGAGGTGGCATTGTGGGGCTGGCGTGAACCTTAACTCTTCATTTCCCCTTCCAAGAATCGAGGGGACAGGAACCCTTACCCAGTGAGGTCACAGTCTCATAGTTCTGCTGCATGACATCCCAGTAGAGGGCTCTCTGAGTGGGGTCCAGCAGAGCCCACTCTTCCCTGGTGAAATGCACAGCCACCTCCTCGAAGGTCACCGGCCCCTGAAAGACCAAGAGTCCAACACTCAGGACCTCTTTCCACACTCACAACTTCACTAGTTATGGCAGAGAGGAGCCAATCAAATGGAAGCCCTGGGTGGATCGCAGTCAACAGAGTCCCACCCCCACCCCGCTCAGCGTATCCAACAAATATCGGGGTGAGGGGACGAAGAGAGAGCCCCTTGTCTCTCCCAGCAGATCCAATCACATGCCTACCGGCCACCGACTGATACAGGAGATGGAGCCCCTAGCAGGGTCCAGGGAGAGCTCCCTGGTAGGAAACCCAATAACCTCCTCCTTGTGAGGAGCGGGATATGAAGGGAGAGGCAGCTCCAATAAGCCTGACTCATGGGTGCCCCCTTCATATCTCACAGCAGCCGCTGGTTAGTGAGCTCAGGCTCCAGCACTGGGAGTCTGGTCAGTTTGACTAGCTCCATGTAGGTGGGCTATTTTCTTTCTTCACAAATTAGGGCATTTCCACCTCCCAACCTCCTGGGTCTGTTCCTAGAATCTAGGGCACTTATTAAATAACTCCCAGCAGGTTTGCCACACCCTGGCCTCCTCCTTTCCCCACGCTGTGAATTTCCTGCCCCGCTCCAAACTCAAGACCAGACTGTGCAAACCTTCCCATCTCCGGTGTATTTGCTCTCCCTCTCCTCCAGCAGGAACCCACCAGCAACCCCCCGATAATCTCTACCTGAGTTGGCTCCACTGCAGCCATTTCTCTTCCCTGTCCCACGCCAGGCTGGGATGAGCTGGAGCAAAACATGGACGCCATTCTGCAGCCTGTCTGGGGGAAAAGGGCAGTTGTGTGTGTTTCAGAACCGGTTTTAGTTAATTTCACATCAGAATTCCCCCAGGCCCTTTCCCTGCAGACAGACACCCTAGAGTCTGCCGTGCTGGGAAATGCTCAATCTGTTTATTACAATGTAGTCCTGGCCCCTCCTGCCAGGCTAAGCCCACAGAGAGATTTTTAACCTCCCTTCTCCCTCCCCTCACCCCCTAACAATGTCTCTGAACACAAGGCTAGAAAAGAGCAGAACCAAAGGAGTCACTGTGGGGGATTCCCTCGGACACTGACCCCACGGCAGCCACACCCCAGCAGGGGGAATATGGAATCAGGAACTGGCTTTTCCTCTCTCTGATCCTTTGCTTGTTCACTGGAAAGTGGTTCTGCCCAGGGATGCAGCAATACATGTGTCATTTCTCCCACTGCCCCTTTCACTCTCTCCTTCCCCTGTCCTCTCTCCCTGCCCCTCTGGCTGAAAAGTCCCATTCCTGGGGGCTTTGATCTCCCATGGCTGGATTTTCTCCTGGCAATTGCTACTGGGAGGAGAAATGAGGAGGGGCTGTTTGTGCAGAGTCACTTTCTTGCCAGTCCCCAGCACTTTCCCTGAGGTCTGTCAGTTACCTGGAGACTCTGGCTCAGAATTTAGTATTAACAGGGCCCAGGGCTGCCCTAGGGGGCTAGGACCAGCTGGAGAAAGTCATCCCCTGGGCCGGGCAGAGAAGCAGCTTTAATTCAGGTCACTTCCCAGCACAGAACCCCGCTGGGGGAGCAGCAGCTGCCAAGCCTGGTCTCCCCGATCACAATGGAGGCTGCAGCATCTGACCCAGGAAGCTGAACCCCAGTATCCTGAGCAGAGAGGGACAGAGCGTTTGAGCAGCTTCCCTCCTTTAGCTCTCTGGGGAGAGCAGCTAATGAGAGCCCCTCCTCACAGGGAGAATTGCTGATCTCATTCGCCCCACTGTCCATCCGGAGTCACTCCTTGTCTTTCCATACAGTGACTCTGGATTAACAATGGTCTCAATGAAACCAGAGTTCAGAAAGAATGAGTCCAGAACGCTGTGGAAGGGACCATTGTGCAGCAGTGCTGACCCCCCTCCCACCTCCCTCATCCCCAGATCCAGGACAAGGACTGGACAATGGACTCGACAATCTAGGACAATGGAACTGGAAGTTCCTGCAGTTTTCAAGAGGGGAGAAGAGCAAAAATCTGTGATTTCACCTCACAGTGTCTGATAAGTGGCTAGAAAGTTATCACAGTGACTGGGCCTGGCCGGGGAATGTCGGGCAGTGCTTGGAGCCAGGATTCTGGCATAAGCTAATCAGGGAGAAGAAGAAAGGTCAGGAGCAGCCCCCAGAGACCCAGCCAGCCCCCCCCCAGATATTCCCTGGGACCCAGCCCCCAGAGTCCCTGGCCAGGGAGCTCAGATACCCCTCAGAGCCTCACCTGCCAGAGAACCCCCACCAGACCTTCATTGACAGGTTGGGAATCCCAAAGGGTTCCCCCCACCAAGAGACCCCAACAGCCAGAGACCCCCCCAAAGGGACCCCCACTGGGAACTCAGTCCCTCACTGCCTGCCTAGGATCCCCCCCCCCCCGCCCTCCAGCAGGATCTGCCCTGCCCTTTGCCTGGCACCCCCTCCTCCCCCCTGCGGGATCCCCTGGTGCTTTACAGGGGCAGCCCCTGGCCTAGCGCTGGGGATTCTCCCACACACACTCTGTGCACTGGGCACGGCAGCGATCCCAGGAGTCTGCGGGGGAAGCCCAGACAGAGCCTCTGGCACAGCACCAGGCTCCCTCTAACCCCCTGTCCCGCCTCCCCAAGAGACGCCCACCCCGGCTGTTCTGCAGCCAACGGCCCCCAGCGATACCCACCTCCAGGACTCACAGCCTCAGGGCTGGGCACATCACACCCACCCCCTGAAACCCCAAATCTCCAGAACCCACCAACCTCACTAGGGTACCCCCTGCCCAGCCACCCAGAGGCCTCCCCCACCACAATCCCCCTTCAGCTGCTATCTCCCCACACAGCCCCACCCCCACCCAGCAACACTGTTACCTCACAGTGCCTGAGAAGTGGATAGAAAGTGACCACCGCCCCCTGCTGGCCAGTCACACAGGCAGAGGGAGCCCTGGGGGATGTCGCTGGAACTGGAGTATGGAAGGCCTGGAGGGACAAAATAGGTAAGAAATGTCCATGGCCTGTCACTAGCAAATAATGGCCACTCTGGATCCACCCCAGAGGTGGCTGCATCTTAGCACTGCGGGAAGCAACCCCTCACAGAGGCCATTTGCCATGGGGTTTAGGATACTTCTGGACCCACACTGCACTCAGAGTGACCTCCTCATCCCGTGCCAGGTGAAGAAAAGAAAAGGGTCCAGCCAACTCTCCCGTTACCAGCTGGGAACCACTGATCCGCAAACAGGGGGAGGCCTCTGGCTTTGATGGGTATTAAATATCTGGCTGGTCTCTTTCTTTGGCAAACATTTTAACTGAGGTAAAGGAGGGACCAAATGATTCACAAAGGAGTCGGGAATGATTATCTCTGGGCAATTTCACCCCCTGCGACCTCCAGGATGGAGAAGAACTCAGGGCAACAGGTTCCCTCGAAGGAAGAAGTTGCTGGGATTTAGAGACACGGGGAACAGCCCCAAACCCAAGAGGATTTTTCACTGACATTTGATAATGACATAGAATGAGGCAAAACCTGAGCTTTGAGATCAACGTTCAGAAATGAAAGAGAAAGGGTGGAAATCTGAGAGATTTTGGATCCATTTTGCAAATTATAGAGAGGAAAGTGGAAAATCAGAGAGATTTTATATCAGTTGTTGATAGGAGGTAAAATCTGAGTGTTTCACATCAATATTTGATAAATGAATAAAGAGGAAATGGGCAACATTTGCAAACATTTTATATCCAGGTTCAAGAATCTGAGAAAAGGTGTAAATCTAAGATTTTCTTGGTATTTTATAATTAGAGAGACAGGGGGAAATCTCAGGGCATATTCAATTAGAAACAGACAACTAGCGAGAAGTGAGGCAAATGTTTAGGGTATTTTATATGAATCTTTGAGATTTGCACAGAAAATGTGGCACAAACTGCGTATTTGATAACACGAGAGAAAAAAACCAAGATCTGAGGGGATTTTATATTGCTGTTAACGAACTAGTGGAAAAGGGGGACTGTTGGACTGGATTTTATACGACTGTCCAATACATAAACACAAAGTGATGGTTCCCCCACCCCCACCACTCCCATGGGCAGCAGGGAGCCCTGTGAGGAGCTGATTAAAAGGGAGGGGGAGGGGGACGGGGAGCTGAAAGGTCCCTAGATGAGGGAAGGGGGCAGCAGTGGGGGACGGGCGGGTGACTGGCAACTGATCGTTGGGGGCAACTGTGTTGGTAGTTAGGGGGCAACAACTGGGATTGGGAAAGGGGGGTCTGGGAAGTCCCCAAGGGGGACACGTGCGCCTCCCTTCCCTGCCCTGGCAGAGACCCAGCATCTCATATAATATCAGGGCTGGAAGGGACCTCAGGAGGTGTCTAGTCCAACCCCCTGCTCAAAGCAGGACCAATCCCCAACTAAATCCCCAAATGGCCCCCTCAAGGAGTCAGCTCCCAGCCCTGGGTTTAGCAGGCCAGTGCTCCAACCACTGAGCCATCCCACCCCCACTCCAGGGGCAGCCATGTGCTGGGGAATTTCCCACCTAAACAAGGACAAATCGCTGCAGATCAAATGGGTGGGAAAATGCCCCTCACTAGAGAAGATTTTAAACTGATGTTTGAGACTCATGGGGAGAAGGGGGGAAATCGGGGGGGACGGGAGAGCTGATCATTGGAGGGGATGGGGGGGAATCGCCCCAGATTTTATAGCCCCGTGTGAGACACTGAGCGAGAAAAGGGGCAGAACTAGAGAGAATTTGTTTCGGGGGCGAGAGGCAAGTGGCACAAACAGGGACAGGATCCAACTAACCCCCCTCCCCCCTTCCCCTCCCCGGCCCTTCCCCCCCCCCGGGAATATCCTGGCTGCACAGAGACTGTTCAACCCCCCCCCCCCCCGCGTCCCACCGACCTTCCCGTCCCTACAACTCCAGCTTCTCCCCTCCCTGCCTGACACCCCCCCATCTCCCCCCACACCACAGGGGATCCCCCCGCCAGGCCCCAGTCTCTGCCCCCCAAATCCCACTGGGTCTGAGGCAGCTCTGAGGCTTCTCCCAGGTTCCCCGGGGCAGAGTCACTTTCCTGCCCAGCCCCAGTGCCCCCCCCCCGGGGTCTCTCACTCCCAGGGGGCTCCGTGGGAGGCTGGACACCAGGGATGCAGGACGGCAGGAATGGGGGTGACAGGCCTCCTGTTCCTCAGTCTCACGGCGGGACCGAGGGGGTTCGTCACTCTCCGGCTCGGGAGCACTGGGAAGACCCGACCGTGGACGGGCCGTCGCTGGGGGGGGGACGGCCCCGCGCAGGCCCTGAGCACGTCCTTATATCACTTCTGTGGCGGGAAAAGTGCTGAGGAGATGGAACGCTGAGGGCTGGTTTTGGCAGGAAAAACCAGTTTGGACTGGTTTGAGTCTGTCCCCTGATGGTAAACAAGTCCCCTCTCGGAGATGGAGTCCAGGGGTCAATAGTTCATATGCTCCAGATTGGATCTTATTTTAAAGCCAGTGATTTACTTCATAAACATCTTATTAACCAACTAACTGAACCTATTGAACAGTTTATACTTCTCACACCTAACAATGAGATAAAAAAAAGAGCACAGACAAGCCTTGTCAGTAACGGCTAATGTGCTAACTGGGAAGCACGTGAGCTTGTTGCAGAGCTGCTGCTCAGGGACGGGAACCTCCTGGCACCCAGCCCCCAAAATCACTCCGGCTGCACTTTCTGCACGACTAGGTGCTGGCTGAGGGGGTGTGGGAATTGGTGGCCTCTGCTGCAGGTGATGGGAATCACAGGTATTTAAAGCCATGGCCTAGAGGAGGGAAGTGCCTAACTCCAGAGTCTGCAGTTGCCTAGGGCCAGCGCTGAGGATTTAGAGTCCCTAGTGCAGCCGTTGCAAGGTTCAAGCATGCTCAGCCCTGGCATTGCCACCCCTCCTGCGGCTAGTAGCTGCAGCTGGCTAAGGCTGGCCTCTGGGAACTGGCCCCATGGCTGTAGCCAGAGAAGCTGCAGGTGGCTCTGTGACTACTGGGGCCATTAAGCTAGAGCAGCTAAAGACACTGGAGTTCACCTCAAGGAACAGAGGTCACCAGTAGGACAGGAATGTCAAGGGGAGCAGGGAAAGAGGGAGAAGGTCAGGCTGGCAGAGGGAGCTTCCAGCTGGGTGGGAGCATGTCCAAAGTGGAAAGGAAACAAGCATGGGGAGAGGTGGTGGTGACCAGGTAGCAGACTAGCATGTAGATGGGAGCAGAGGCAGAGAGGCTGGTGGCTTCAGATTCCCAAGGGCTAAGTCCTGACTTTGGGGAGATGGTGTTCGCAGGTGGTTGGCTCACATGGCAGGATGGCTGCTGAGGGAGGGATCTGCCAGAACTGATCAGGTATCTGCTGGCTTTATAACTCTGAGCTGAGACTAGGACCACATGCCGTGACTGGTGACATGTGGGATACTGGAGACATGGCTAGAGAAGGTCTGAATGAGGAAGGAGATAAATCTGTGGGGAGTTTCCTTGATAACTATGAAAGTTCTGCTCACTGTGGACACTGGTAAACCCACATGGCTGTACAGCTCAATAAGAAAACCCGGGGTCTGGGGGAGCTGTGTATGGCAATGCGTACAGTCATGTAGGGGTGTGTGATCAAAATGAAAAATGTCTCTGAGGTTCAGTACCGGGTATGCTATGGCACCAATGGCACTGCCCCACCAGGCCCACACTCGGAGCCCACAGTGACTACACAGGGGCCCACAAACATGTTTGGTGTCGGGGCCCACAGAAAGTTAATCCAGCCCTGACTGCCCGAGCACTATTTCAGCCCCACATTTTTAGGTGGACCTCCCAATATGGGAGCTGCAGAGCACTCCCCCGCAACACACACACACACACACACACACAAATACACACACCCCTCCCTCCCTCCTGGTGTTGGGAGGAGAACGGGAGAAAGGACAAAAGAAGCAAGAGAAGAAGAGAAAGGAGGGAGGGATGGATGGAGGAAAAGGTGAAACAAAAATGACAAACCCTAATGTCCCCAGTGATTCTAAGGGACAAAATCCCAGGTGCGCAATAAAATTCTGCCTCCTTAAGCTCGTGTTTTCCATGCCCAGAATTCAACTGTCACCAGATGGATCAGACTGAACAGGTTTTACACCTCGAGGAGGCTCTTACCTTCTAAACAGGGATGGCTGTTTTCTAGTAAAATCACTAAAAGGGAAGGAGAAAACTCAAAAGAGGTTCCTCCTGGCGCTCACGTCCGTGAACCCGAATACTCTCTCAGTCCT
This sequence comes from Mauremys mutica, assembly GCF_020497125.1. NCBI lineage: Eukaryota > Metazoa > Chordata > Testudines > Geoemydidae > Mauremys > Mauremys mutica. The sequence goes on from NW_025423281.1 coordinate 473,068, forward strand.
CAGAGAGAGACCTGGAGAAGGAGACTTGCTGCAGCAAAGCCACAGGGGTCTCTGAGGATTCCCTGGCCCCTCGCCCCTGGTCCTGCCTGGCTGATGTCAGCATCTCTCTGTGAGGTCACCACCTCCCCACCACCTTGGACCAATAGTCTGAGGTCCTGCCAAAGGCCTTTGTGATGTCACTGCTACACCCCTCCCTTGCTGTGCTAATGTCCTGCCCCTGGCCAGGCACTGTGGAGGTTTGAGCTACTCCCTGGGGATCACCCCACTCAAGGAGCGTTCGTTCTAGGCAGCAAGCTGGCTAGACAGGGAAACATCAGACGCTGCTCCCAATGCTACACTCAGTTTTTCAGAAATTAGTCTACTTTATGGCCAGAAGAGACCATTAGAGCATCTAATCTGACCCCCTGCATATCACAGGCCTCCTGTAGGACACCATAGCTACTTTTGGGGCAAACGCATTCCAGAAAGGCATCTGGTCTTCATGAAATGACATCAAGAGATGGAGAATCCATCACTTTCCTTGGTAACTTGTTGCTGTGGTGAATCATCCTCACTGTTGAATATTTGTGTCTTTGTTGTAATATGAATTTGTCTCTTTTCACCTTCCAGCCATTGGGTCTTGTTGTGCCTTTCTCTGCTCGATTAAAGAGCCCTTTAATACCCAATCCTTTCTCTCCATTAAAGCACTTCAGCACTTCAATGAAGTCACCTTTCAATCTTCTTTTGATCAGCTAAACAGGTTGAGCTCTTTCAATAGCTCACTAGAAGGCATTTTTCTCCAGCCCTCAGAACATCTGGTGGCTCTTTGCTGCCCCAGCTCCAATTTCATTGATGCCGTGTCACCTCCTATGACATTATTGACATAATCTGTAACTGTATAGATCACCGTTGCAACCACTGTTCTATATTCGCAGCCAATATTGTAGAAAGGCTGTTGTGTAAGGGGTCTATGGAGAGGTTCTGACTGACTGATTATAATTATGCTATCTCTCACTGTGTATCATTTTTGTAGTTGATGTTATGAATATTGGCTCTATGCTGCCTGTATTTCAAACTTGTGCTCTGCTTCCAGGGAACACCCCAGCCAGACAAATTGGTGTCAGCTCTGCCTAGCCTGCTTGGTGGCCCATTACGGACCATCAGCTACACAATCGACCCACTGAGAAAAGGCAGATACACCTTGTGACTCAGCAAGGTCTGCAGGGACCTGCCTATGGACAGAACTCTAAGGTTTTTCTATGCTATGTGCTTAGGGAGACGTATTTTCCATGCCCTGGTTCCTCGCTGACCCAGAGAGAACAAAGGAACACGAAAACAAAAACCTTCCCCCACAGATTTGAAAGTATTTTCTTCCCTTATTGGTCCTTTGGGTCATGTGCCAACCAGGTTATCTGAGCTTTTTAACCCTTTACAGGGTATTTTATGCTACCCGTAGCCAGTGGTGAGCTGCAGCCGGTTCGCACCGGATCGCGCGAACCGGTTGTTAAATTCAGAAGCCCCCTTTAGAACCGGTTGTTCCCGGAGGGACAACTAGTTCCAAAAGGGCTTTTAAATTTAAGAAAAGCTGTAGCAGCTCCCTGCCCTTCCCCCAGCCCCAGCTCACCTCACTCCGCCTCCTCTTCAGAAGCTTCTGGCTTCTCCTCCCCCTCCCAGGCTTCCCGCGAATCAGCTGTTCACGCGGGAAGCCTGGGAGGGCTGAGAAGAAAGCAGCGGCTTCCTGCAGGTGAGCTTGAGCTGGGGCGGGGAGCGGGGACGCCAGCGGGAGGGGAGGGCTCCAGGCGCTGCGCCGCCCGGTGAGGTTGCGGCCGGACCCTGGGGATGGGCGGCGCAGCTCCTGCCTGCCCGGGTCGGGTCCCGCGGGGCGGGGGGGGGCGCGGCTCCTGCCTGCCCGGGTCCGGGTCCAGCCGTGGGGGGGGCTTGGCTCCTGCCTGCCCGGGTCGGGTCCAGCCGGGGGGGTGCGCGGCTCCTGCCTGCCCGGGTCCGGGTCCAGCTGGGGGGGGGGGCGGCTCCTGCCTGCCCGGGTCCGGGTCCAGCCTGGGGGGCGCGGCTCCTGCCTGCCCGGGTCGGGTCCAGCGGGGGGGGCGGCTCCTGCCTGCCCGGTCCGGGTCCAGCCGTGGGGGGGGGGCGCGGCTCCTGCCTGCCCGGGTCGGGTCCAGCCGGGAGGGGGCGCGGCTCCTGCCTGCCCGGGTCGGGTCCAGCCGGGGGGGTGCGGCTCCTGCCTGCCCGGGTCCGGGTCCAGCGGGGGCGGCTCCTGCCTGCCCGGGTCCAGCGGGGGGGGGGGCGGTTCCTGCCTGCCCTGCCCCCGGGTCCGGGTCCAGCGGGGGGGGGCGGCTCCTGCCTGCCCAGGTCCAGCGGGGGGGGGGCGGCTCCTGCCTGCCTGGGTCCAGCGGGGGGGGCGGCTCCTGCCTGCCCTGCCCCCGGGTCCGGGTCCAGCGGGGGGGGGGGCGGCTCCTGCCTGCCCTGCCCCCGGGTCCGGGTCCAGCCGGGCGGTGCAGCTCCTGCCTGCCCGGGTCCAGGTAGGATGGTAAGGGAACAGGGAGGGTGTGTTGGATAGAGGGCAGGGGAGTTGTGGGGGGGAATGGATTAGTGTCAGAGCGGTCAGAGGGCAGGGAACAGGGGGATTGAACGGGGCAAGGGGGGGAGGCAGTCAGAAAGGAGCAGGGGTTGGATGGGGCAGTTAGGGGTCGGGATTCCAGGGACAGTCAGGGGACAGAGAGAAGGGGTGGTTGGATGGGGTAGGGGTCCCAGGGTGCCATCAGGAATCAGAGAAGGGGTTGGATGGGGTGGCAAGGGGCAGTCGGGACAGGGAAGGGGGTGGATAGGGCATGGGTCCTGGGGTGGGGGCTGTCAAGGAACATGGGGGGGTTGGAAGGGGCAGGAGTCCCGGAGGGGGGCATGACCCCTCAAGGGGTGAGGAGGAGGGAACCGGTTGTTAGCATTTTGGCAGTTCATCACTGCCCGTAGCTATACATTTATGACACCCTGTAAATAGCAATCTGCAGAATCTGATTCTGAGAAAGGGCAGGGTGAAGGGAAGTGGCTTCAGCAGATTTACTGAGCATGCTCAGTGCACCATAAGTAGCAAATTCCTACACGCAGCAGTTTCTCACACTACACCTGAGGCAGCATGAGGCAGGGGCTCCATCGCTGTCCAGACCCCACCCAAGAGCAGATCCCCAGGGGCTGCGAGACCCTCAGCTTCTGGGACCTGTGTGTGGAATCTCTCTTCTGCCCCCCCAGGGCTGCCCCTGGGATCCCTCTGGCCCCTGGTGCCTGCAGCCTCTGGCCACTGCTCCAGCCCCTTCCCTGGCTCCTTCAAGCCCAACCCAGGCTGCAGCTGCCACACTCACCGGGCCAAGGACTTTCTGAGGTGGGAACTAGCCCCATCTCTGCCAGAGCCCCGCCCCCAGGAGCTGCCCCGCCCCTGCTCTGTGCTAGAGCCCCGCCCCTGCTCTGTGCCAGAGCCCCGCCCCCAGGAGCTGCCCCACCCCCAGGCTGTGCCAGAGCCCCGCCCCCAGGAGCTGCCCCACCCCTGCTCTGTGCTAGAGCCCCGCCCCCGATCTGTGCCAAAGCCCCGCCCCCAGGAGCTGCCCCGCCCAGTTTGGTTTGTTTTTTTGCCGGGGGTGTGTGTGTGTGATCCAGATGGAGTTAGAAGAAGTTGGGCTGCAGAGGCTCAGGGAGATTGAGGGGAACCCCCTGGGTGTCCCAGTGTTGGCCAGGGATTGTACAGCACCTAGCGCAATATGGGGTCCCAAAGCCGTAACTAGCTATTTTTGCACTCAAAGCAAGAATATAAAAGTGCCTCCTCCCGCTGTGCCACCCAGCCCCCTTGAAACACCTCCCCAGCGCTGCCCAGCCCTGTGGAAACAATGTCCCCAGCACCGCCCGCCCCAAAGAAACAAACCCTCCTTCCCCAGCGCCGCCCCACTGAAACAGGTGTGGGCCAAAAAGGAAGGTTGGGGGGAGGGGGAAGAAATGGCCCCCATAGGGTGACCAGATCACAGCAGTAAAATAGGACCTGCCCCCTCCCCGCTCGTCCCCATCATCACACCCCTCTTCAACCCCTAGCTCCCTGCTGGCCTGCTGCGTTCCTCCTAGTCAGTCCCCCACCCACCACTCGCCTCCTTTCACCTCCTCCCTCCCCGGCCAGAAACCCCCGTCCCTGCCCCTTGAGCCCCTGCTGGCTCACTGCTCCCCTCTGTGCCCACCTGCCACTTGCCCACCCGCTCGCCTCTGACTCGCCCGCCCCCCAGTATAAAGCCTCATTCAAAGACCCAGGGGTCACCATATTACTGCACACAGCAGTCACTCAATGCAGTTGTAGATAAATCTCTGCATTATGCATTTTTGTATAACTTGCCTATGACTTTGTATTGAACCTTGGTAATATGTTATAGCGGGCCCCGAAGGTAGTGTAATTAAGGTAATAGAAAAATGTCTTTTTGCTAGAAGTAGAATAAGATCTTCCCCCCACTTGGTAATGAGTCGCCCTGTGGAGTGAATGAGGTGGGACTGATGAAGGCAGCACCTCCAGACAGCTGCAACCCTTGGAGAGGGGCTGGGAGCCCGACCAAGGCCAATCAGACTTGGCAAATGGGCTGGCTAGAGAAGAGCCGACACACTGACGGCCTCGGGGGTTAGGAGCAAGCACCTTCCTGTGGGAACCCCTCTGTGCAGCACTGGGACAACCCCCAGCCCAGAGAAAAGCAGCAAAAAGGACCAACAGACACTGTCCCAGATTTTGAATCTGAGAGATTTGCCCCTCTCCATCCGCCGACCCGTGGCTGACCTCCTCACCCCCCCACCGAGTATGGACCCCCCAGGGGTCACTATATTACTGCACACAGCAGTCGATCACTGCAGTACCAAACATTAAAATACTGAAAATGGCGCCCCCCCCCTCCATCCACCGACTCGCCGCTCGCCTCCTCACCCCGCCCCAAGTATCAGTGGCAGCAGGTTTGTAGAAGTTTTGGTGGTGCCCAGACCACTCAGAGCCTGCCCCCCCCCCCGAACTCTTCCCCACACTTGCCTAAGGCTCTGCAAGGGAGTTTGGGTTGGGGGAGGAGGTCTGGGGTGCAGGCCCTGGATTGGGGCAGGGGATTGGGGTGTAGGATGGTTGAGAGGTTGCGCTCTGGGATGGAGTCAGGTGCAGGCTCTAGAATGGAGTTTGGGTGCTGGATGCAGGCTCCGGGCAGGGGCACAGAGTCAGGGCTCTAGGCACCAGCAAAGCAAGCAGGTGCCTGGAGCAGCCCATTTGCAGGGGCGGCAGCCGGCAGGGATCGAGCCTGGGAGCGGAGAACCAACAGGGAGCCCTGGGAGCTGTAGTTCCTTGGTTAGCTCCCTGCCTATAGAGCCAGCCCTGGAGCAGGGAAAGAACCAAATTTCCCAGCATTCCCTTGGCTGCTATCAACAGGAAAGGGAGGGGGAGGGAGTATGGTAGCTGAAACCTCATGCTGAGAGTGGAGAGGGGGACAAATGTGCCCGAGGAGTAGGCGGCTTTGGCCCAGAAGCAGCAAAATTCATCAAACACAGAACTGGTTCTGACTTATTTACTTGGTCTTAAAAGAGAACAACAAGACCTGAGTCTCCTCCCTGTCAATAACCCCCTGCTCAGCTAATCAGGGTAGAGACTGAGGGCGGGAGGCTGAGGATTCTCACCAGAGAGCCCAAAGGATGGCCCAGGTCACTGGTGGGGATCACTGCCCGAGCTCTATTTCAGCCCCACATTTTGAGCACTCTCCCGCAACACACACCCCTCTCCTGGTGTTGAGAGGGGAACAGGAGAAAGGACAAAAGGTGAAACAAAAAGGACAAACCCCAATGTCCCCAGTGATTCTAAGGGACAAAATCCCAGGTGCAGAATAAAATTCTGCCTCCTTAAGCTCGTGTTTTCCATGCCTAGAATTCAACTGTCACCAGATGGATCAGACTGAACAGGTTTCAAACCTCCAGGAGGCTCTTACCTTCTAAATAGGGACGTCTGTTTTCTAGTAAAATCACTAAAAGGGAAGGAGAAAACTCGAAAAAGGTTCCTCCTGGCGCTCACATCCGTGAACCCGAATGCTCTCTCAGTCCTCAAAGAGAGGCCTGGAGAAGGAGACTTGCTGAAGCAAAGCCACAGGGGTCTCTGAAGTTTCCCTGGCCCCTCGCCCCTGTCCTGCCTGGCTGATGTCAGCATCTCTCTGTGAAGTCACCACCTCCCCACCACCTTGGACCAATAGTCTGAGGTCCTGCCAAAGGCCTTTGTGAGGTCACTGCCACACCCCTCCCTTGCTGGGCTAATGTCCTGCCCCTGGCCAGGCACTTTGCAGGTTTGAGCTACTCCCTGTGGATCACCCCATTCAAGGAGCATTCGTTCTAGGCAGCAAGCCGGCTAGACAGGGAAACATCAGACGCTGCTCCCAGTGTTACACTCAGTTTTTCAGAAATTAGTCGACTTTATGGCCAGAAGAGACCATTAGAGCATCTAATCTGACCCCCTGCATATCACAGGCCTCCTGTATGACACAAGAGCTACTTTTGGGGCAAACACATTCCAGAAAGGCATCTAGTCTTCATGAAATGACATCAAGAGATGGAGAATCCACCACTTTCCTTGGTAGCTTGTTCCTGTGGTGAATCATCCTCGCTGTTGAATATTTGTGCCTTAGTTGTAATATGAATTTGTCTCTTTTCACCTTCCAGCCACTGGGTATTGTTATGCTTTTCTCTGCTCGATTCAAGAGCCCTTTAATACCCAATCCTTTCTCTCCATTAAGACACTTCAACACTTCAATGAAGTCACCTTTCAATCTTCTTTTGATCAGCTAAGCAGGTTGAGCTCTTTCAATAGCTCACTAGAAGGCATTTTTCTCCAGCCCTCAGAACATCTGGTGGCTCTTTGCTGCCCCAGCTCCAATTTCACAAGATCTTTTTCAAATGAGGACACCAAAACTGGAGGCAGTATTCCAGTATCAGTCTCACTGATGCCGTGTCACCTCCTGTGACGTTACTGACATAATCTGTAACTGTATAGATCACCGTTGCGACCACTGTTCTATATTTGCAGCCAATATTGTAGAAAGGTTGATGTGTAAGGGGTCTATGGAGAGGTTCTGATTGGCTGATTATAATGATGCTATCTCTAAATGTGTATCATTTTTGTAGTTGACATTATGAATATTGGTTCTATGCTGCCCGTATTTCAAAGTTGTGCTCTGCTTAAAGGGAACACCTGAGAGATGATGGTGTCAGTTCTGCCTAGCCGGCTTGATGCAGGTTAGGGAAATGTGAGAACCACTACACTACAGAAACTCCATTACAGTGCACTGCCCTGCCCTGCCCTCAAATTCCCTGCACTTTGGTGGTGCTCCCCCTGGCACACACTGATGGGCGAACCTGGAGAAACTGGCCAAGGCTGGAAGGAAATTCCACAGCCTCCCTTGGAAGCCAATACAAGGCAAACACAGACCAAAACAATGCTGTACACACACACGCTGGGCTTGCGGTTAAGGGGGAGGCAAGAATTGAAACAATCTGGGGTCAGTTCCCAGTTTTGCCGCAAATTCTCCACGCAAACTTGTTACACACCGGTGGCTGGCCCGTACCACTGACTTGGGCCCACACGGCTAAGGTTGTGGGGCTGTTTAATTGTCATGTAGAAGTTCCGGCTTGGGCTGCAGCCCAAGGTCTGGCACACTCCCACCTCGCCGGGACCTAAGGTGAAAAGAGACAAATTCATATTACAATTAAGGCACAAATATTCAACAGCGAGGATGATTCACCACAGGAACAAGCTACCAAGGAAAGTGGTGGATTCTCCATCTCGTGATGTCATTTCATGATGACTAGATGCCTTTCTGGAATGTGTTTACCCCAAAAGTAGCTAGTGTGTCATACAGGAGGCCTGTGATATGCAGGGGTCAGATTAGATGCTCTAATGGTCTCTTCTGGCAATAAGGTCAACTAATTTCTTTAAAACTGCATTGGGAGTTTACATTGGGAGCAGCGTCCGATGTTTCCCTGTCTAGCCGGATTGATTCCTAGAACGAACACTCCTTGAGTGGGGTGATCCTCAGGGAGTAGCTCAAACCTCCAAAGTGCCTGGCCAGGGGCAGGACATTGGCACAGCAAGGGAGGGGTGTGGCAGTGACATCACAAAGGCCTTTTGCAGGACCTCAGACTATTGGCCAAAGGTGGTGGGGAGGTGGTGACCTCACAGAGAGATGCTGACATCAGCCAGGCAGGACAGGGGCGAGGGGCCAGGGAAACCTCAGAGACCCTGTGGCTTTGCTTCAGCAAGTCTCCTTCTCCAGGTCTCTCTTTGAGGACTGGGGGAATATTGGGGTTCACGTACCTGAGCGCCAGGAGGAACCTCTTTCGAGTTTTCTCCTTCCCTTTTAGTGATTTTACTTGATAACAGCCGACCCTGTTTAGAAGGTAAGAGCCTCCTCGAGGTTTGAAACTGTTCAGTCTGATCCATGTGGTGACAGTTGAATTCATGGAAAACATGATCTTAAGGAGGCAGAATTTTATTCCAAACCTGGGATCTTGTCCCTTAGAATCACTGAGGACATTAGGGTTTGTCCTTTTTGTTTAATCTTTTCCTCCATCCATCCCTCCTTTCTCTTCCTCTCTTGCTTCTTTTGTCCTTTCTCCTGTTCCCCTCCTAACACCAGGAGAGTGTGTGTGTGTGTGTGTGTGTGTGTGTGTGTGTGTGTGTGTGTGTGTGTGTGTGTTGCGGGGGAGTGCTCGGCAGCTCTCACTGTGGGAGGTCCACCCCAAACTGTGGAGCTGCAGTAGTGCTGGGGCAGTGATCCCTGCCAGTGACCTGGGCCATCCTTTGAGCTCTCTGGTGAGACCCCTCAGCCTCCCCTCCTCAGTCTCTACCCTGATTGTCTGAGCAGGGGGTTAATGACAGGGAGGAGACTCAAGGCCTTTTTGTTCTCTTTTAAGACCAAGTAAATAAGTCATAACCACTTATATGTTTGATGGATTTTGCTGCTTCTCTGCATTAATTGTCTCTGAGCAATTCATGATTCTCTCTAACATTGCAGTTCTCCTAAAATACTGGCTGAATAATTACTGTGCATACTTGTCCCTCTGGAGCTCATCTGAGAGCACTTTCTTGAGGTCATTCAATGTATGTAATTCAAAATCCGATGGTTAATTTGACAATCAGAGCTCTGGGTCCTATTCCCAATTCTGCCACTGACTGTCTGTGTGACCTCAGACAAGTCAGTTCTCCTTTCTCAGCCTGAGCGTCTCCCTCTTTCAAGTAGGGGTAATAATGATCCGCTCCTACCTACCTCAACACACTCACTCTTCCCCAACACACACACAAACTGTCTCTCCCCACACACAAACAGTCTCCACACTGCAGCTGAAAAGCAGCTGGCGATGTAGTAGGATGACCCTGGAACAATGGGATATAGAAACCTGCATCACTGAAAGTGCAGCCACTATGGTATTGTAGGCCAGCTTCCTAAGGCCTCAGCCTCAACCACTTAACATAGGGGCCTTTCTACACTCTGGTTCTGTTCTCACTGAAGGATCATTTCCAATTGTTCGCTCAGACCAGCTTACCCAGCACCCTCACTGCTGTGCATCTCTGTATGTGTGGCCATGGCTGAACAGCAAGAATTCCTGCCCATTTCCCTTCTGGCTGGAGCATGGTTTGTGGTTAATGATGTTGCTGTAGATTGTTTGCTTCCTGCCTTGGCAATTCAGACAGTCCCTTTTCCCAACATATCTCCAGCACATCAGTCCCTGGCTGGGTCTCCTGGGCAGTGGAAAACATCCCTTGTTTGGTGTTGCAAAGGGGATCGTGCATAGCTGAGATGTCTCTCGGTTTGGATCAAAGGGGAATGTTGGATGGAATATATCACACAACCCTCCCTGCTCCCCAGAGCCCCATGGGGAGAATGTAGAGAAGGGGGAGTCATTCCTCCCCTGCACTCCCAGAAGAGTTGCTAGGACTCCTTCCTGCCAGCTACTCACCCCTGGATTCATCCTTAGCTCCTAGGATCTTCCTGCTCCAAAGACTCCATAGTCCTGGGGTGGGGAGGGTGTCACTGCACAGTCTGAAACACAAGGGAGGTTTCTGGAATTGAAGGAAGGAGCAGAAACGGAGAGGAAAGAAACAGAGAGAAAACGCCTCGTCTCTCGCCCCTCCCCCTGCCTCCCCCATCAAGAAATGTTACCAAGGACCAGCGTTTTGTTCAATCTCTTCATTAACGATCTGGAGGATGGCGCGGATTGCATCCTCAGCAAGTTTGAAGATGACACTAAACTGGGAGGAGTGGTATATACACTGGAGGGTAGGGGTAGGATACAGAGGGACCTAGACAAATTGGAGGATTGGGCCAAAAGAAATCTGATGAGCTTCAACAAGGACAAGTGCAGAGTCCTGCACTTAGGACAGAATAATGCCATGCATTGATAGAGACTAGGGACCGAATGGCTAGACAGCAGTTCTGCAGAAAAGCACCTAGGGGTTACAGTGGACAAGAAGCTGGATCTGAGTCAACAGTGTGCCCTTGTTGCCAAGGCTAATGGCATCTTGGGCTGTATAAGCAGGGGCATTGCCAGCAGATCGAGGGACGTGAACAAATTGGAAAGAGTCCAGCGGAGGGCAACAAAAATGATTAGGGGGCTGGAGCACATGACTTATGAGGAGAGGCTGAGGGAACTGCGATTGTTTAGTCTGCAGGAGAGAAGAATGAGGGGCCCCTGCTCTGCTCAGTGGGGTTTTTTGCTGTGGTACGGTGCTGTGTTCCTTCCCAAAGGGCAGGTGTTTGCTCCTTTCCTCAGTAAGGCCTAGGTGAAAACAAGATGAAAAATTCCAGCTCTTTTTCTTGGATATTGTTTCTCTTCTTCTTGCACATTCAGGGTTAGAGCTGAGAACTTTCACTGATCCTGAAGTTGCATAAAATGTGTTTTGTCTTAATACAGTTTAATTTCATTCCTTTCAATTCTCTGATCATCACAGCCCTGAGTGGTAAAAGTGGGGTTTTCACAAAGATAACCATGGCAATAAAATGGAGACTGAACCAACGCATGAGTAAGAACTTAACTGTTTAACAGCTTCTAGAGGTGCGGACTCACCCCCACGGCACTTCCTGCTGGTGACTTCTGGGAATCAGCTCGTTCCAGCTCCGGAGCGCCCTTTGCAGGCCGGTGATCCGCCTGGCCCCTGGCCCCCGTGCCCCTCCCTGGACCCGGTGCCCTTTTAGCTGAGGTGCTGCCCCCTGGCAGTAACCCCTTTCTCTCAGGGTCTACCCTGCCCAGGGAACCCCCCACCCCCTATCCCCACTGCACCTCAGTAGACGGCTACTGCCAGTCATCGTCTCACCCCCGTGCCCTGGGGCAGACTGCAGTATCAGCCATTCAGCACTGGCAAGGAGGGTTTGGACCTGCTGCCTTGGCCTACCCCTGGGCTGCCCTCTGCAACTCCCAGGACCTCTTGGCCTTCTGCTAGGCCCTGCTCCAGTCAGGTACCCTGTCTCTAGCTCCCTGCAGCCAGGCCCATCTCCCGCTACAAACAGAGAGAGACTGATCCTTCTGGCTTCCCTGGCCTTCTTAGAAGGCCCTGTTGCTCAGTTTGGGGGTGTGGCCCCAGCTGCAGCCACGTCCCCCAATCAGCCAGGGTTTTACCTTGCCCAGCCCCAGCCCTCTGCAGGGCTTTTCCAACCCCTTCCAGGCTGGAGCGGGGGGTCACCCCGTTACACAGCACAGAGATAAAAGATTTACTTTCTACTACAAAAAAAACAAAGGAAATTAACAAACAAAAACCCTTCATTTAACCTTACTTACGTTTGCTTTCATCAATAAAATCATTAGGAAATACAACGTCAAGGTTTCTAAACAGGATGGAAAGGTTACAAAGTGAAGCATTCTCAGCTTTGCAAATGTCCAAAGTTGTGTTGCCCTGCCACCCTCAATTCAGTCCTCTTGTGCATTTACGGGATGATGCAGACTTTTATGACATGATCCCATAGTATTTTTTTTCCCATGGGACCCCTTCCTCATTCAGTGCACAGGGTTTTCTGCTCTGGGGCTGTGTATTGAAAGAGTCTGTTGCCTGTAGGGTCCCTGCCTCATTTCTTGCAGAGTTAACGTTGCACAGGCAATGCTCATTCCGGTATTTCCTAACTTGAGAGTGCTTCACTTTGCAGCCTTTTAGTCCTCTGTGCATTTCCTAATGTTTATAGCTTGCTTTACTGAGGAGAACAGTCTTTATGACAAAGGGTTGGGGGTTTTTTTTGGTAATGTCTCCATTATTTATCCAGTCAGTGTCAATAGTGTGCGCTTTACAAGACAGAGAAAGTAAGGACACGCCCTGATACAAAGCCCCTCTGATCTAAGGAAGACTGACACATACAAAGAAAGCAGGAGATGTAAGAACTAGGACATTCTTTCTTTCTTTTGATGAATAGTCATTTGTTTATTATGAATTATGATTATGATTAAAGAAAGGGTTGTGGATTGGGGAACTTGTGCGGTGAGGATGTTCTATGCAGAAGTTTCCATTGTTTGGCACATGCAGCTGATCTGAAGTGCCACACAGTGCTAGGTTTTGCGTAGCAAGCCCTCTCACAATGGCAAAGAGCCTTTTCAGAACTCTGATGCAATCTTCTCTTCATGCTGATCATCTATGGTGGCCTTTAATCTTAGGGTACGTCTACACTACAAGACTATTTCGAATCAACTTAATTCGAATTTGTGGAATCGACCTTATGAAGTCAAAGTTGTGTATCCACACTAAATACACTAGTTCGACTGTGTGAGTCCACAGTAACGGGGCCAGTGTCGACTTTGGAAGCGGTGCACTGTGGGAAGCTATCCCACAGTTCCCGCACTCCCCGCTGCCCATTGGAATCCTGGGATTTCCCCCCCAATGCATGCTGGGGGGAAAAATGTGTCGAGGGTGGTTTTGGGTAACTGTCATCATTGAACCGTCAATCACGCCCTCCCTTCCTCCCTCCCTGAAAGCGCCTGCGGGCAATCTGTTCGTGCACTTTTCTGCTCAGTGACAGCGCAGGCGCCACAGCACTTTGAGCACGGATCCCGCTGCAGTTATGGCCGTTGTCAACTCCTCGCACCTTATCGTCCACCTCTTCCACAGTCAGCTGCTGAGAAATAGGGCTACTTTTCAATGGTGCTGCGAGCACTGGTGGACCATGGGGGACGTTTTACCAACATCAACGTCGGGTGGCCAGGCAAAGTTCATGACGTGCGTGTTTTCAGGAACTCTGGTCTGTTTAGACACCTGCAGGAAGGTAGTTTCTTCCCGGACCACAAAATAAGTCTTGGGGATGTGCAGATGCCTATAGTGATCGTCGGGGACCCAGCCTACCCACTAATGCCCTGGCTCGTGAAGCTCTGTGCAGGCGCCTTTCACAGCGACAAGGAACTCTTCAAGTACCAGCGAGCAGCGAGCAGCGTGACCTGTGACTGTTCAGTTTCTTTACAGAGAAGCTGAAGCTGCCCCTGTTTCTTTACCAAGTGACTGTTGACTAGCATCTGCAGTTACATACCCCGCCCACCCCGCTTCCCCAACTTCCAACACACGTTTAAAAATAAAATACATGTTCCACTGTAACTTTACAAAGGTTTCTTTATTGATGACTTTGCGTTACAGGGTTGAAACTGGGACACGGACTGTGCTGGGTAGGGTGTGCAGTGATGTAAAGACCGCCTGTAAACTCGAGGAATGACAGGCTCCTGCTCCCAGAGCGGTCTGCAGTGCCGGACTGGTTGTTTCAACGGAGCCTGCCATCCCTCCTTTTTGGGACTCTGTGTGCGGGGGCTATGTGGCCTTTTGGCGGGGGAGGACGGATACAGATTCCTCTGCTGCGTGGCTCTGTGGTCCAGGACAGGGACCGTTGCATGAGATCTGTAACCCCCCTCCCCCGCTACAAAGTCACGTACCCCCCCCACCCACACAGAACCTGCAAACCACCTCCCATACCGACCAGGGTGCGTACTGACTGCAGTGTGTGTGTGACCTGCTGCTGATCCTGCCCCCATGTCTGTACCCTGGTAAAGGTGATTGTCCTGTCAAATTACCAACCCCCTTCCCCCCCTTCAAACACAGTCTCCTCTAAAAGAACATGACGGAAACAGTAATTAACAGAAAAGTATTTTTTATTATCAACTAGACAGTTAGGGGATGAAACTGGGATGGGGGCTTGGGTGAGGCGGGAAGGAAAGGACTTTTCAAAATGTAGGGTATGAGAGCTTTTGGGTACTTGAGCACTCTGCTGAGGTGCAGTGACAGTTTACACGGCCTCTGGTGCCCCTCCTTCTGGTTATTTTGGGTGAGGGGGGTATGGGACTTTGTGGCGGGGGAGGGCGGTTGCAGATACACTGCAGGGGGGCTCTGTCCTCCTGCCGGAGGTCCTGCAGAACATGCACAAGGCGCAGGAGCATGTCCGTTTGCTCTCTCATTAGTCCAAGCAGCGTTTGAGTCGCCTGCTTGTCTTCCTCACGCCACCTCTCCTCCCGTTCGCTGAGTGAGCGCTGGTACAGAGAGAGGGTCTCCCTCCACTGGCTCTGCTGGTCCGCGTCGTCTCGGGAGCACCCCATAAGTTCAGCGAACATCTCGTCCCGTGTCTTTTTATTTCGCCGCCTAATCTTTGCCAGCCTCTGTGAGGGGGATGCTGTGGCGGGTCTGGAGACAGTCCAAGCTGTGTGATGGGAAAAAGGGAGTGAATTCCTTGCCAAGATAAATTTTTGCGAAGAATGAACACAGTCTAATCTGTCTCTGTGAATTCTGGGTTGAGATCCCAATGCCTGATGGGGCAAAAACCATTTTCGCGGGTGGTTCTGGGTAAATGTCATCAGTCATCCCTTCCTCCGGGAAAGCTACAGCAGACAATCATTTCAAGCCCATTTTCCCTGGATTGCCCTGGCAGACGCCACAGCGTGGAAACCATGGAGCCTGTTTTGCCTTTTGTGCCTGTCACCGTATGTGTACTAGATGCCGCTGACAGAGGTGGTTCAGCAGCGCTACACAGCAGCATGCTTTTGCTTTTGCATGACAGCAGAGATGGTTACCAGCCATATTGTACCATCTACCACACCATAAATTGGTAATAAGATGGGCATGGTTAGCAGTCCTTTTGCACTGCACCATTTGCTGCTGTCATAAGTGCCCCTGGCTGCTCTTAGCCAGGGGCGCAAAAGCCAAAATTGGGAATGACTCCCTGAGTCAATCCCTCCTTTTTGGTATCTAAAAATAGAATCAGTCCTGCCTAGAATGTGGGCAAGTGTACTAGAGAACCACTGTATCAGAGAACCAGAGAGCACAGCTGCTCTGTGTCAGATCCTGCATGCTATATATGAGCTGTATGCTATTCACAGGGGGTGCTCCTGCAACAACCCCACCTGTTGATTCCGTTCTTCCCCCAGCCTTCCTGGGGTACCATAGCATTGTCCCCCCACTTGTGTGATGAAGTAATAAAGAATGCAGGAATAAGACACAGTGACTTGTTAGTGAGATATGAGTGAAAGGCAGCCTCCAGTTGCTATGATAGTCCAGATAGGACATTAAGGAGTGTGGAGGAGAGGAGCCCAGCATCCTGCTGCTAGTCCAGGGGCAATTGAATCTTTTCTTTACACATGAAGGGTTGGGGGCTGATGAAGCTCAGCCCCCTGTTGCGATGATGACGATGGTTATCAGCCATATTGTACCATCTACCAGGAAAAATTAGGGCCAGGCGCCCTTGATTGACCTAACGGATGGTAGTCTGCATGGTTACCAGTCTTTTTGCACTCCCCCATGTGCCAATAGGCTGATGATGACGACGACGGATACTAGTCGTATTGTACCATCAGCCATCCATAGCGTGGGGGGAGCAAGGATGTTGGTGTTGAGTGCTGCACCATCGTGTCTATCTGCAGCATTCAGTAAAGATAGGGTGACATGTAAAAGAGTCAAGAGAGGATTGTTTTCCCTTTCACTTCTGGGGGTGGTTGGGGGGCTGCGTAAATTGCCGAGCTATCCCCTGACCCACCGCGGACACTGTTTTTGACCCTAGAAGCATTTGGAGCTCAGCCAAGAATGCAAATCCTTTTCGGAGACAGCAGGAACTGTGGGATACCTTGGGTCCTCAGTCCCCCCTCCCTCCATGAGCGTCCATTTGATTCTTTGGCTTTCCGTTATGCTTGTCATGCAGCAGCGTGCTGAGTCTCTGCTATGCCGTCTGTCCGGAGATTTTTTAAAAATACTTTGGACCAGGCGTAACATTACAGTAATTCCCCTAATTACATGCAGGAGTCTCAGAGTGAGATCACCCTGAGGACGGTCACTGAAGGAGATAGAGAGCGCATGCTGCGTGAAAGCTAGCACGAACCAGGGCCCTACGCAGCCGTGCTCGGGGAGGCAATGCTCCCTGAGTACCTCATGAAAGCCTGGCGCGGAAAAGTGTGCTACCATGGAGCACCCAATAAGGCAGCTCTCCACAGGAACCTCCTGCGGAGGCTTTTTGATTACCTCCAGGAGAGGTTCGTGGAGATCTCCCAGGAGGATTTCTGTTCTATCCCCATATATAGAGAGACCTCCTTTTCACATACTTCAGATTCCTGTTATATTAAGAATAAAAGTTTACATGGTTAAAGCACTTACCGACTGCTCCTTCCCCTGATTCAGGGTTAATGGCCGGGGAGGGTTGGTAGGGGATCTCCGTGACGGTAATGAAGAGATCCTGGCTGTCGGGGAAACCAGCGTTGTAAGCGCTGTCGCCTGCCTCGTCCTCCAAAAACTCTTCTTCATCTTCCCCGTCCGCAAACATCGCTGAGGAACTGTCCGTCGACACTGTCCCATCGTCAGAGTCCATGGTCACTGATGGGGCAGTGGTGGCAGGCTCCGTAGCGTCCGTTTGCTGCTTTGTTTTTTTGGTAGCCTTGTCTGGGGTCCTTGATTTTCACGCGGCGCTGCGTTGCATCCCGGCTGTATCCTCTGTCTCTCATGGCTTTGGAGACCTTCTCGTAGGTCTTTGCATTCCGTTATTTGGAGCGCAGCTCCGAAAGCAGAGACTCCTCGCCCCTCACTCCGATCAGATCCAAGAGTTCCCGGTCAGTCTATGCTGGGTCCCTCTTTCTATTCAGAGATTACATGAACTCCTCTGCTGGAGAGCTCTGCATCGCTGCCGGTGCTGCTGAGCTCGCCCCGATGTCCAACCACGAAATGAGATTCTAACTGTCCAGACAGAAAAAGGAATTCAAATTTTCCCGGGACTTTTCCTGTGTGGCTGGTCAGAGCATCCGAGCTCGGACTGCTGTCCAGAGCGTCAACAGAGTGGTGCAGTGTGGGATAGCTCCCGGAGCTAGTAAGTTCGATTTGCATCCACACCTAGCCTAATTCGACATAGCCATGTCGAATTTAGCGCTACTCCCCTCGTCGGGGTGGAGTACCGAATTCGAACTAAAGAGCCCTCTAGGTCGAACTAAATGGCTTCCTGGTGTGGACGGGTGCACGGTTAATTCGAATTAACGCTGCTAAATTCGAATTAAAGTCCTAGTGTAGACGAGGCCTGAGTGTAGCATTGGGAGCAGCATCTGATGTTTCCCTGTCTAGCCGGCTTGCTGCCTAAAACGAACGCTCCTTGAGTGGGGTGATCCACAGGGAGTAGCTCAAACCTCCACAGTGCCTGGCCAGGGGCAGGACATTAGCCCAGCAAGGGAGGGGTGTGGCAGTGACATCACAAAGGCCTTTGGCAGGACCTCAGACTATAGGTCCAAGGTGGTGGGGAGGTGGTGACCTCACAGAGAGATGCTGACATCAGCCAGGCAGGACAGGGGCGAGGGGCCAGGGAAACCTCAGAGACCCCTGTGGCTTTGCTTCAGCAAGTCTCCTTCTCCAGGTCTCTCTTTGAGGACTGAGAGAGTATTTGGGTTCACGGACGTGAGCGCCAGGAGGAACCTCTTTCGAGTTTTCTCCTTCCCTTTTTGTCATTTTACTAAAAAACAGCCGTCCCTGTTTAGAAGGTAAGAGCCTCCTGGAGGTGTGAAACCTGTTCAGTCTGATCCATCTGGTGACAGTTGAATTCTAGGCATGGAAAACACGAGCTTAAGGAGGCAGAATTTTATTGCACACCTAGGATTTTGTCCCTTAGAATCACTGGGGACATTAGGGTTTGTCCTTTTTGTTTCACCTTTTCCTCCATCCCTCCCTCCTTTCTCTTCGTCTCTTGCTTCTTTTGTCCTTTCTCCTGTTCTCCTCCCAACACCGGGAGGGAGGGTGTGTGTGTGTGTGTTTGTTTGTTTGTTTTGGGGGAGTGCTCTGCAGCTCCCACTGTGGGAGGTCCATCCAAAACTGTGGGGCTGAAATAGTGCTCGGGCAGTGATCCCCATCAGTGACCTGGGCCATCCTTTGGACTCTCTGGTGAAAACCCTCAGTCTCCCGTCCTCAGTCTATGCAGTGTTGTTGGTCTGGAGCTCATCTGAGAGCACTTTATTCAGGTCATTCAGTATCTGAAATTCAAGATCCAATGGTTAGATTGAAAATCAGGGCTCTTGGGTCCTATTCCCAACTCTGCCACTGACTGGCTGTGTGACCTAAGACAAGTCAATTCTTCTTTCTCAGCCTGAGCTTCTCTCTCTTTCAAGTAGGGATAATAATGATCTACTCCTACCTAGCTCAACACACTCACTCTTCCCCAACACACACACTGTCTCTCCCCCCACACAAACAGTCTCTACCCTGCCACACACACTGCAGTTGAAAAGCAGCTGGTAATCTATTAAGATGCCCATGGAACGGTGGGATAGAGAAACGTGCATCATGTGATGCTGTACCAGCCCGTGAGGCATTGCAAACCCTTCCCAAAACACCCTGAAGCCAGTTGCACAGTGGGATAGTTACCCACAGTGCACTGCTCTCTGTTGCCATCCAAGAACTGCTAGCATGGATGTGCTCTGGTGACACAAGGGGCATAGGGAGGCCGTTCAATAGCTGTTTAGTTAAAACACTTTAACTAAAGCAGCAATGCCAGAGGGTTGGTGGCTCCTTTCTTTCCTGAGCCTAGAGTAAACTCAGCTTTTTATTCCATTCTTGATGTTTCATGGAATAACAACAGACGACCGAAGAAAGACGTGGACAGGGTGGGTCTCAGGGGAGGGGCAGAGAGGTTCGAGCGGTGGGCAGAGCAGGTCTCGGAGGTGGGGGCAGTGGGCAGGGTGGGTCTCCAGGGAGGGGCAGAGAGGTGTGGGTGGTGGGCAGGGTGGGTTGCAGGGATGGGCCAGGGAGGTGGCGGCTGGTGGGCAGGGTGGGTTGCAGGGATGGGTCAGAGTGGTGGTGGCTGGTGGGCAGACCTTGTGGTAGGGGGTGGAGAGGCATGAGCAGCAGGCAGGAAGGCCTTGGGGGAGGAGAGGAGCGAGCGAAAGGTGGATCAGCCGTCCTCAGCCAAAGAGGAAGAGCGGGGGTGGGAAGTGGCCAAACAGGAGCAAGGGGGGAGCACAGGGGGGGCCTCAGAGAGAGGAGAAGGGTGGGCAGTGCCATGGTCTGGGCACCAATGGGCCCCCCACTTCTAGGGAGCTTCCAGCGCTCACACCCAGCCTCCCCAAATGCAAGAGCCATGGGCCACCTATTCTCTTCATCTTCACTAACCAAGCCCCTCCCCAAGCTATGTTGATGGGAGAAGCCCTCCTGTTGGCACAGCGCTATCTGCACCGGGGTTAGGCTGATATAACTGCATTGCTTAGGGAGGTAAATTTTTTACACCCCTGAGAAATGTAGTTACACCGATCTAATTTTGTAGTGTAGACCTGTCCAAAGAACCTTGGGAGTAAAACTTCACCTGCTCCTCTGCTTTACTGAATCCAAACACCAGCAAAGCTTGTCAGGCCCAGATGGAGGTTGGCAGAGAGTCAGGTGTGTGCAGACATGATCCCTTCAGCAACTGTAGGCACCATGGATTAGCTGGCTAAAACCACTGTTTCGTATACAGGAGATCGTGGGTTCAAGTTCCAGTGGTACCTTACTGAGTTGCTTTTGGGGCACCTGGTATTGGCTACTGTCAGAAGACAAGATTCAGAGCTAGATGGACCTTCGGTCTAGCCTAGTGTGGTTTTCCTTATGGTTTAAATTACACTCACAGGCACTGAGGATAGAGTTACTGAAAGTTTGGGAGTTAGGAGCTGATAGGTCAGTGGTCCAGTCCCCTCACAGACGACCCCGTCCCTTTGGGACAGGGACAGGTCTGAGCTCTCACTCCAAATGCTCATTGTGGCTGCCAGAATCTGTGGGCAGCTCGTTTAGTTTATGCCGAGGGTTGAGTCCTGTTTTGTGCACCGAGTCTGAGAATGAAAATCCTAAACTGCCCTTTGAAATAACAAAAGCAGCAGGACGTGTTTCTGTCCCTGCCCCAGAGCACACAGACTAATGGAGAAATGCCATGAGTTCAGGGTAATACTTCACTCCGGTTTTACCATTTCCACTCGCTAAACCCCCTCCCAACCTTCTGGGCTCCTGGAGCAGGGGACTGAGCCTGAGCCGAGACACGGACACTGCAACTTTACAGCCCAAGCCGCATGACCCTGATTAATGTGACACGGGCCAGTCATGGGTGTTTCATTGCACTGGAGACGTAGCCTAATGTTATGTCTGCACTGCGATTAACACACCCAGGGCACCTGTCACAAAGCCTGGGTCAGCTGACTCAGGGTTATGCGGCTTGGGCTGCAAGACTATAAAATTACAGTGCAGACAGATGGGCTTGAGCCCAACCTCTGAGACCCCACGAGGCAGTGATGAGCTGCCAAAATCTTAACAACCGGTTCCCTATAAAAAGTTTTGATTTAAGGGATGTTCGTCCACAGTATGTATTTTTGTACCTTTCTCCATAAGAAATGGCAATGCATTGAATCATTGGACGTCATACTTAAGACTAAAAAAACATTTTTATGTGTTTATTACAATAGAATTTAAAATACATTTGAAAAGAAAAAAAATATAAAGATGTATGAGTAAGCAAACACTAATAAAGAATGAAATGCCTTTTCTTGTATTTTAAAATATTACATGTGAACTACTTAAGTTATTAAAAAAGTAATATATATATATATATGTTGAAGTATACAGAATGTGTGTGCAGATACTTGGACGGCTGCAGCAACTGTCTGCAAACTCCACAGCGAGTTGCTGCCAGCCAGCCCCAGACGGCTGCCGGGCACAGCACTGCCAAGTGCTACCCAGGCACAGGCTGCTCCGTTTGGCTTACCCGGGGTAGGATGACCAGACGGCAAATGTGAAAAATCGGGACTGGGGGTGGGGGTGGGGGTAATAGGAGCCTATATAAGAAAATAAACCCAAAAATCGAGACATCTGGTCACCCTAACCCAGGACCACGGACCCTGCCCCGCAAGCCACCGCTCGCCTTACCAAATGCTACTGCAGGAGAGATCTGAACCCACCCAGAGGCAGAACTGGGGGATGACTCTCCCCTGGAGGATAAAAGGAGCCCCCCCCACACACACCCTGTCCTGGGTCCATCCTTCCCTCCTTCCCTCATCACACAGGCTCCTCCAGGAGCTGCATTGGGAGGTTTATAAATTACAGCTCAGCAAACAAGCTGCTGGCTGCCAGGAGCCCTAGGCAGCCAACCCAAGGTATGCCAGCTACACAACCACTGCACAACAACCCCCATCTACACCACACTCAAGAAACAATCCATTGTGCTGCAAGAACCCTGTGCAGTCCCAGCAGAGCATACAGCACCTAACCCCCAGCAACACAACACACTGTACACAGCCCTCCTCCTCCCATACACACCATAAGTGACCCCAAGTATTATACATCCCTCCTCAGTGCACAACCCCCAGCCCTCCCCACTACTGTGCAGACCTTCTCCCAGCTGCACAACTCCCCTGCTACCCAGCCGCCCTACAACACACAGCTCTGTCTGGCACACACACTATACACAGGTGGTCCCCACTACAGCACTCCCCTAACTTAAAAAATGCACAATGCTCTGAGCCGGGAGATGGATGGGGGAAGGTGAAGTCAAGGGGGGGGACATCCTCGTGGGACAGGGGGCTCCTGCAGGGCCTGGGACAAATTGCCCCACTTGCCCCCCGGGCGACCTTGGAGATCACAGCCCCCCGCCCTTTACCGGCCGGCCGCTCAAAGCAGCAGGACAAGCTGGAGCTCTGCTGAGCTGCCCAGCTGCCTGCGGCTGGCCACTGCGGCTCTGCGGGGGGAGGGGCCAGGGGCGGGGGGGGGCATCCTCGTGGGACAGGGGGCCCCTGCAGGGCCTGGGGTAAATTACCCCACTTGCCCCCAGGCGGCCCTGGAGCTCCCAGCTCCCCCCTTACCTTGGCGGCCGCTCAAAGCAGCAGGACAAATCTGCAGCTGGTCACTGCGGCTCTGCGGGGGGAGGGGCCAGGGGTGGGGGGGGCATCCTCGTGCGGCAGGGGGCCCCTGCAGGGCCCGGGGCAAATTGCCCCACTTGCCCCCAGCCCCAGGCGACCCTGAAGCGCCCAGTCCCCTCTTACCTTTTGGCAGCAGCTCAAATCATCAGGATGAAGCTGGAGCTCAGCTGAGCTGGCGGCGGGCTGACCACCATGCGGTTCTGGCTCTGCGGGGGTCGAGGGCAGGGAATCCTGGGAGCTGCTCAGGTGGGAGACAGGGCCACATCCGGCCAGCAGACCAGGGTTGTTCTCCTACCTGCCTGGCTCTTTAACATCCGGTTCTCTACCGGCATCTAATTTTAGCAACCGGTTCGCCCGAACCGGTGCGAACCGTCTGCAGCTCACCACTGCCACGAGGGGTGAGGGTTTCCAAACCCAGGCTTCAGTGTGAACACAAATATCCGCCCCACAGTTTTTAGCCTCTCAGCTTTAGCTTCATGAGCCCACGTCAGATGGTCCAGGCCAGCCGTGCTGCCATCTTTATCCCAGGAGAGATGGACTCTAAGGGTACGTCTCCATTGCAATGTCAGCCCAGGGGTGGCACGCTGTGCGCAAAGCAGCACCCTGGAAGCCCCAGATTCACCACTCTCCTATAATGATGATACGGTTTCTACAAAGTCTGCCTCGTGAGGTATCATTTCAAAAGTCTTGGTCTGTTGAACATTACTATTGTGTTGGATTGTGTGTGTAGCATTGACTGGGAAGTTTTGCTCTGTGTGTGTGACTGAGATGAGGTTGGGAAATGCCCCCCACCAGCCTTTCAGGTGTGACAAGGGAGGAGCCAGACTCGCTGCTGGCCCATTAAAGGGATCCACACTGCCAAGGACTATCCCAGGAACCGTGTACAATGCAGACTTCTCCGAGATAGTGTTAGAAAAATAGGCCAACTATAGGCCTGTGAGCAAGACTAGGCCTTAAGCATAAGTAAAATCAAGGCCTTAAAATGCAAGTAGAGAGAAAAAGCCTGTGTCAGCTATTATCAGTTTATGCTTAGGCTATTATCAGTTTATGCTTGGTTTGTACTAGTTCATGCTTATCAGTCAGACCCACGCTTGGCGTCACATATGTGCAGCTGTCTTCTCATGCCTATGGCCAAAAGTAGTTAGCCTAATGGATCACCTTCTCATGCGTGAAGCCAAAAGTAGTTAGTATGTTAGTATAGTAGGTCAAAGGAGATATCTTATGTCTTCCTTACAATGATAAATGTATCCGCACAGCTGCACCCTTATCATGATGGATGTATCCGTGACAGCTATGCATATCTTGTTCCTTTTTGATTGATATATGTATTCTATGTACTCTAATATTCCCTATAGATGCATTTACAGGGTCCATAAGGTTAGCCAAATAACGTAAATAAGACGTCAACAAAGTTGTTTGTTTCGGGGTATAAAGGTAAGCCCGTCAGGCCATGTAAGGTGTGACTCTCTCGGGCATTAGCCGAGACGAGGACACCCGCTCAGCTGATCGATCAATAAAGCTATGGTACTTGTCTTCCTGGTCTTCCGTGCCTCCTTGGTGTAATCAGGTGAGCTCCGGGGAGAAACGGGCCCTTTTGGCTAACAAATTGGCGACTCCGCCGGGACGTCTCTCCCTGTAGGGGGCGCGACCGGCGGCCGAGGACGGCTCAGGAGAGTGGCCACCTTGAGCTATTGGTTTGCTCAAGCTCCGGGTCGCCGCAATCGGCCGGGACGGCTACGCCCCCTCCATAGAGAACTCCAGCCGACACGGAAGCAAGACAGTACCAGAAGAGGGGAGTCCACCTGCCGGACGCGGCCACTCCGGGCGCGGTAAGTGCGTTTACCTCCTGGGTTTGAGGATTAACGCCCCCGAAGAGTGAGGGTTGGGACTGTGAGCCCCTAATGATAAAGGAATTGTGGATAAAAGTTTTCTGACTGAGGTACCTAGGTTCAGACACGGCAAATGAATAACACCACTAACTCTACTGGTTCGTGGACCGTGCTGAACGAATATTGGAACGTAAATACTACCCTCTTGTGTTTGTTTTTAATAGCAATACTTGTGTTTTACATTGTGTTAACAACTTGGAAACCGCGGTTGCGCTAGCCTGGTCTAGGACTTAAGCCGACTCTAGCCGCCCCAAGACTTTCGCGAGGGGAATTTCCCCCGGGACCGGAATATCTTGAAAGCAAGGGGAGTTGGCCGAACCCGTGACCAGGCTAATTAAACACCTAGGTGTAATGGGGTCCGGACAAAGTATGTCTACCCGGACACCCCTAGGATGTATGTTAGAAAACTGGCCGGCGTTTAGACGCCAAGCTGATTATGGAATTGTACTGTGTAGAGATAACCTGGAAAAATTCTGTACCTTAGAATGGCCAACGTTTGGGGTGGGGTGGCCCGCAGGGGGAACACTCAAACTGGAAACAGTGCAGGCTACACATAACGTTGTTACTCGGGATGGGCATTGGGATCAATACCCCTATATAGATATCTGGCAGGATCTCGTGGCCAACCCCCCCCCCCATGGCTACGGGAATGCAGGGCACAAGCTATCAGAGCCTTATTAGCCCGTGCCCCTGTTAAAAAGCCCTGTCCCCCTTATGATACCCCCCGTCCGCCTGCTGTGCTTCCTTCTGCCCCAGACCCGATGCCTCCTCCCCCTGTATACCCTGGTCTCCCGGTTTTGGCAGCTGCAGCAGCTCCACCGGCTCCAGCTCGTGCTCCCCCTCCCTCGAAGGAGGAAGCCCCGGCCGTAGAGGTAGAATCCTTGCCTGCCACACAGGAGGCCGCAAGGATAGACTCGGCTGCAGAGATAGGAGGTGAGCTGTCTGGCTCGGAGTCCCCTGAAGGGGCTGACTCAGTGGCAGGCCGAGTTAAACGGACGCCTAGGGCTGGCCTCAAGGCACAGGGGGCAGGGAGCTCCACGCTTGTTGTCTCTTACAAGAATACCCCAGAGGAAGCTACCCCAGCGTTTGAGGGCCCCTTACGGGAGACTATGCTTCCTGGCGGTGAGGGGGGTGCTGGTGTCCTGACTATGGTATATGTCCCCTTTACCACCAGTGATCTGTATAACTGGAAACACCAGAATCCCCCATTTACAGAAAACCCTGCCCCGCTGACTGCCGTCTTTGAGACCTTGGTCGCAGCCCATAAGCCCACCTGGGGGGATATGAGAGTCGCCCTAAATACCCTTCTTACTGCAGAGGAGAGACGCTTAGTTTTCTCCCAAGCCCGTAAGTGTTTACGAGAGTCGGGGGTGCCGGAGGAAGAGCTGGCTGCACGGCTCCCTACTGCGCCACCCGAGTGGGGGCATACAAAGTCTGAGGACCAGGTAAAACACCATAACTATGCTACGGCTGTGGTACAGGGAATGAAACGTTGTATTCGGAAAACCACAAATTGGGCCAAATTGTATAATGTTAGACAAGAAAAGAACGAGAATCCAGCCGCTTTTTATGAGCGCCTGTGCGACGCTTGTAGAAGGTATACTGACCTCAATCCGGAGAGTGACAATGGAAAGCTGGTGTTAACCCCCCTTTTCATTGGACAGTCATATGAGGATATTAGAAGGAAATTGCAAAAGCTAGATGGAGCCGCAGGCAAAAACATAGAGGAGCTCCTGGGAATTGCGATGAAAGTATATGATCTCAGGGATGACAAGGAGCAAAGGAAAGGGGCTCGCGTACTGGCTATGGCCCTGAGAGAAGGGAGAGAGGAAAAGGGGGGCAAGGGAAAAGGACGCTCAAGCTCAATAGGCAGGGGAAAGGGCTCCCGGTTGGGTCGGAATCAGTGTGCCTACTGTAAGGAAGAGGGACACTGGAGAAATGAATGTCCCCGGCGACAGGTTAGGGGAGAGGGACATAAGGATAGAACTTCGCCCGTGCCTGTTTTCTATGGGAGCACGGGGGAAGGGGCCACCCTATAGGGAGGCCGGGGGACCCAACGGCCCCTCCTGGCAGCACAACCCGCCAGTCTGGATCCCACGGTAAAAATTAAGGTAGAGGGCCGCCCGATTACAGCCCTTATTGATACAGGGGCTACTCTTAGTTTACTACCCCTCGACACAGCACCACGAGCCAGAGCCCAAGGGTGTGTCACGGTCCAAGGAATAGAGGGGCAACACATCACACTAAAGAAAACCCTCCCCCTTTTAGTGAAAGTAGGGGACCACCAAATATCCCATCAATTCGTTTGCAGCCCTTCCTGTCCCATTGCGCTGCTAGGACGAGATCTCCTCACCAAATTACAGGCGGAGATCTCGTTCACTAATGGGACTATGGAGGTTAGGCTCCCAAAACAACAAGTTTCCAACTATCAGATGGCCCTACTTAATGCTGCTGTGACACCTGCCCTAGCACCCCAAGGGGTTAACGAGGCTTGCCTGCCGGGCATTAATGCCAGAGTTTGGGCCGAGGAGGGAGGTCATGCCCGTGCCAGAAACGCCTCACCGGTACACATCACCCTTAAGGAAGGGAGCTGCCCCGTCCGCATCCGACAGTATCCCCTTAAGTTGGCCACTCGAATCGGGTTAAAACCTCTGATTCAAAAGTTTGTACAATGTGGGTGGCTGAGGGAGGGCACATCCCCATATAACACCCCGATAAAGGGAGTGCCTAAACCCAACGGACAATACCGGCTCGTGCAGGATTTAAGGCAGGTCAATAAGCTGATTGAGGTGCCTTATCCTGTTGTCCCAAACCCCCACACGATCCTGGGACAGATACCAGAAAGTCATGGATGGTTCTCAGTAATAGATTTAAAAGACGCCTTCTTTTCTATCCCCCTTGATCAGGAATCTCAAAAGCTGTTTGCCTTTGAGTGGGAAGATCCCGACACCCATTACAAAGCCCAATACCTCTGCACTGTTGTTCTGCAGGGCCTTACCTGTGCACCGGAAATTTTTGGTAGTCAGCTACGGAGGGACCTTGCTCCCTTCCTAGCTCGACATCCTGCGTGCAACATAGTCCAGTACTGTGATGATTTACTTTTAAGTACTAAAACAGAGCAGGCTTGTAAGGAACAAACTGTAGAGCTTCTTAATTTCCTGGGGGCACAGGGATGGGATACAAAGCCTCTAAGGAAAAAGCACAATTGGTTAGACAGCAGGTCACTTTCCTAGGGTACCACCTTAGTCAGGGAAGTCGCAGTCTGAGTAATGATAGAATTCAAGCTATACTCGACAGCCCTCAGCCCCAGAATCCCAGAGAATTGAGAGCTTTCCTGGGACTGACCGGTTTTTGCCGACTCTGGATCCCTGACTATGGGGGAAAGGCTAGACCCCTATATGAGGCCCTTACTAAAGAAGGTCTGCTACATTGGAAGTGGACTAAGGAGAAAGAAAAAGCATTTCAAGAGCTTAAACGGGCTTTAATTCAGCCTCCTGCTCTGGCTCTCCCAGATCCACGGAAACCATTTACCCTGTATGTTCACGAAAGAGCCGGGGTAGCGTCTGGGGTCCTCTGTCAAAAGTCAGGACCGACCTGGAGACCCATCGGCTATTATTCTAGAGTCTTAGATCCTGTTGCCAGGGGATGGCCAGCCTGCTTGCGAGCTGTTGCAGCGACTGCTCTCCTTGTACAGGAAGCCGAAAAATTAACCCTGGGTGGAGACACTGAGGTGGTGGTACCTCACGGAGTACCCCAGATACTAGGAACAGGGGCGGGGGACAGACACCTGAACCCTAGTCGGTATACTAAGTATGAGGTGGGACTCTTACTAGCCCCGAACCTAACCTTTAAAACAGTTAGTTCTCTCAACCCAGCTACTTTACTGCCTGACCCTCAGGCTCCCAGTGTTGCTGGCCCGACTCATGACTGTATCGAAGTCCTGCAGCAAGAAACTAAACCCCATCCCGATCTTTCGGATTTGCCCTGGCCCAACCCTGATCTCGAGGCGTACGTCGATGGTTCTAGTTATGTACTAGACGGGAAGCGGTATACGGGGGCTGCTGTGATAATTAAAAGCACAGAGATGGTGCATCCATTTAAACTCAGGCCCTCTCTATCCGCCCAAGCGGCAGAATTAGTAGCACTCATTGAGGCCCTCCGACTGGGAGCTGGGAGAACCATCAATCTGTATACTGACAGTTGCTATGCGTACATGGTAGTGCATGCTCATGGGACCTTGTGGCAGGAAAGGGGTTTCATTACAGCTTCAGGCCAAAGAATTGCTCATGGGACCCTTATCAAATTGTTACTCGAAGCCTTGATGCTTCCCCTGCGGGTCGCCGTAATTCATGTCCGTGCACACGGAAAGGCTCCTGAAGCGGAGCAGCGCAAGTATAATCGATTGGCTGATTTGGCTGCGAAGGAGGCAGCGCGCAGGGGATCTCC
Organism: Mauremys mutica; assembly: GCF_020497125.1. Classification (NCBI taxonomy): domain Eukaryota; kingdom Metazoa; phylum Chordata; order Testudines; family Geoemydidae; genus Mauremys; species Mauremys mutica. The sequence goes on from NW_025423281.1 coordinate 501,759, forward strand.
ATGGCTTCTTTTAGTTCAAGACACTGAGGCTACAACCCCTATTCCCCACTACACAACAGAAGAAGTATCCCACGCCCAGGCTGCAGGGGCCCAGCAGACCTCCTCTGGGTGGTGGAAGTTACCTGGGGGAGAAATATTTGTACCCCATACTGTGCTTCAGGAGATTCTTCAATCCCTCCATAAAGAGGGACACTTAGGCTCGGGAGCAATGGTTGACTTGGCTGCCCGATCCCTTAGAGCAGTGGGTATGCATACGGAAGCCCAGAGAATTGTCAATAACTGCTCTGTTTGTCAGCGCACAAACCAAAAAGGATCTGGCCCCCCTGTCCCAATGGGAGGCCGACCCTGGGCTACCTACCCCTTCCAGAGGTGGCAAGTGGATTTCGCTGAAGTACCCCCTTGCCGAGGCTACAAATACTTGCTTGTTTTTGTAGACCAGCTTACCGGGTGGGTAGAGTGTTTCCCCACCCGACACTGCCAGGCTCGAGCGGTTACTAAGGCCCTGCTACATGAGATACTTCAGATTCCACCTCCCCGAGGTAATTGAGTCAGATCGGGGAAGTCATTTCATCTCCCAAGTGGTCCAACAGGTAGCGCAGGCCCTCGGTATCCAGTGGAAATTGCACATGCCCTGGAGGCCACAAAGCTCAGGCCAGGTAGAAAGAATGAACAGAACTCTCAAAGATACTCTTACAAAGCTTTGTATGGAGTCTGGTTTGAAGTGGCCTGATGCCTTGCCACTTGCGCTTACCCGCATTCGCAGGGCCCCCCGTAAGGGTTTGAGACTTTCACCCTTTGAATTGGTTTTCGGGTTCCCTCCCCGAGTACTCATCCCTGGGTTTCGGGAGAATGTAAACTGGGAGGTAGGGAACGACTCCTTGTGGAAACAGGTCTCTGCGCTGCAATCTGTCTTGTTTCAGCTACACCGGTACGCAGCACCCTTCCAGGCCCTTCCCCTGGATCGACCTGGGCATTCGTTCCAGATCGGCGACCAGGTCCTGATTAAGAAGTGGAAGCGTGATCCTCTCACAGCACGGTGGGAGGGCCCACATACTGTTTCGCTCATCAGCCAAGCTGCCGTCAAGGTTCTTGGAAGTGACAAATGGACACACTGCACACGAGTTAAACGATTTGTAAGCTCGGATCCAGAGGACGACTCCACCGAGGAGGACGACAGCCCTCTGCTCACCCCGGCTCCGGATGCCCGGGGCGACACAGGTGAAGACTCCAACTGGGAGTATCAAGGACTGGAGGGCTTAAAGGGACTTTTTAAAAGGAGGAAGCAATGAAGTTGTTCCTCCTGCCTCTGTTCTGTATATTCGCTTGCTCTTATGGTTGGGAAAACAGATTTTTACAGTTAGGGGAGATAATCGCACATTCCTTTAACCTCACTAACTGCTGGGTGTGCGGCGGCCCAGGGGAGCTGGATGAATGGCCCTGGGTAGCCCAATCAGTGCAGCCCAAATACTTGCTGAGTAACCTCAGCATCGTGCATAATGGCACGGAGCAATGGTCCACGGATAGTAGCCCCTGGCGACTCTATTCAGCTGGCATGGGTATCTTTTGCCTTAATCGGACACGGCGCGGGGGTCGGTACCTGGGAGAAAGTAAATGTCTTTGGACCCTATCCCGGGGATATGATTGCTACCATCATCCTGGCTGTCACACCTATGATTGCTCTAAATATCGGGGGCGATGGAACCATACCCATGTAAAATTAACCAATAATAGCTGGGTAAGATGTTCCTATCAACACCATACCGGTGATGGTTGTAAGGCGGTGGGACTAGATGGGTTCTTTGATTCCCTCTTTCTAGCCTGTCAACGCGATAATACCACTAGTAAAAAGCATGTAATACGGTGGTATCAATGGGCGTGGCAGCACTCTAATGGAACTCGGGTAACTCACTTCAGACACTTTTGGTCTAACACCGACAGACCCAAATCAGGTTGCAAGTGTGCGTGGAAAGCAGGAGCGGGAGCATGGAAATGTGAGTACTGTGCTTCTGATGGGGTATCGTCCTCCGTGATGGGTGGGCCATTCGGAGGACCCCTAGGAACGGGCAACCACATATACTATGAACGACCCTTGGACCCCGATACCTGGGATGGCCCTTTTGCCAAGGGGACTTGGGCCCTGAAGGGCCATTATTGGATCTGTGGCTCTTATGCCTATCGCAGATTGCCGCCAAATTGGTCGGGGATATGTTATGTGGGATATATTCGGCCCTTATTCTTCCTCCTGCCTCAGCATCAGGGAAACACATTAGGCATTAGAGTGTATGATGATCTCGTTAGGGAAAAGCGGTTTGTGGACTCCACTCTAACTGCCGGGAGTTCCCAGACCTGGGGAGCTCAGGAGTGGCCCCCAGAGCGGATCATCAAACATTACGGGCCTGCCACCTGGAATCCCACTGAACTCGTAACGGGGGCCAGAGAACCAATTTACAATCTGAACCGCATTATTAGGCTGCAAGCTATCTTGGAAATATTAACCAACCAGACGGCTGCAGCATTAGATCTGCTGGCAGATCAGTCAACCCAGATGCGAAATGCTATCCTCCAACATCATATCGCCCTTGATTATTTACTGGCGGAGGAAGGCGGCCTTTGTGCTAAGCTTAATGAATCTAACTGCTGCCTGCAAATAGACGACAATGGACAAACAGTGAAACAGTTAACTAAAGAAATGAGGAAACTCGCCCACGTCCCAGTTCAAACCTGGGGTGGGTGGGATACAGACTGGTTCACATCTTGGTTACCACAAATGGGATGGCTCCGTAAGGGCTTTTTGCTTTTTATGCTTATTATAATTACCCTTGTAACCTTCGCTTGCTTCGCCCCCTGCTTGGTTGCCATAGTCCGACGGCTGGCTACTCATGTTACCTACCAACAAATAATGACTTTGTACCGGCCTGAGGATCGACCAAAGGAAACGGAGGAGTGGGGGAGTTTAAGCTCTTAAAATGCTTTAAGGGGGGAAAGCTGTTAGAAAAATAGGCCAACTATAGGCCTGTGAGCAAGACTAGGCCTTAAGCATAAGTAAAATCAAGGCCTTAAAATGCCAGTAGAGAGAAAAAGCCTGTGTGAGCTATTATCAGTTTATGCTTAGGCTATTATCAGTTTATGCTTGGTTTGTACTAGTTCATGCTTATCAGTCAGACCCACGCTTGGCGTCACATATGTGCAGCTGTCTTCTCATGCCTATGGCCAAAAGTAGTTAGCCTAATGGGTCACCTTCTCATGCGTGAAGCCAAAAGTAGTTAGTATGTTAGTATAGTAGGTCAAAGGAGATATCTTATGTCTTCCTTACAATGATAAATGTATCCGCACAGCTGCACCCTTATCATGATGGATGTATCTGTGACAGCTATGCATATCTTGTTCCTTTTTGATTGATATATGTATTCTATGTACTCTAATATTCCCTATAGATGCATTTACAGGGTCCATAAGGTTAGCCAAATAACGTAAATAAGACGTCAACAAAGTTGTTTGTTTCGGGGTATAAAGGTAAGCCCATCAGGCCATGTAAGGTGTGACTCTCTCGGGCATTAGCCGAGACGAGGACACCCGCTCAGCTGATCGATCAATAAAGCTATGGTACTTGTCTTCCTGGTCTTCCGTGCCTCCTTGGTGTAATCAGGTGAGCTCCGGGGAGAAACGGGCCCTTTTGGCTAACAATAGCACAGCGACAATGGACACTGCTTGGCTCACATCCTAGCAAAGGTACTTCCTAGCCAGTTGGAAGAAACTATGACAGATGGGGTAGAGACATCATGAGTTGCCCTCTCTCCCCCACAACTCAACAGGTGGAAACACACCTGGATGACAAAACTGATTCAGAAATCAGAAGAGAATAATAATAGTACATTCAGACACAATCCAAACAGACTAGTAGTGGTTTTTCAGCAGAAAATTTTCAGTTTGGGGAATTTTGTTTTCTCAGTCAGACTTTGCCAAGGGAAGCAGAGAGAAAATGGTTGAGTTGTCTCCTTCAGAACAGCTTGGCCTAGACACTAGGTCTGGTTCACTGTTGTGGCCTTGCTCAGGTTGGGGGTATTTTAATTATTTGGGGAAGTCCCAGGGTGTTTGGGGGGAGATTATGAGGCTGTTCCCTTTTGAGATAAAAACTAAGAAATGCCGGACTATAGAATTTTTTTAGAAATCTGGGATTTAGACATTTTATTTGAAGCAAGGGGGGAGGGGCAGCTGAGATTCTGAGAAGGTTTTTGTTTGCAAGAAGCAACATTGTTTGATCTGTCATTGTACCAAGGGGGGAGATGGTTGTCTATAAAGGAGAGTGAAAACTAAATGCATCCAATGAGGATGGGATTCAAACCCATGCATGCAGAGCACAATGGATTAACAGCATCACCTTAACCACTCGGCCACCTCATCTGAGCTGCTAAGACAGGGACAGGAGGAGAAATCTAAGGCCGGCAGAGATAGGGACACGAAGGAGTTTTTAAATACTAAGCATAAGCAGGGGCTGAATGAGCTCCCCCCTCACATCTAGTGAGGAGCTGGGGGAAGACTTCAGGAACAGGCCGTGTTTGCATAGACAGCCCTGCTCTGCCTAGCTATGCAGCATGATGGGGCCGCTTCCCCAAAATGACCAGTTTGGGATGGTGGTGGGTTACAAATCACTTTAGCATTGAGTGCAATGAAATGTTATTCTCCTCCCTGTACGAGTGAAGGGCAGCAGAACGTTGACCTAGGCCGTCCTGACGGAGGGGTGGGTGGGTGAGGAATCGCTTTCATTGGACGGCAGAGAAGTGATTGAGGACGTCACCCTAACCCAGTGGGCCCCAAACATTTCACACTGCGCCCTCGTATCCATGGCTGTGGCCCCTCGGAAGCCGCGGTCGAGAACCGGGGCTGGGAGTGGGGCCGTTGCTTGCTGGGGAGAGGGGTGCGGACAGGGGTCAGGGGGTCGAGGCCGGGCTGGGAGCCAGGGGCCCAGGCTGAGGGTGGGATTGGGGAAGAGCTGGGACAGAGTGGGGCTGAGTGGGGCTCCCTCCCTGCCCTCCATGGGGGCTGGCTCAGGCCCTGAGGTGCCCCCATCAATCTTCCTCTGGGTCCCCCTAGGAGTCACGCCCACATTTTGGGGACCACTGACCCCTACTCGCTAAGCAGGGGCTAGTGATGCCAAAGCCCAGGGAAAGGGAGAACAAGTGCGGGGGCCCCAGCACCGGAACCATGACCCCCCACTTCTGTGTGTGGCTCCGCCCCCTTCCACACCTTCCACCCACGGCCCCACCCACTGTCACCTCTGTTCCACCCCTTCCCCCACTGGCCCCACCCTGTCACTCCTTTACACCGGCCCTGCTGCAGCCCCGAGACCAGAGAAGCTCTGTGCCCTGCTGCAGCCCCCGGGCCGTAGCAGGCAGTGGGAGCTCCTCCAGCCCTGGGGCCGACATGGGGGAGACTTTCCCAGGGGGGCCCAATTTCGCCAGGGCCCCTAGTCATGGGCCCCACTGTCCCCTTGGCGACGCAAGGTTTGGGGAGGCTGAGCCCCCCCGAGCCTCCATTACGAGCCGCCCAGGCTACCTCTGCTCAGTGGGTGGCCAGTCTCCCTGTGTCTCTGCTGCTCGTGCTGGGGAGCCCGGCCGGCCTTAGGGGTGGGGCCCCCGGCAGCCGCCCAGGGCTCCAGGGGGTCAAAGGGCACCATGTGGCCGTACAAAGGTGCTCACTGCTCTCCCCTGCCCCAATGCTCCTCCGTGGCCCCATAGAGGGTGGGGGGAGCGAGGAGCAACACTATGTGCTCCCTGCGTCCTGGCCACTTTCCCCACCTGGGCTGGGCTGTGAGGGGAGCATCAGAAGCTGCTGCTCTCTGCCCTCCCCTGACACAGCCCGGCTGAGGAAAGTGACCTGGATGCAGGGAGCTCGGATGACGTCCCTTCTCGCCCCCCTGCCCCTGCTAGGGAAGGCTGCTGTGTGGTGTCTCCATGGCTGCACTTTCAGCGATGCAGGTTTCTCTATCCCATTGTTCCAGGGGCATCCTACTAGATTGCCAGCTGCTTTTCAACTGCAGTGGGAAGACTGTGTGTGTGGGGAGAGACAGTGTGTGTGTGTTGGGGAAGAGTGAGTGTGTTGAGGTAGGTAGGAGCGGATCATTATTATCCCTACTTGAAACAGGGAGAAGCTCAGGCTGAGAAAGGAGAATTGACTTGTCTGAGGTCACACAGCCAGTCAGTGGCAGAGTTGGGAATAGGACCAAGAGCCCTGATTTTCAAACTAACCATCGGATCTTGAATTTCAGACATTGAATGACCTGAATAAAATGCTCTGATGAGCTACAGACCAACAACAGTGCACAGGAATTATTAAGCAAGTATTTGAGAACTGCAATGTTAGAGAGAATCATGAACTGCTCAGAGACCATTAATGCAGAGAAGCAGCAAAATCCATCAAACACAGAACTGGTTCTGACTTATTTCCTTGGTCTTAAAAGAGAACAACAAGGACCTGAGTCTCCTCCCTGTCAATAATCCCCTGCTCAGCCAATCAGGGTAGAGACTGAGGGCGGGAGGCTGAGGGTTCTCACCAGAGAGCCCAAAGGATGGCCCAGGTCACTGATGGGGATCACTGCCCGAGCACTATTTCAGCCCCATATTTTTGCGTGGACCTCCCACAGTGGGAGCTGCAGAGCACTCCCCCGCAACACACAAACACACACACACACACACACACACACACACACCTCCTGGTGTTGGGAGGGGAACAGGAGAAAGGACAAAAGAAGCAAGAGATAAAGAGAAAGGAGGGAGGGACGGAGGAAAAGGTAAAACAAAAAGGACAAACCCCAATGTCCCCAGTGATTCTAAGGGACAAAATCCCAGGTGTGGAATAAAATTCTGCCTCCTTAAGCTCATGTTTTCCATGCCTAGAATTCAACTGTCACCAGATGGATCCGACTGAACAGGTTTCAAACCTCCAGGAGGCTCTTACCGTCTAAACAGGGACGGCTGTTTTCTAGTAAAATCACTAAAAGGGAAGGAGAAAACTCAAAAGAGGTTCCTCCTGGCGCTCACGTCCGTGAACCCAAATACTCCCTCAGTCCTCAAAGAGAGACCTGGAGAAGGAGACTTGCTGAAGCAAAGCCACAGGGGTCTCTGAGGTTTCCCTGGCCCCTCGCCCCGGTCCTGCCTGGCTGATGTCAGCATCTCTCTGTGAGGTCACCACCTCCCCACCAATAGTCTTTGACCAATAGTCTGAGGTCCTGCAAAAGGCCTTTGTGATGTCACTGCCACACCCCTCCCTTGCTGTGCCAATGTCCTGCCCCTGGCCAGGCACTTTGGAGGTTTGAGCTACTCCCTGTGGATCACCCCACTCAAGGAGCGTTCATTCTAGGCAGCAAGCCGGCTAGACAGGGAAACATCAGACGCTGCTCCCAATGCTGCACTCAGTTTTTCAGAAATTATGGCCAGAAGAGACCATTAGAGCATCTAATCATAGAATCATAGAATATCAGGGTTGGAAGGGACTTCAGGAGGTCATCTACTCCAATCTACTGCTCAAAGCAGGACCAATCCCCAACTAAATCATCCCAGCCACGGCTTTGTCAAGCCTGAGCTTAAAAACCCCTAAGGAAGGAGATTCCACCACCTCCCTAGGTAACCCATTCCAGTGCTTCACCACTCTCTGAGTGAAAAAGTTTTTCCTAATATCCAACCTAAACCTCCCCCACTGCAACTTGAGACCATTACTCCTTGTTCTGTCCTCTTCTACCACTGAGAACAGTCTAGATCCATCCTCTTTGGAATCCCCTGTCAGGTAGTTGAAAGCAGCGATCAAATCCCCCCTCAGTCTTCTCTTCTGCAGACTAAACAAGCCCAGTTTCCTCAGCCTCTCCTCATAAGTCATGTGCTTCAACCCCCTAATCATTTTTTGTTGCCCTCTGCTGGACTCTTTCCAATTTTTCCACCTCCTTCTTGTAGTGTGGGGCCCAAAACTGGACACAGTATCCAGATGAGGCCTCACCAATGTCTAATAGAAGGGAATGATCACATCCCTCGATCTGCCGGCAATGCCCCTAATTATACAGCCCAAAATGCCGTTAGACTTTTTGGCAACAAGGGCACACTGTTGACTAATAGCCAGCTTCTCGTCTACTGTAACCTCTTGGTCCTTTTCTGCAGAACTGCTTCCTAGCCATTCGGTCCCTAGTCTGTGGCAGTGCATGGGATTCTTCCGTCCTAAGTGCAGGACTCTGCATTTGTCCTTGTTGAACCTCATCAGGTTTCTTTTGGCCCAGTCCTCTAATTTGTCTAGGTCCCTCTGTATCCTATCCCTACCCTCCAGCGTATCTACCACTCCTCCCAGTTTAGTGTCATCTGCAAACTTGCTGAGGGTGCAGTCCACGCCATCCTCCTAATCATTAATGAAGATATTAAACAAAACCGGCCCCAGGACCGACTCTTGGGGCACTCCACTTGATATCGGCTGCCAACTAGACATGGAACCATTGATCACTACCAGTTGAGCCCGACAATCTAGCCTGGTTTCTATACACCTTATAGTCCATTCATCCAGCCCATACTTCTTTAACTTGCTGGCAAGAATACTGTGGGAGACTGTATCAAAAGCTTTACTAAAGTCAAGGGATAACACATCCACTGCTTTCCCCTCATCCACAAACCCAGTTATCTCCTCATAGAAGGCAATTAGGTTAGTCAGGCATGACTTGCCCTTGGTGAATCCATGCTGACTGTTCCTGATCACTTTCCTCTCCTCTAAGTGCTTCAGAATTGATTCCTTGAGGACCTGCTCCATGATTTTTCCAGGGACTGAGGTGAGGCTGACTGACCTGTAGTTCCCTGGATCCTCCTTCTTCCCTTTTTTAAAGATGGGCACTACAGTAGCCTTTTTCCAGTTATCCAGGACCTCCCCCGATCGTCATGAGTTTTCAAAGATAATGGCCAATGGCTCTGCAATCACATCCGCCAACTCCTTTAGCACCCTCGGATGCAGCGCATCCGGCCCCATGGACTTGTGCTCGTCCAGTTTTTCTAAACAGTCCTGAACCACTTCTTTCTCCACAGAGAGCTGGTCACCTCCTCCCCATACTGTGCTGCCCAGTGCAGCAGTCTGGAAGCTGACCTTGTTTGTGAAGACAGATGCAAAAAAAAGCATTGAGTACATTAGCTTTTTCCACATCCTCTCTCCACTAAGTTACCTCCCTCATTCAGCAAGGGGCCCACACTTTCCTTGACTTTCTTCATGTTGCTAACATACCTGAAGAAACCCTTCTTGTTACTCTTAACAGCTCTTGCTAGATGCAACTCCAAGTGTGATTTCGCCTTCCTGATTTCACTCCTGCATGCCTGAGCAATATTTTTATACTCCTCCCTGGTCATTTGTCCAATCTTCCACTTCTTGTAAGCTTCTTTTTTGTGTTTAAGATCAGCAAGGATTTCACTGTTAAGCCAAGCTGGTCGCCTGCCATATTTACTATTCTTTCTACACATCAGGATGTTTTTTTCTTGCAACCTCAATAAGGATTCTTTAATCCTTTAGAGGATTGGAACTGATTTCAGTGAAGGGAGATGTTTGCTAGGTTTTTATGCATTTGCACAGGAAAACATTGAGTGTTTCTATTCATTTCAGGGATCCCTATTCAGTGGAACTCCTGAACATAATGGAAATGCCATTATTTTTGTTGAAGGAAGAGGTTTGTAAGGGGGCACTTGGATTTGAACCAAGGACCACTTGAACTGCAGTCAAACACTCTACCACTGAGCTATACCCCCATGACTGCTGTGTAGGTAAGTCAGAGATCTTAAAGATTTTGAAGGACAGACCCTGCCTCAGCGATCTCCTGTTCTGTTCCCAGACCACAGTGCTTTTAAAAATGGGGTTTGATTAAACTTATAGATCCATGTAAACACCACAGCTTGCACACCCACCCACATAGCTTCCCCCAGTGACATAGCTACCACCTCTCGGGGAGATGGATTAACTACACGGATGGGACAGCTCTCTCCCCTCCGCTTAGAGCATCTTCATTATTTATGAATAGGTGGGAAATAACCTCCTGAATGTACAGTAACCAATTTATCAAATATTGCTGGGCTGCATTCAATATGGCTACCTGGTCGTATTGGCTGGATTAGTAGGAGCATTGCCGGCAGATCGAGGGAAGTGATTATTCCCTTCTATTCGGCACTGGGGAGGCCACATCTGGAGCATTGCGTCCAGTTTTTGCGCCCCCCCCCCCCCCCCGCACTACAGAAACAAATTGGAGAGAGTCTAGGGGAGGGCAACAAAAATGATTAGGGGGCAGGGGACTTACGAGGGGAGGCTGAGGGCAGGGCCGCCCAGAGGGGGGGCAATTTGCCCCAGGCCCTGCAGGGCCCCCATGAGAATACAGGATTCTAGAGTATTGCAACTTTTTTTTATGGAAGGGGCCCCCGAAATTGTTTTGCCCCAGGCCCCCTGAATCCTCTGGGCGGCCCTGCCCACTCCACCCCCTTGACTCATTCTCCTCCCTCTGAGGCCCCACCTGTGCTCCGCCCTCACTCCCATTGGCCACTTCCCAGCCCCGCTCTTCCACTGTGGCTGAGACCTGCTGGTCCACCTTCCGCTCGCTCCTCTCCTCCCTGAAGGCCTCCTTGTGCCTCTCCACCCCCTACCCCAAGGCCTGCCTGCTGCCCCCACCTCTCTGCCCCTCCCCTGAGACCAGCCCCGCCCACCGCCCCCACCTCTCTGCCCCTCCCCTGAGACCCGCCCTGCCCATCGCCCCCACCTCTCTGCCCCTCCCCTGAGACCCACCCTGCCCACCGCCCCCACCTCTCTGCCCCTCCCCTGACACCCGCCCTGCCCACCGCCCCCACCTCTCTGCCCCTCCCCTGAGACCCGCCCCTCCCACCGCCCCCACCTCTCTGCTCCTCCCCTGAGACCCGCTCTGCCCACCGCCCCCACCTCTCTGCCCCTCCCCTGAGACCCGCCCTGCCCACCGCCCCCACCTCTCTGGCCCTCCCCTGAGACCCGCCCTGCCCACCGCCCCCACCTCTCTGCCCCTCCCCTGAGACCCGCCCTGCCCACCGCCCCACCTCTCTGCCCCTCCCCAGAGACCCGCCCTGCCCACCGCCCCCACCTCTCTGCCCCTCCCCTGAGACTTGCCCTGCCCACCGCCCCCACCTCTCTGCCCCTCCCCTGAGACCTGCCTTGCCCACCGCCCCACCTCTCTGCCCCTCCCCTGAGACCCGCCCTGCCCACCGCCCCCACCTCTCTGCCCCTCCCCTGAGACCCGCCCTGCCCACCGCCCCACCTCTCTGCCCCTCCCCTGAGACCCTCCCCGCCCACCGCCCCCACCTCTCTGCCCCTCCCCTGAGACCCTCCCTGCCCACCGCCCCCACCTCTCTGCCCCTCCCCTGAGACCCGCCCTGCTCACCGCCCCCACCTCTCTGCCCCTCCCCTGAGACTTACCCTGCCCAGGGCTCACACCTCTCTGCCCCTCCCCTGAGACCCGCCCTGCCCACCGCCCCCACCTCTCTGCCCCTCCCCTGAGACCCACCCTGCCCACCGCCCCCACCGCTCTGCCCCTCCCCTGAGACCCGCCCCGCCCACCGCCCCCACCTCTCTGCCCCTCCCCTGAGACCCGCACTGCCCACCGCCCCACCTCTCTGCCCCTCCCCTGAGACCCACCCTGCCCACCGCCCCCACCTCTCTGCCCCTCCCCTGAGACCCGCCCTGTCCACCTCTTTCCTCGGTCGTCTGTTGTTATTCCTTGAAACATCAAGGATGGAATTAAAAGCTGAGTTTACTCCAGGGTGAGGAAAGAAAGGAGCCACCAACTCCCTGACAAATCTCAGTGCTGCAGAGAAAACCTGCCCCCTGCTATTGCAATCGCTGCTGTGCTGGGGATATGGCAGGAAAGGGACTGTCTGAATGATCAAGGCAGGAAATGGACAACAATCTACAGCAACGTCATTGACCACAAACACACTCTCCTCATGCTCCAGCCAGAAGGGAAATGAGCAGGAATTCTTGCAGTTCAGCCATGGACACACTTACACAAGGGCACAGCAGTGTGTGTGTTGTGGAAGCTGGTCTGAGGAAACAACTGGAATTGATCACTCAGTGAGAACAGAACTAGAGTGCGGTGAGAGACACATCTCAACTAAGTAGTTGTGGCTGAGTGGTTAAGGCAATGGACTAGAAATCCATTGGGGTCTCCCTGTGCAGGTTTGAATCCTGCCAACTATGGAGAAAGTTGTGGTCCTTTAGTTTCAAGGGAGCTGGGTCTTGTCTCACTCTCCAGCTGTGTCTACACTATTGGGTAATGTGGCTTTCAAGTGTTTTAATTAAACAGCTGCTGCATGTCCACACTATGCCCCTTGTGTCACCAGAGCACATCCACGCTAGAATCTTGGATGGCCACAGAGAGCAGTGCACTGTGGGTAGCTGTGCAACTGGCTGCAGGGTGCTTTGGGAAGGGTTTGCAATGCCTCATGGGCTGGTACAGCATCACATGATGCAGGTTTCTCTATCCCACCGTTCCACGGGCATCTTACTGGATTGCCAGCTGCTTCTCAACTGCAGTGTGCGTGGCGGGGTAGAGACTGTGTGTGTGTGTGGGGAGAGGGAGTGTGTGTGTGGGGAGAGGGAGTGTGTCGCACACTGTCTCTATGTTCAGACAGCTGCTGCAAGCAACCAGGCCTGAGGCAGGGGGAGGGGGCAGCCCCAACATCAGCCCCCGCTTCCCTCACTGGCTCAGCTCAGCACAGCAGCCTCTGTCGCACACACACACACACCGCTGCTGCTGAGCTCTGTGTCAGGGGTGCTGGAACAGGGGGTTTAGAGGGCCGTGGCCCCACCACTCTTAACTGGCTGTTAGGACAAATGATGGAGGGAGGAAAGGGGGAGTCTTGGGGGGGGAGAGGCATTCTGTGGGTGTGGCCTCGGAGGGAGAGGTGGTGTGAGTGTGGGTCCTTGGGGAAGGGGTGTCATGGGAGTGCCACAGTTCAGACAATAGTGACCCCCCCACTGTAAGGAAGCTCCCGCTGCCCCTGCTCTGTGTTGGTAGCACGGAGAGAGCAGCGTTCCACGGCAGTGATTTGCTCCCCGGGGCTCTGCCAGGGGGGCTTGGGAGGCTGCAGGGAGCCCTGGGCCCTTTAAATCACCAGCCTGGGGAAGCCGGGCCGGGCTGGCACAGCGTACCCGCTCTTGCCAGGACCCCATACCGGAATGTACCAGCTTACGTTCACCTCTGGAAGGTCCTCACGTGGATCAATAACTGGTTAAAAGCTAGGAAACAAAGGGTAGGAATAAATGGACAGTTTTCAGGATGCAAACAGGTAACTAGCGGTGTCTGTACTGGGACTAGTCAACATATTCATAAACGATCTGCTGAACAGCGAGGTGACAAAATGTGCGGATGATCCAAAACTACAGAGGATAGTTAAGTCCAAAGCAGACTGGGAGGAGCTAAAAAGAGATTTCACAAAACTAGGTGAAAGGGCAACAAAATGGCAGATGAAATTCAATGTTGATAAATGCAAAGTGATGCACATTGGCAAACATAATCCCAACTCTACATATAAAACGATGGGATGTAAAATAGCTGTTCCAACTCAAGTGAGAGATCTTGGAGTCACTGTGGATAGTTCTCTGCAAACATCCACTCAATGGGCAGTGGCAGGCAAAAAGCGAACAGTATGTTGGGAATCATTAAGAAAGGGATAAAGAATAAGAGAGGAAATCTTATTGCCACTGTATAAATCCATGGTACGCCCATATCTTGAATACTGTGTGCAGATATGGTCACTCCATCTTAAAAAAGATGTATTGGAATTGGAAAAGGTTCAGAAACAGGTATGCAGGGGTGAGCTGCAGACGGTTCGCAACGGTTCGCGCGAACCGTTTGCTAAAATTAGACGCCGGACAGAGAACCGGATGCTAAAGTTCTCTGTCCGGCGTCTAATTTTAGCAAACGGTTCGCGTGAACTGTTGCGAATAGGGTGACCAGACGTCCCGATATTTGCTTGTTTGTCCCGCGTCCTGACCAATGTTAGGTCGGGTCACTGGGCAAACAAGCAAAGGCTCCGGAGCCCGAAAGGGCTCGCACCCTCCCCCGCCCCAACTCCGCCCCTCCTTCCCCCATTGGATCCCTCCCCAAATCCCCGCCCCCTCACTGCCCCATTGGCTCCCTCCCCAAATCCCCGCCTCTTACCAAGCACGCCATGCCCAGGAGATGCAGGGGAGCACGGAGTTGGGGTGAGTATGAGTCCGGCCTGGCACCTGGAGGGAGAGTAGGGGGGCGGCCCTTCTCCCTACCTGGACAGCGGGACTTGGGAGCAGCCACTGCTGCAGCTCCCACTGCCGCGGGGGGAGGACGTGACCAAGCACATGGCGCCCGGGCCCGAACCTGGGCCTGCTGCGGGGACCCAGCAGCATGCACGCACGCTGCGCCCAGCCCCTAGCCAGTCGCGTCTGGGCTGGCTGCCCAGCTGGTGCAATCCCACGGCGGAGGCATAGGCAGCCCAGCCCCGTTCGTTCCCCTGTGGGACCTGGGGGGGCTGGAGCCTGCTGCCCCTATTCCGGGGCCGCCCGCGGCATTGCACCAGCTGGGCAGTCAGCCCAGACGCGACTGGCCAGGGGCTGGGCGCGCGCGGTGTGCCCGCTGGGTCCCCACAGCAGGCCCAGACTTGGGGGGTTCGTGGGCGCCAGAGCTGCAGCCGCCGAGCCTGGCCAGCAGCCGCTTCCTCCCTCCGCGGCAGTGGGAGCTGCAGCAGCGGATGCTCCCGAGTCCCGCTGCCCAGGTCGGGAGAAGAGCCACCGCCTGGCCCCACAGGCCACCCCCTACTGGCTCGGGTGGAGCTAGGACAGTAGCCCGGGGTCCCCTCTCCGTCCCTGGCGCGTGTGGGGGGCGCCGCACGGCCGGGGCGGCATATCCGTCCCCGCGCCACCCGGCTGTTGAGCGCCTGCAGCTCCCCTCCTGGAGCCTCGCCCGAGCACCCGGCCCCTGCCGTGCAGAGAGCGTGCGGCGCCGCCAAGCCCCGCTGCGGCGCCTGACCCGGCCGTTCCCCTATGTACCAAGCATCAGGGTGCAGTGGGCATCATCCTCTTCTAAGCCAGGGCAACCAGTGTCTGACTCTAGCGAGGGACAGATCTACCTCAGCAACAGCTGTGTGAAGAGGCTGCTGGAGATTATAGAAGGGTCTGAGTTTCTCAGGCTGCAGGTGGAGGGAGGTGGCTGCTCTGGATTCCAGTACAAGTTTTCCTTGGACACAGTTATCAATCCTGATGACAGGTTGTTTGAACAAGGTGGTGCTCGTGTTGTTGTGGATGTGGACAGCCTGGCCTTTGTGAAAGGTGCAATGGTGGATTTCAGCCAGGAGCTAATCCGCAACTCATTCCAGGTGGTGAGCAATCCACAGGCTGAGAAGGGCTGCTTGTGTGGAACATCCTTCTCTGTCAGACTCTGAGTGGACTCCTTCTTGGGTGTTGCTTGGGTGGACATTGAGCCGGAGACTGTCCTCAGCATTGTCTCCAAGGGTTTCTCATTTTGCTATTTTCTCAGCTTCCCCAGTTGTCCTCCTCAATCTGTTATACAGTTACTGCAAATATCCCCGTTTGCCTATTTGAACTGAGTCTGCAGCCAAGACCTATAGGGCTCTCCCTCCAAGGGTTTGAAATAGGCTTTAAATCCCACACAAAAGCATCTTCTGTCCTCTATGAAGCTCCAGGAACTGCTGAATATAATGAGTGGACGAATATCCCTTAAATCAGAAGCAGCAAAGAATCCTGTGGCACCTTATAGACTAACAGACGTTTTGCAGCATGAGCTTTCGTGGGTGAATACCCACTTCTTCGGATGCAAGACAGAACTTTTAAACCTTAAATCAGAACTTTTTATAGGGAACCCGTTGTTAAATCAGAACTTTTTATAGGGAACCCGTTGTTAAGATTTTGGCAGCTCATCACTGCAGGTATAGAGTGTCTGCCATATGAGGAGAGAATAATAAAACTGGGACTTTTCAGCTTGGAGAAAAGATGACTAAGGGGAAATATGCTAGAGGTCTATAAAATCATGACTGGTGTGGGGAAAATAAATAAGGAGTGTTACTTATTCCTTCTCATAACATAAGAACCAGGGGTTACCAAATAAAATTAATAGGCAGCAGGTTTAAAACAAACAAAAGGAAGTATTTTTTCACACAACGCACAGTCAACCTGCGGAACTCCTTGCCAGAGGAGGTTGTGAAGGCCAAGACTATAACAGGGTTCCAAAAAAGAGCTAAATCGATTCATGGAGGACATGCTCTGAGCCAGGATGGGCAGGGATGGTGTCCCTAGTCTCTGTTTGCCAGGAGCTGGGACTAGGTGACAGGGGATGGGTCACTTGGTGATTCCCTGTTCTGTTCATTCCCTCTGGGGCACCTGGCTTTGGCCGCTATGGGAAGACAGGATACTGGGCTAGATGGACCCAGTCTGACCCACTCTGGCCGTTCGTATGTCCTTACGTCCTTATGCTCCTTTCATAAGATGCCTGGGATTCTGCCTCACAATGTGTCCCTGAGTTCTCAGCCAAAATGCCCAGACAGGCAAACACTCTGGGCTCCTGAAGCCTCAGCCACCCACCTAGTGCCCTATGGCTCATCCCTAACCCTTGATGCTGCTCCTTGCTGTAGAATGTGAAAGGAGCTGAGGCAGCGCAGGAGCCTTCTGGGGACGCAGAGCTGAGGATTTGGGAGAGACACATTGTCTGAGACATCAGAGCGCTGCAAACCCTGCAGCCACCCCCTCAATCCGGGGCCTGTTCCAGCCCTGAGTCTGGGCTACCGCGATCCCTCCCCCAGAGCAGGGCGCCCACAGATTACAGCCTGGAAATAGGCATCTGGCACTAACTCCTGTTCTCCTTGACAGGGCCTCCCCTAGACCAAGTGCCTCTCCCAGGCAAGACGTGTCTTCGGTGCCCCTCCGCCCCATATGTTAAAAATTTGAATATCTTATTTTTCATTGCATTTGTAGCTCAGCTCATGATTTTGACGCACAATTTTGATGCATGATTTTCTCTGTCATATAAGCTGATAAATTTGCAGGCTAGGTTCTGTAAACCTGTATTTATTCATGCCATATACAAGCAAATAAAACAAATGCATTTTCTTTAAGCATATAGAAACTTTTTAATTTTGACAGTAACTGAAATGTACTAACATCTAGCAATGGAATTGTCACCAGCACAGGATGGGCCGGTATTAAATAGTGTTACAGTCAGAGACAGACAGCGTTAGGATGTTAACCCCAGGCCTTTAGTTGAAAGGTCGCTTCTCTCGCCTTTCCACCATGAACTAAAGCGCAGCATTAAAGAGATCCAAAGATTGGCCAATGGCATTTCCAAGTGCTAAAATAGCAAGCGATGTCAGTCTCTCATTGGCCATCAGTGACTGAAGATGTGGTTTAACGAGCCGGAGCTTCAAGGTGAGGGTGGCTCTGTCCACTGCCTTCCATTGCGCTGCTGGGCACCAAGTCCCTGGTGGCCAATATGTGATGCTGGGAGAAGAGAGTGGGGTGGCAAGTGGTGGCAGGACTTTTGCCACCAGGGTCTAGCTGCCCAACTTCCTCCTGGTACTGCTGGCCCCCCGTCGCCTTCAGGTAACCCAGGAACTGAGGCAGGAATAGGGCGAGGAAGCAAGTAAAGCCGAGCAAGGAAGGCAAAAGTGAATCTTGTCTTCATGGGCCGCTCGCAATGACGTCCTTTTTCTGTGCCACAGCTGACAACAACATCCCAGACAGAAAAGCAGGAGGCCAAAAAGAAACCGAGCAGCTGCTGAAGTAGTTCAGTTGGGAGCGTGCTAGACTAACAGGCTCTTCTATCCCCCTGTGTGCACGGGTGGGATGTTTTCTGAAAGTGCAGCAGTTCCTTTAACTGCCACGAGTCCCTCATTTCAGGCTATGCAGCAGGAAAAGGCAGCATGGGCTTCTGCACCGAGTTGGCCCACCTGACCTTTCATTCTTCTCTTGCTCTTTGTCAGCAAGGGGAAGAAAAAGAAGCTCTCCCTCAAGCTGGAGTCACAAGGGCGACGTAAGGACGACTTCCTGAGTGCCCGCTCCAGTCCTCTGCTCTGCCAGCTGACCCATCGAAGGGCTGTCACCACTTTCTCCAGGTTTGTCCATCGGTCTGTGCTAGGGTGAGCAACAGCCAAGCAGATGGATTTTCTGTAGTGTAGTGGTTATCACGTTTGCCTAACACGCAAAAGGTCCCTGTTTCAGAAACATGCTGGCTTCTTTTTCCCAGATCCCCTTGCTGTTCAGGAAGGCCTCCTCCTTCTCCTATTGGCCTGTCCCTGGGATAACTCCAACCCCTGCATGACAGAGGGTGCTGACAGCAGTGGAGAAAGCACCTTGGCGTCAGGCTGGAGAACCTAGAGGAGTGCGGCGTGTCACCTTTTGGAGGCTTGTGGCTTGGCCTCCTCTGCTGTTGGAGGTTGGCCGGTGGAGGCTGGCTCTTCCTGCTGGCCTCCTCTGCATGACTTGCCAAAGGAGGAAGTGAAGCAGGAATGGGGCAAAAGAGGAAAGTCGTGCTGAGGAAGGCAGGACAGAAGCTAAGCACCTCAGTGCGGCTAAATGGGGTTAGTAGAGCATCACCATTCATTCTGCAAAGCCGGGGGAGGTGCGGTTGGCTGCTGGGAGGCAGAATCCTGTGCCTGCCTCTTGGCTTCCCAGGGGTGGCTCCTTGCAGCCCAGGAGAAGCGGGGTTCTAGGGGGACGGAAAAGCAGCAATGGCGAGGCTGAGTGGGCTCCTTTCTGGCCGACATGGTGGGCTGTGGTGGCTTTGGGAGTTGCCTGTAAGCCATAAGTGGACTTGGTGCAGTGAAAACCGCTGCTCCATTCTGGCTGACCTGGGGGAGCCATTAATGACTTGGGAGTGGGGGCAGGGCACTGGCTGTGAGCAAATGGGATCCAGGAAGCCCCAGCCTGCCCCTCCAGGGGCCGAGTCTTCTTCTCTCCTGCCATGGGGAGCCTGGCCTTAAGCCTGCCCAGCATGCACTGCAGCTCGAGCATTAAGCCTTCCTGTGGCATAACCGAACTACGGCCTAGTGTAATAAGGTGTAAAGTTTAGATTGTGAATTTATCTTTAATTTCCATGGTAATTTACTTTGATCTTTTATGCCTACCACTTATAATCCTTAAAACTCCATCTTTCTGTAGTTAATAAATCTGTTTTATGAAACTGGTGTATTTTGGTTGAAGTTCTTAGGAAATCTCAGCTCCTTTACAAAGCTGGTTCATGTACTATTCACAGTGAGGGAGGGGTGGACCCGGCGTAGTAAACTCACTATTGTGTCCTACAGGAGGCTTGTGATATGCAGGGGGTCAGATTAGATGCTCTAATGGTCTCTTCTGGCCATAAAATCGACTAATTTCTGAAAAACTGAGTGTAGCATTGGGAGCAGCGTCTGATGTTTCCCTGTCTAGCCGGCTTGCTGCCTAGAACGAATGCTCCTTGAGTGGGGTGATCCACAGGGAGTAGCTCAAACCTCCAAAGTGCCTGGCCAGGGGCAGGACATTGGCACAGCAAGGGAGGGGTGTGGCAGTGACATCACAAAGGCCTTTTGTAGGACCTCAGACTATTTGTCAAAGGCGGTGGGGAGGTGGTGACCTCACAGAGAGATGCTGACATCAGCCAGGCAGGACAGGGGCAAGGGGCCAGGGAAACCTCAGAGACCCCTGTGGCTTTGCTTCAGCAAGTCTCCTTCTCCAGGTCTCTCTTTAAGGACTGAGGGAGTATTCGGGTTCACGGACGTGAGCGCCAGGAGGAACCTCTTTCGAGTTTTCTCCTTCCCTTTTCGTGATTTTACTAGAAAACAGCCGTCCCTGTTTAGAAGGTAAGAGCCTCCTGGAGGTTTGAAACCTGTTCAGTCTGATCCATCTGGTGACAGTTGAATTCTAGGCATGGAAAACTCGAGCTTAAGGAGGCAGAATTTTATTGCGCACCTGGGATTCTGTCCCTTAGAATCACTGGGGAGATTGGGGTTTGTCCTTTTTGTTTCCGCTTTTCCTCCATCCATCCATCCATCCCTCCCTCCTTTCTCTTTGTCTTTTGCTTCTTTTGTCCTTTCTCCTGTTCCCCTCCCAACAGCAGGAGAGGGGTGTGGGTGTGTGGGTGTGTATGTTGCGGGGGAGTGCTCTGCAGTTCCCACTGTGGGAGGTCCACCCAAAACTGGGGGGCTGAAATAGAGCTCGGGCAGTGATCCCCACCAGTGACCTGGGCCATCCTTTGGGCTCTCTGGTGAGAACCCTCAGCCTCCCGCCCTCAGTCTCTACCCTGATTGGCTCAGCAGGGGGTTATTGACAGGGAGGAGACTCAGGTCTTGTTGTTCTCTTTTAAGACCAAGGAAATAAGTCAGAACCAGTTCTATGTTTGATGAATTTTGCTGCTTCTCTGCATTAATTGTCTCTGAGCAGTTCATGATTCTCTCTAACATTGCAGTTCTCCTCAAATACTTGCTGAATAATTCCTGTGCACTGTTGTTGGTCTGGAGCTCATCAGAGCTCTTTATTCAGGTCATTCAGTGTCTGAAATTCAAGATCCGATGGTTAGTTAGAAAATCAGGGCTCTTGGGTCCTATTCCCAACTCTGCCACTGACTGGCTGTGTGACCTAAGACAAGTCAATTCTCCTTTCTCAGCCTGAGCTTCTCCCTCTTTCAAGTAGGGATAATAATGATCCGCTCCTACCTACCTCACAGTGCGTGGAGGCAGGGTCGGCTCTAGGTTTTTTGCCTCCCTAAGGAAAAAAAATTTTGGCTGCCCCCACCCCAGCCCTGGGCTCCCCCTCACACCCTCCTGCTGCCCGAGCCCTGGGCTCCCCCCAACCTGCACCCGCTGCCGCCGCAGCTCTGGGCCTCCCCACACCTGCATCCCCCTGCCACCCCACCCCTGGGCTCTTCTCCCCCCAACCCCCCCCCCGCCATTCCAGCCCTGGGCTCCCCCCCACATCCTGTGCTGCCCCAGATCTGGGCTCTTCCCTTCCCCCCCCACCAATGCTCCCCAACCCACACACCCCCTGCCGCCCCAGGCCTGGGTGCTCTCCCCCCCACCTGCACCCTCCTTCCACCCCAGCCCTGGGTCACTGGTAACTCGCTCCCAGGGTGGGTCACTCAGCACGGATTTTGGATGTGCACAGAACACAGACAGGATTGGTTCCCATATGGTTACAGAACTGCAGTAAAATGGAACAATTTTCAGCTTGTGTGATTGGAGGATACCTGGATGCATATTATAAGACTGTCCTCCATAAATGAGGAAAAGTTGAGGTGTCTTTATTATTCTTTTGTTCCACTCTTTCTTTCTCTGGGGAAGTTGCCAATGCAATATCACTGTCTTCCTTTTAAACAAATAAAACAAAAACAAACAAAAAGGCAATGGCTGATGAAAATAGCAATTCCAGTCCTAATAACCCCTGGGAAGCATTTCTTGCTCAATTTTATCCTACTTTTTCTACAGCAAATGACAGTGGATCAGCCTATTTGATTTGGGAGAAATGAAGTAACAGCTGCCCAAACTGAGCTGGAGCACTCCTGAATGTTGAGGTGTTCAAATCTGGAAGGCAGGCGCTAGATTCCCTTTCTGAACATTAACTAAATCTGGAAAGGAAAAGTCAATTTCTGCTTCCATGGCTCAGGAGTGGAAATCATCCTACATGCCTGGGGCTGTATCTAGAGCTGCCCAGGTCCAGCAGAGCCTCCCCTCCCTCACTTTTAATTTTAAATTCTGGTGGGATCCACGTACCTCCCTTGCCAGGCTTCAGCTAGAGAGGGGCCCTGTCCACTTAGTCCCCCCAGTTCCTTCTTTGGGGGCTGCCAGGTGAGGTCACACCAGTATCCCTCAGCCCGTCTGGGGATGTCTTCTGAAGGGGATGTCTGGGGCAAAGCTTTCTAGTCCAAAACGTCGGTGGCTGGAGTGGGGCGCCATTTTCAGTAGTTTAATGTTTGGTGCTGCAGTGAGTGACTGCTGGGTGCAGTGATATAGTGACCGCCCTGGGGCTTTGAATGAGGCTTTATACTGGGGTGGGGGGAGTGAGGAGTTAAGCAGCGAGTCGGTGGATGGAGAGGGGCAAATCTCCGAGATTCATAATCCGGGACTGTGTCTGTTGGTCCTTTTTGCTGCGTATCTTTGGGCTGGGGGTTGTCCCAGTGCTGCACAGAGGGGTTCCCACAGAAAGGTGCTTGCTCCTAACCCCCGAGGCCGTCAGTGTGTCGGCTCTTCTCTAGCCAGCCCACTTGCCAAGTCTGATTGGCCTTGGTCTGGCTCCCAGCCCCTCTCCAAGGGCTGCAGCTGTCTGGAGGTGCTGCCTTCCACGCCTTCCTCAGTCCCACCTCATTCACTCCACAGGGCGACTCATTACCAAGGAGGGGGAAGATCTTATTCTACTTCTAGCAAAAAGACATTTTTCTGTTACCTTAATTACACTACCTTAGGGGCCCCCTATAACATATTACCAAGGTTCAATACAAAGTCATAGACAAGTTATACAAAAATGCGTAATGCAGAGATTTATCTACAACCGCACTGAGTGACTGCTGGGTGCAGTGATATAGTGACCCCTGGGGCTTTGAATGAGGCTTTACACTTGGGGGAGGTTGAGGGGGCAAGTGGGGAGCAGGTGGGTGAGCGGGTGGCAAGTGGCAGGTGGGCACAGAGGTGAGCAGGGAGCCAGCAGGGTCTCTAGGGGCGGGCATGGGGGTTTCTGGCAGTGGAGGGAGGAGGTGAAAGGAGGTGAGTGGTGGGTGGGGGACTGACTAGCAGGAGATGCAGCAGGCCAGTGGGGGGGCTAGGGGGTGAAGAGGGGTGTGACGGTGAGATCTGATCACCCTACGGGGGCCGTTTCTTCCCCCTCCCCCAAACCTTCCTTTTCGGCCCCCAGCTGTTTCGGTGGAGCGGTGTTGGGGAAGGAGGGTTGGTTTCTGTGGGGCGGGCTGCGCTGTGGGGGGGGTTGTTTCCACAGGGATTGGTGGCGCGGGGGAGGTGTTTCAAGGGGGCTGGGTGGCACAGACGGGAGCGGAGCAGCTCCTGGGGGCAGGGCTCTGGCACAGCCCGGGGGCGGGGCCTCTCCTGGGGGCGGGGCTCAGGCTGGCGGCGGGGCTCTGACACAGCCCGGGGGCGGGGCAGCTCCTGGGGGTGGGGCTCTGGCACAGCCCGGGGGCGGGGCAGCTCCTGGGGGCGGGGCTCTGGCACAGCCCGGGGGCGGGGCAGCTCCTGGGGGCGGGGCTCTGGCACAGCCCGGGGGCGGGGCAGCTCCTGGGGGCGGGGCTCTGGCACATTGTGACGCAGGAGCCCGGGCTCAGCAGCTGCTCCCTGGTGGCCACGTGCTGCCAGCAGCGCTGGAGCCGCCCGGCCGGAGCGGAGCCGCTGTTCTCAGCTGCAGCAGGAGCTGCCCCCGGCCCCGCTGGGCTCCAGGTGGGGACAGAGCCTGGGGCCCGGGGCTCCCCTGGGTGCGGCGGGCGGAGCGGGAGGGGAGGGGAGAGGCCGGAGCAGCAGGCGGGGAAGGGGGGGGGCAGGCGGGGGGTTGATCGGTCTCTGGGCACCAGGGGAGCCCCGGGGCAGAGTGTGTGTGTGAGTGTCCCGGGCCCAGGCGTGCGCAGGGGGGGAGCCCCGGCACCCCAATGACCTGAGCCCCGGCTGGAGCCACGCTGGGGTGGGGAGGAGAAGCCCCGGGCCTCTGCAGGAGCTGCAGTGCGCGGGGCAGGGGAGAAGCGCCAGGCTGGGGCAGGGGAGGAGAAGCCCCGCTGGGTTGGGAGGCGGGGGGCGGAGCCCAGACCCCAGCAGGAGCTGCACGGGGGGAGAGGAGCCACCCTGGGGCAGGGAGGAGAACCCCGGACCCTGGCAGAAGATGTGGGGCTGAAGTCCCCGGCTCGGGAGCCCCAGCCACCTTAGGGCAGAAGTTGCAGGGCTGAAGCCCTGACCCCCCTCTGCGTGGAGCTGGCCTGAGCCCCTGTCGCCCCATCCCCCCTGTGGAGCTGGCTCTCACTCTCCGGCTGTGGAGAAATTCAGCCCAAATCTCCCCATGTTGGTATCTCCATTGCCCGCCCCCCCATCACCCAGCCATGGATGGATTTAGCCCAGGAGGCAGGGTCAGTGTTGGCCGCATTGGGCAGGTGGGATCTAGGGCACAACGAGGTGAAGTGACTTTCCCAAGGTTGAGCAGGGAGTCTGTGGCAGAGCAGAGACTCAAACCCAGAACACCTGAGCCTGAGTCCTGTGCCTTAACCACTAGGCAACCTTCCCCCCGAAGGAGAGGGAACCTCCTCTGCCACTTTGAGTGTGTGGGTGGGAGCAGGCACTAGACAGAGCTGCCAGGAGGTGGGGAGGGGGGGGTTGGATAGTTGGGGGGGTGATTAGACGGTGGGGGGGTCTCTGAAGGGGGCGGTCAGGGGACAAGGAGCAGGGGAGTTGGATGGGTTAAGGGTTCGGGGGGTGCCTGTCGGGCAGTGGAGCGGGGTTGGGGCAGGCAGGGAGCAGAGGGAGTTGGATGGGTCGGGAGTTGTGGGGGTCCTGTCAGGGGGCGGGAAGCGGTTGAATGGGGCGTGGGAGTCCCGGGGGTCTGTCTGGGGGTGTGGATAAGGGTCAGGGGGACAGGTAGGGGGTAGGGTCCTAGGGAGGCAGTTACGGGGGGGGTCTCAGGAGGGGGCAGTCAGGGGACAAGGAGCAGGGGGGGTTGGGGTTCTGAGGGGGGCAGCCAGGGGGCAGGAAGGGGGAGGCAGTGCATGGGGTGGGGCTAGGGCGAGGCTCCCTGGGTGCGCACCCTAATGAAATGTGCTGCACACGCCTATGGTCACGGGGGTGAGCTACTCGCATCCTTTTCCTGTTTGTGCCGTTTCTTTCTGTCTCAAAGCCTGAGAACAATTCTCTCTAGTTCTTCCCCTTCTCTCTCCCCTCCCCACATGTGGCTAGAAAATCCAAGGAGATTCCCTGGTTTTCCCTAAAATTATTGACTCTCTAGTCTCCTATTTTCCCTATTTTCTCTGTAATTCTTAAATGCTCCTCAGCTTTGGGATGTGAACCCAGCCCGTTTATCTGCAGCAATTTGTCCTTGGGTAGGTGGAATTTGCTGTCCTGTGTCACTCCCCCACCGTGGGTGGGGGTTAGTAGGTGCTGGCTGGGGGAGCCCGCAGACACGGCTGCCTCTGCGGGGGAGATAGGGGGGCCGATCTCTGCCAGCGACAGGACATGGCCGCACAGGAGGGGAAGGGAGGAGCCAGTGTCCCTATGGAGCCTGCCCAGCCCCTTTGGTTCTGCTCCTTTCCAGCATTTTGTTCAGAGACTTTATTACTGGGGAGGCTGAAAAATCTCCCTGTGGGCTTAGCCTGGCAGGAGGGGCCAGGTCTCCCCTGCAGTAAAGAGATGGAGCATGTTCCCAGCATGGCAGAACCTAGGCTGTGTCTCTGCAGGGAAAGATCCTGGGGGAATCGTGATGTGACATGAACTAAAGCCTGTTCTGAAACCTCCGCAACTGCCCTTCTCGCCCTGCCAGGCTGCAGGATGTCGTCCATGTTTCGCTCCAGCTCATCCCATCCTCCCATGGAACAGGGAAGGGAAACAGCTGCAGTGGAGCCAGCTCAGGTAGGGGTTATGGGGGTGAGGGACAGCAAATACACAAGAGGTGGGAGGCTTGGGCAGTCTGGTTTGGAGGTTGGGGCAGGGCAGGAAATTCCCAGGGGGGAGAATGGGAGGAGGCCAGGGTGTAGCAAACCTGTTGGGACTTGTTCAATATGCGACTTCCATTCTAGGAACAGAGCCACGAGGTTGGAAGGTGGAAATGCTCTAATTTGTGGGATAGGAAACAACCCCCCTCGGTGGGGCTAGGAAAATGGGCCAGACTCCCAGGGCTGGAGCCCGACCTGATTAACCAGCGGCTGCTGTGAGATGTGAGGGGGCACCCACCAGGGAGGCTTAGGGGGGAGGTTCTTAACCTTTTTCTTTCTAAGGCCCCCTACGTGCTATTAAAAACTCCATGGCCCTGCATGTGCCTGGTTCTCTGCATATAAAAGCCAGGGCTGGTGTTAGGGGGCAGCAACCAGGGCAATTGCCTGGGGCCCCATGTGACAGGCCCCCCTGCAAAGCTAATTGCTCAAGGTTTGGCTTCAGCCCCTGGTGGGAGGGCTCAAGGCCCCAGGCTTTGGCCCCAGGCAGGGAGGTTTGGGCTTTCTGCCCTGGGCCCAAGCGAGTCTGACACGGGCCCTGCTTGGAGGCCCCCCCTGAAACCTGCTCGCAGCCCCCCAAGAGGTCCAGGGACCCCTAGCTGAGAACCACGGCCTTAGGGGATGTGCCCCTCCCCCAGACCCAGCTCCAGGGCTGGCCTTAGAGAAAATGGCGCCCTGGGTGAACTTGTATTTTGGTGCCCCCCATCCCCCCTGGCCGTCACGGGCTCCCCACCATCACGTCCAGACCCCAATGCCTCCCTCTAGGGCTTAGTTTGTATTGAAAGAGGCGCCAGAGCTCAGCCCTGGCACAAATTCAGCACTGGCAGGGCAGCCTCACAGCAGCGGCTGCTGGCCGAGCGCCCAGCTCTGAAGGCCATGCCACCGCCAGCAGCAGCGGAGAAGTGAGGGTGGCCTGGTGTGTGGTGTATTGTGCAACCTTTTATTTTATGTAAAGTGCAGTTTGTAATGTGGCATTACACCCCCGCGGGGTCGGCTCTGGTGGCGACAGTTTCAAGCTTAACAGAGTGAAAGTCGCCTCTGCTACTTGCTTCAAATGTACAGTCTCTAGGAACACACAAAGACCAAGGGAAGTGACCACACAGACACTCACAAGCACAAGGTCTAGTCAGTTTTACAAGTTTTATTAAAGTTGCAGTTAAGGTTATGACGACCCAAGCGCACAGAAATTCTATAAAGACCTGTGCAAAAGTTACGACTCTAGTTCTACTCACATCCTGAACAATAGTATTAGGGGCTGATGAGTCTCTCATGGACTGATCATCAGTAGAGGGGTGGTTCCAGTGATGAGCTGCCAAAATCTTAACAACCGGTTCCCTCCTCACCCCACAAGTGGGTCGTGGCCTGCCCCTGCCCCCCGGGACTCTTGCCCCATCCAACTCCCTGCATTCCTTGATGCTGCCCCCACCAAGAGCCCTGCCCCATCCATCCCCCTTCCCTGTTCCCTGACTGCCCCCTACTGCCCCATCCAACCCTTCCTCTCATTCCTGACTGCTCCCCCAGGGCCCTGCCCCATCCAGCCACCCCTTCTCTCTCTTCCCTGACTGCCCCTGGAACGTCTGCCCCTGACTGCCTCCCACCGCCCCATCCAACCCCCACTCCTTGACTGCTCCCCTGGGACCCCTGCCCCAATTCAACTCCCCTGTTCCCCACCCTCTGACTGCCCCGACCCCTCCTGCCTGGAGGTGGCTGGCGGTGCTACAGCTGTGCCGCTTGGCTGGAGCTGGGTCACGTCGCTGCCGCGCGGTGCCTAGAGCACTGGGTCAAGCAAAGCTCACGGTCCTCCACCTCCCCGCTTCCTGCGAATCAGCTGTTCGCGCGGGAAGCCTGGGAGCGTGGAGAAGCAAGAGGCGGCTTCACACTCAGGCCAGCGGAGGCGGAACAGAGGCTTCCCGCACGATTCACGGGAAGTGGGGGGAGAGGGAGAAGCAGGGCAGAGCTTTCAGGGGAGGAGGCGGAGCGGAGCTGCATCTTGCTGGAGCCCCAGATACCCTGCAGCCCTGTGTCCGCTCCTGGTTCACCAGGGGCCATTTCAGATTTTGGGGCGGGGGCAACTTTAACTGTGATCCCAGGGGCTACTGATGCCCTGAAAACTGTAGGTTTTTTTGCAGAAAATAACTTAGAAATTCGCTGACGAGCTCTGTATCTAATTGTTATATAAAGAAAGATAAATATATACTGACTCCAATTACAGCCACGTATTCAATTTAAAATATAAATTTAGAACAATCTGGAGATAATACAGCAAGATATTCCCTATCCCAAGCCTTGAGGTATCAGTTCTGGAGCTTTGATGCAGGTATCAGAAACACAAGTTTGATACTTTTTACCCTATCTTTAGCAGAGATAAACAGAGAAAGTAAGCAGATTTTATTTATTTTTAAGAAAAACGCTCTGTGTTAGTGCCATTATCTCCTCTATTTTAGTAGATTGTTTTTCACTCCACTGAAAACATATTTACTTAATTTTACACAGGTGATTAAGGTTTTTTCTCTTTTATTAAGAACGGGAATTTATTTTTCTAGCTATTTTGGCATTTATGTTTACTGATCACGATCATGTATGTGACTCACTAACATTTGACTCCATCATTGCTATTAGTATCATACTTGGAGCTGCATTTATTTTCATAGAAATTTTAAGTTACTTTCCAGATATAACTGTACCATGAAGTTTGGGGGAGACAGGGCCCTGCACCTCCCCCACTTCCTGCCATTCACCGTGACTCTCAGCCAGCCAGTAAAACAGAAGGTTTATTAGTCGACAGGAGCACAGTCCCAAACAGAGCTCGTAGGTACAAACAACAGGACCCCTTGGTCAGGTCCGTCTTGGGGGGTAGGGAGCCAGACCCGGTTCTGGCCTCCCTCCATTTCCCCAGCCAGCTCCAAACTGAACTCCCCCCTCCAGCCGTCTCCTCCAGCCACACACACCCCGGCTCCTCCTCCAGCCTTTGTCCAGTTTCCTCAGGCAGAAGGTGTTACCTGGGCCCATCCCCCTCCTGGGCTCAGGTTAAATGCTCAGCTATCGACTCTCAAGTGAAGTCACACCCTGATATCCCATCCCCAATGCAGACTGTCCCAGTAAAACTCCCCCGCAACATCCCCAGCTCAATCCTCCCCACTCCCTGCTTCATCACAGACTAAAAATACAATCTGAAGATAAAGATCTTCATCTGCACAGTGTCTGAAGTTTTGAGTTTAGCTATATTTTTTTAAATGAGCCCTGCTAAGGTGAGTACAAGCAAAATGTACAGTCTGTTATTTGCCAGTACCATTTAAATAACGAATGCCAAAGCAAAATGTGGTAATAACAGTAATAATGATAATTACTCCAGCCAGGACAGGTGAGGCATTTTAGAATTCGTTACTCAGAGAACTGAATTTAAGCATAAGACAGAAATAAAATGATGACATGCACAGACCAGTTAAAGCTAAAATACCAGCACTGTCATCCTGACTGAATGTGAAAGAATAAAATTACAGAGACTACATGTACTTTGTGCATTTTGACAGGAAGTAAAAGGAAGTAACAACAGTAACTGAAGTGTCTGTTGTGGGGTGTGTGTGTCGGGGGGGGAGTGTGAGACACACCCGCTGTCACTTCCAGCCCAGCGGCACTCACTAGGCCGAAGGCTCGTTCACATGGCAGCAGGGCCAGCAGCCCCCACTCCTGACCCAGAGGCAGCAGCACAGAATCTTGTCCCCCCACCTCAGCTCAGCAGAGACCGGGCACAGAGGCAGGAGGGTGGGGCCACACACACACACACACCCCGCACAGCACACAGGAGGCTCCTGGGAGCAGTTTGGCTGGGGCAGCTCCAAGTGTGGGGGGGCAGGGCTGCAGGAACAGGTGCAGGGCAGACAGCTGAAGAGAAGGGGGAGGAGAGACAGGACACCCCTGCTGGAGGATGTGGACCCCGCTCAGAGAGCCCTCTACAGGGACGTCATGCAGGAGAACTATGAGACGGTGACCTCGCTGGGTAAGGAGTCCTGTCCCCTGGGTTATTAGAAGCTGTGGGGTCTCTAAAGAACCTGAGCAGTAATAACTTTATACCTTTATTCGTCATACAAGTTTTGACAAGTTTCCTTGCCCCCCTTTTTTGCCTTATCTCCCACCCACTAGAATAATTTTTAGACATTTGTCATCAGTGATTTTGAAATTGCATTTAATGTGTCCTTATTGGCTACATTAATAACTGTCGCTTTCATGCCTTTTCCTCATTTTAAGAGGAAAATACGCCACCTGTAGAATTCTAAATTGAGTAAATAGGTGTGTGACCGATGCAGGGCTTGTGTGACAGTCAGATGAGCTCCTCTTTTGATAGGAGAGCGTATAATGTTGTCATTCAGGAGCCCAAAGGTGAAAGGAGAACAGAGCCATGTGAGAGGAGGAGAAGGGGGGAGTAGATAATTCTGGGGTGCCTGGACATGGGGAGGGTGTGTGCAGGGTTAGAGCTAAGATGGAGAAAGGAGGGATGAGGTTGTGAGAGACGAGGAGGGAACAGAAGATGCTCCCAAGGCGCCGGGAAGTGGTGACAGCTGAGAGTAATGGGAAGAAGGGGAGGGGAGTGTGGAGGAAGTGCACCCAGGAAATGGGCTGGGTGGGTCAGTGGGAGGGAGGAGAGGTTTGGGGATCCAGAGCTGTGGGGGATCCCAGACATTTCACCCCGAATCCCTACCCAAGCCTTGTTCTAGAGCCTACGCTCCAGTTTTCTTTCTGTTCAGTTTCACTTATATACATGTTTTCCCCAAATATTATTTTAACTCTTGACCTCCCTCTCCCACTCATTACACCCTCCCCATCTCTATGCACAGAGACCTCGGCCACCGATCCTGAGTCCTTGCTGCATCCTCCCGCCCATAGCAGGGCCCCTACCCAGGCACACATGGGCACTTGGTTGATGATGTCACAGGGTGGTGGTGTAGCCTGTACAGTTTTTACACCTATAAGATTATGTGTTGGGGTACAGCTCCCCCTTGTACATGGCTACTCAAAGTTAAGGGAGAAGATGAAATTTGGTGAAACACACAGAAACTTGATTGAATGGAGACAGTTATAACTGAAATCATAGGCAAGGATCAATCCACATAATGTACCCGTCGCCGAATTGGCGCCGAATCCACGGGACCGGCGGACCTCCCGCAGGCAAGCCGCCAAAGGCTGCCTGACTGCCACCCTCACAGGGACCTCCAGGGCGGTCCCCGTGGCTTGCCATCCTGGGCGCGTGCTTGGATAGGGACTCGCATGCCTCTCCTTTTTCACCAGGGTTTGAGGATTGCAGCTTGTCCTCCACTGTGTTCACTGGACTAATGTCCAGTTCCTGTGCGTTGCTTTCTCTCCAGGGGCTGTGAGCAGTGTGTGTGTGTGAGAGGTGGGAATTTCGGTGATACTTGTATGATGCCAATACACACCTCAGTTTCCCTCTGTGATTGGTATTGCTATGATTATAAAAAGCAGGAGACATGAGGTGATTTGTCACATAGCTGTCATGGGGTGATATGAATGGGTCATTAAGGACAGGCTGGGACCAACCTACATCATTGGAATACCCGACAAAGACAAGGGAATGATTGTCACCTGTCCATGGGAGGATCTCCGCTTGGCTGAGTGAAGCATACATGGGCTCGTTACATTTTTGGGAGCAGGAATAACTGGGCTCGCAGATGCAGGGAGATCTACTGGAGCAAAGACAAATGGACAGGTGCAGTTAAAGGAAACCAAAGCGTTTCCTACAGCAGCCTGGCTCAAGGGCATTGGCCAGTATGGACTATATTGTCTTCTTTGCTTCTCTGTGCTAATCTAAGGACTTTCCAGTGCTGTGTTTCAGTTCACTAATGAACCCTCTATGTTTTAACAGTCTGCCCAGTGCCACAGCAAAAACTTGCTCTGTGCATTGACTGAGGAACAGTCTCTGAAGAGGAGTGTCGTTCAGCTGGACCTGCTGGCAGAGCTCACAGGTTAAAGTAGGAGTGTTGAAGCCAGAGGCTTCCCAAGCACTGTTTTTAAAAGCCCAGGCATTGCACAGATCCCATGGATCCATGACAATGTGCCTAATGGGGAAAGGATATAAAACAAGACAAGGATCTAAATGCATATTTTCCATAGTCCCCTCATCAGTGCTCATGGGAATCCCTGATCATTTCCAACGTGTATTAAAATCTTCCTTAAAAGCTCACCTCTTAGTTATCAGGTCATGTCAGTTATGTTGGAGGCCTCCCGCTTCCCTGGTTCTTGTCACGCAGACAGCAAGCAGCAAAAGACCAGAAGTCTGAAGCGCAGACAATGCCATGTTTATTGGGGTTAGTTTCTAAGCAAGCATATTCCGAAGCCCTTCACACCAGTTGGGCTTGTCTCTATACGCCCATAGAGTCTGTTCCCCAGTGTTTCCTTCCCAGCTCTGATGCCGCAGAGCCTGGCCTGTGTTCCTGTTCCACGTTCCCCCCGTTAACAAACATGATTCCAATTTCCCTTCCCCTTCCTGTTTATATAGTAATATTCTTGGCTATATGTTAACCAACCATTGTACTGAAATTTAATGAACCAATTCGAACAGATTGTAACATAATTCTCTAACCAATTATATCCCACTACCCTAATTAACTTACACCTAGCAAAATTAATTATACAGCAGACAGAAACAATTAGAGAACCAGACAGATTAACAATGGAAAATTGTGAGACGTAAATATAAAGCAATACAGAAATGAGTTTCACAAGCATTGAGAAGTGATTTCTTGCCAGACCAGCTGCTGTCGAACTAAGTTTTCTTTAACCATCTTAAGATCTGTTTCTTTATCTGGTGGTGATGGGCACTATCAGGACTGGATCATCTTCCTAACAGCCCAGTAGCACCTTATTTCAGTGTGACTGGTTTGGGATGTGAGGATGTGACCCTTCGCTTCCCAGCTTATGGCTGCCCCTGCTGTTTAGCCTAAGGCCTTAGCCTAAGAACAAGGCCTCAGCCTATCCTAGTGAGAGAAGGCTCTTACACAGGCAGACAGTGATTTTGATTCTTTGTTTTTATACCCCTGTAACTAGCTAAGTGATAAAAATACACCTAAGTTATTAAAGTCTAGGCTTTACAGGCAGGCCTGAATATCTCTATTCTAACAGTGGGGTCTATCCCTTCCCCCGTTCTGTGTCTGTCTTGTGTATTTAGATTGTAAATTCTTCAGGGCATGGCCCAGCTACTATTCTCTGTTGTACTTTGCCTAGCACAATGGGGACCCACTGTTAGTTCGTTCTTAGGCACGAAGGTAATGCATATGATTAACAACTCTCCTGCCACTTTGAGCTAAGGGAAGCTGGCCTTGGGATGTTACTGCTTAACAATGAGCTGGGGGTAAAACCATGGACTATTCCTTGTGACGAGTATCCCACAAATTCCGCTGACCTCCCTTGTTTTCTTTGCCTGGAGTAGGGCTTCCAGATTCCAAACCTGATGTGATCTCGCAGTTGGAACGAGAGGAAGAGCCGTGGGTCCCAGACCTCCAGGGCTCTGAGAAAGAAGTGCTCCCAAGTGCTGCCTTCACAGGTAGGGAATTCGTTAAACCAACTCAAAAACTGTCTCTGAATTCAGGAAACATTTGGGATGCCCTAGAAAGACCCTGTGAGCTTTCCAAGTTCAGGATTGTTCCCTGCAGATGTGGAATCATTAGGCAGATGTGACTCATGGCTTCCCACCTATACTCTGACAAGTGGCAGCAGGTCCCTGCCCAATGTAGCTTTCCACAGAGTGTTCTGGTGAGATGCGAACTAAAGCTGATCCCTTCCTCTCTCCTCTGGGGAAGGGTTTAGGGAAAACCGGCTTCTGATCGGTTTGATCTCTCCCACGCATATTTTGGTTTGTTCATCCCTTTTTCCATTCCTCTCTCTGACATTTCCTTTCTCTCCGGTGCAGGGAGTGACCTATGTCTGGATTCTCTCTGTATCCCATCGGGTGTTGGGATGATGAGTGAGAATGAGGAGCAGAAACCCCAGCAGGAAGACGCTGAGCAAGTAGAACCACATGGAATGTTGTCAGGAAGATCCAAAGGGAATGTTTCCGGGAGTTGTGCACTCCCAAAAAAAGAAACAGCTTGTGAGACTCAGCAGAGGTCAGAAGAAAACTTAAGTAGCCTCTCAGACCTTATTCCACACGAGAGAATCAACTTGGAAGAGACACGCTACACATGCCATGAGTGTGGGAAAAGCTTCAATGGGAGCTCAGACCTTGTCACTCATCAGAGAATGCACAGAGGAGAGAGACCCTACATGTGCTCTGAGTGCGGGAAATGTTTCAATCAAAGCTCTGCCCTTATCATGCATCGGAGAATCCACACAGGTGAGAAACCTTATTGATGTTCTGAGTGTGGGAAACACTTCATTGATAGTTCAACCCTCATCTCACATCAGTGAATTCACACAGGAGAGAGACCCTACACGTGCTCTGAGTGTGGGAAAAGCTTTAGTTGGCGCTCACACCTTATCACACATCTTAGAATCCACACAGGAGAGACGCCCTACACATGCTTTGAGTGCGGGAAACACTTCACTGATAGTTCAGCCCTCATATCACATCAGAGAATCCACACAGGGGAGACGCCCTACACGTGCTCTGAGTGCGGGAAAAGCTTCAGTTGGAGCTCACACCTTACCAGGCATCAGAAAATCCACGTAAGAGAGAACTGTAATAAATGCCTTGACTAGGGCTGAGCAAAGATTTTTTTTTAAATCACATTTGCTAATTCCCACATAGTGATCTTTGCACCATCTTCACCCTAGTAGCTCAGCTCCCCCAGATGAGTTGCCTGCTTCTGCCTTTTCCAGCTCACCCTTCTTTGGAGTCAGTCCTATGATCTTTTCTATTGAGTCGTAGGAGTGTATGTCATAGAACCATAGAATATCAGGGTTGGAAGGGACCTCAGGGAGGTATCTGGGCCATGCTCCTGAAAGCAGGACCAACCCCAACTAAATCAACCCAGCCAGGCTTTGTCAAGCCAGGCCTTAAAAACCTCACAGGATGGAGATTCCACCACGTCCCTAGGTAACCCATTCCAGTGCTTCACCACCACCTTAGCAAAATTAGTTTCCTAATATCCAACCTAGATGGCTCCCACTGCAACTTGAGACCATTGCTCCTTGTTCTGTCATCTGCTACCACTGAGAACAGCCAAGCTCCATCAGCTCCAGGTGGGAGAGAGGTTTGATTCCCAACAAGCTACACTGAGGCAAAAACTACCTGTGCCTGACATCCACTAGGACTGTACATGCCGTTGGCTGCTCAAGTTAGTGATCTTGGTGTAACAAGACAATTATAGTTGTAGAGCAGATGCAGCCCAGGTGCAGTGGTTGGCATTAGCTTTCCCCTTGTCCTGACCTAAACTCCATCACTTTCCCTAGTCTAAACAAACCCTGAGCATCACGGTTATACTGTTCCCCCTTTTCACAGCAATTGTTAGTCATCGAGTTCCCCCTTTGGGAACAAATTGTTTCATTTCCCCGTTGCTCTGATGTTGGTTCAGGTTGTGCTGGAGAGCAGATATTTTTACTACCATTTTCCTCACTTAAACTATATTGAACTATAACAAAGAGCAGGAACAGGGCAGGGATAGGGGAAAATGTCATTTCACCCTCTGTAACAATAGGAGATAGGGTAAGTCAGAGGGATTCCCCATCACCATCCCAGTCCCCCTGTTGTGCAGTTGGTTAGGTCAATCTTTTTTCTAAAGGGCTGGGAAGATGATACCCTAGTAAATGACTTGGAACTAAGCAAAATACCCATGCATTGGGCTCCCAAAGCCATTGTGGCCCAGGCCCTATCACTCCTGAAGAGATCTCCTTCCTAATCAGGTGCATGTTGCCTATTATTTGGGAAATGCAATCCCTTTCTAGGTAGAGATGGGGAAAAATGGAGGTGACATTTCTGTTCAGCTCACGGCTGGGAGATGCTGCAAATGTGTAGAAATTGAAACCCATGTTGAATGTGATATATCTGCAGAAAGATACCTATTTTTAATAGAGACCTGACATTTGGTATCTTACAGGGATTCTAAGCCGCACCTGAATTTAGTCCCTAATTTAAATCTGTGCCACCAGATTAAAGAAATAAAAGGGCACAGTAGGGGGAGTTGTACCTCACTGTCGCTACTGATCTGTTGTGTGGTTGGTGAAGAATTCTACACCAGAGACGTGTAAAATTACTCCAGGTAAGGTCAAAGATTTGACAAGAGCTCAGGTAGAAATTGCAGGTAGTGATGGTTGATTTTCACCCCAGATATGGAAGCTATGGTGTTTTTAGAATCCTGCTCCCTAGTTAAGTGGCATTGATCACACTCCTGAAGGACGCCATGATTAAACTGGGCACAACTGTCTCTTACCATCTGGCTCCAAAGTTAGATGAAGCACAGAGAGAAACAGCTGATTCCTTCAGAGCCATTCCATGCCTATGGGTCCCAATCTGGCTGCCTTGTTGGACAAGGATCACTTCCTTGCTGGCCAAATAATGATAGCCAATGAGGGAATGTATCAGATGCGAAGTTCAGACTGAAGGATACTTGAATGCTGAGTCCAGAGTCTGTGGTTTGGTCTCTTAGGTCAGGTCTATGCTACTCACCGGATCAGCGGGTAGCAATCGATCTATTGGGGTGTTGATTTATCTCATCTAGTCTAGACATGATAAATCAATCCCTGAGCGCTCTCCCGTCGACTCTGGTACTCCAGCACCACGAGAGGCGCAAGCGGAGTCGACAGGGGAGCAGCAGCAGTCGACTCAGCGCCGTGAAGATTCCGAGGTAAGTCGACCTACATACGTCGACTTCAGCTCTGCTATTCCCGTAGCTGAAGTTGTGTATCTTAGATCGATCCCCCCTCCTAGTGTAGACCTGTCATTAGTTTTTCTCTTGAGTCTAATGTATTTGTATCACCTCTCTGCCTCCTGCTTCTTTGAAAAATTAGAAAGTGTGAAAATAGAGCACAGGTGGTTCTAATTCCTCAGCATCTTCCTGCTGGGGTTTCCCCTCCTCATTCTCATTCACAGTCCCATCACCCGATGGGAGACAGAGAGAATGAGACATAGGTCATGCCCTGCACTTGAGAGAGAGGAAATCTGTGCCAGTACCTGGTTCCTAAACTGCAGCTACAGTTCCTACTCCGGGCGAATCCAAAGCCCGAGAGGTGCAGAGATCCAACCCCTTATTATCTTAGAAACGTTTTGTTCCCTTTTCTATTTTTGTCTGTTTCTTTTTATGAAGTTGGAGAACTCCCAGTCTTTCTATTTCATTGGGGTGTAACAGTGCGGCTCGGTGAGGGTGTGAACACCTCTGAAATCTACAACGGGAAGATGCTAGGAAGAATAGTTCCCCAAATCTTAATAGCCTTAAAACCCTGCCCTATGAAATGACAGAATGCATGCGCCTCACCCGTGCAAGCATTGCAAGGAATTGAGCAGTCAGATACATGTTGTTCACCAAGAGCTGTTTGAATTCTTTTACTAATGTCTCTCTTAAGGTCTGTATGTATTTTGGGGCGAGAGGGCGAGGAGAAATATTAGCTACATAATAGTGAAATCTAAGGAGAAAACTAATTAGCTTTGAGGTTGTGAGCTAAATGTCAGCAATGATTTTGTTTTGGTATTGAAATATTCAGCTGGGTAAATCTGGGTTGCACTCCCTGGGTGGAAAATCTCTGATTGGGGTTTCGGCATCATTAAATGTGCACCTGCCTTCTTGGGTTGCTCTTTTAGGATTTATAGAGGTTGGTTTTTCTGCTGTATTAATCTGACAGTTGGACTAAATTGACTACTTGATTCCAGCGCAATATCCTTGTTAACTCATTGATTTACTGATTTGGCCTGATCTTTATCACTGTGTTGTTTAACCCTTAGCTGAGTGGTGTCTATAGTCATTTAGCCTTAGTGACGTGCGCTCTTGGATTTATTTGTTCATGTTAATAAAACCTGTAACTGGGAAATTGAGTCATTTCTTTCAATAATTAACAGGGGCTGGAACTTTTCTTTGTGTATTTCCCTTTAATTCAATCTCCATTTTCTTCATTTCACACTGTTCTAAGTTAAGGAACGTGGAGCAACAAAAACTGACACAAACCTGTTGCTGCCCCATTCTGTGCCCATCCAGCAGGAGCAGAGAACAAACCCCTCCTGGAGCCGGGATTGTCACACTGGAATGGAAATACAGACGTGTGTCCCCAAGCTTTGCTGTCTTTCTCCAATCATGGCATAAGGGTGACACCTACACCTGCTTGTAATCACGCCTGGCAGGAAGGAGACCCCTATGTGCATTGCCTTGGGAGCAGGGGGATCTGGGAGACACTGGGGGCTATTTACCCAGAGCTCAGGAGCAATCTGCTCAGGGGTGATGCAGTAGAAAAGAGCTGGGTGCTGCTTTCCCCACTTATTTCTCCTTATCCCCTTTCAGTCTCTCCTCTTTCCCTTTCTTCCCCCTCTTCCCCCACCCTCTGGCAGGGAGACGTGGTCACTTCCCTGCTCCCAGGGGCGCTCACTCTCCCGTAGCTGGATTGGCCCCTGTGAGCGCTAATAGGAGCGAGAGCCTGGGTGCGGGTCAGTCCCTGCAGTGGCTCTGGGACACACAGGGGCAGGAGGAGGAGCGGAGATGGGGCTAGTTCCCACCTCAGACAGTCCCTGGCCCGGTGAGTGCGGCAGCTGCAGCCAGGGTTGGGCTTGAAGGAGCCAGGAAGGGGCTGGAGCAGTGGTGGGCTGGTAGGAAGGAAGCAGGAAAAACAAGGAAAAGAGCCGTGGGGCAGCTCCTGGTGGCCGGGCTTTGTAAGGTACCAGACGCTGCTGGTGCTGCTGCCTCCAGTGTGCGCTGGGAGCCGGGGCTGAGCGCCGGGCTGCTGCTGCGGTGCCAGAGGGGCTGCTCCAGGGACAGACTTTCACTGAAGCACTTTCTGTGCCCATCCGAGGTGGGGACTTTCTCCAGCTGGACCCAGTCCAAGGCTCTGCTGCCCCCGGCCAGGGGCTGCAGGCACCAGGGGCCAGAGGGACCCCAGGGGCAGCCCTGGGTGGGCAGAAGAGAGACTCCACACACGGGTCCCAGAAGCTGAGGGTCTCGCAGCCCCTGGGGATCTGCCCTTGGGTGGGGTCTGGATAGCGATGGAGCCCCTGCCTCATGCTGCCTCAGGTGCAGTGTGAGAAACTGCTGTGTGTAGGAATTTGCTACTTATGGTGCATTGAGCATGCTCACATGAACTGACCATGCTCAGTAAATCTGCTGAAGCCACTTCACTTCACTCTGCTCTTTCACAGAATCAGATTCTGCAGATTGCTATTTACAGGGAGTCATAAACGTATAGCTACAGGTAGCATAAAATACCCTGTAAAGGGTTAAAAAGCTCAGATAACCTGGTTGGCACAGGACCAAAAGGACCAATTAGGGAAGAAAATACTTTCAAATCTGTGGGGGAAGGTTTTTGTTTTCGTGTTCCTTTGTTCTCTCTGGGTCAGCGAGGAACCAGGGCATGGAAAATACATCTCCCTAAGCACATGGCATAGAAAAACCTTAGAGTTCTGTCCATAGACAGGTCCTTGCATAGCTTGCTGAGTCACAAGGTGTATCTGCCTTTTCTCAGTGGGTCGATTGTAGAGCTGATGGTCCGTAATGGGCCATCAAGCAGGCTAGGCAGAACTGACACCAACTTGTCTGGCTGAGGTGTTCCCTGGAAACAGCACAAGTTTGAAATGCGGGAAGCATAGAGCCAATATTCTTAACATCAACTACAAAAATGATACACAGTTAGAGATAGCATAACTATAATCAGCCAATCAGAACCTCTCCATAGATCCCTTACACAACAGCCTCTCTACAATATTGGCTGCAAATATAGAACAGTGGTCGCAACGGTGATCTATACAGTTACAGATTATGTCAATAATGTCACAGGAGGTGACACGGCATCAATGAAATTGGAGCTGGGACAGCAAAGAGCCACCAAATGTTCTGAGGGCTGGAGAAAAATGCCTTCTAGTGAGCTGTTGAAAGAGCTCAACCTGTTTAGCTTATCAAAAGAAGATTGAAAGGTGACTTCATTGAAGTGTTGAAGTGACTTAATGGAGAGAAAGGATTGGGTATTAAAGGGCTCTTGAATCGAGCAAAGAAAGGCATAACAAGACCCAATGGCTGGAAGGTGAAAAGAGACAAATTCATATTACAACTAAGGCACAAATATTCAACAGTGAGGATGATTCACCACAGGAACAAGCTACCAAGGAAAGTGATGGATTCTCCATCTCTTGATGTCATTTAATGAAGACTAGATGCCTTTCTGGAATGCGTTTGCCCCAAAAGTAGCTCTTGTGTCATACAAGAGGCCTGTGATATGCAGGGGGTCAGATTAGATGCTCTAATGGTCTCTTCTGGCCATAAAGTCGACTCATTTCTGAAAATCTGAGGGTAGCATTGGGAGCAGCGTCTGATGTTTCCCTGTCTAGCTGGCTTGCTGCCTAGAACGAATGCTCCTTGAGTGGGGTGATCCACAGGGAGTAGCTCAAACCTACAAAATGCCTGGCCAGGGGCAGGACATTAGCACAGCAAGGGAGGGGTGTAGCAGTGACATCACAAAGGCCTTTGGCAGGACCTCAGACTATTGGTCCAAGGTGGTGGGGAGGTGGTGACCTCAAAGAGAGATGCTGACATCAGCCAGGCAGGACCAGGGCAAGGGGCCAGGGAAACCTAAGAGACCCCTGTGGCTTTGCTCCGGCAAGTCTCCTTCTCCAGGTCTCTCTTTGAGGACTGAGAGAGTATTCGGGTTCACGGACGTGAGCGCCAGGAGAAACCTCTTTTGAGTTTTCTCCTTCCCTTTTAGTGATTTTACTAGAAAACAGCCGTCCCTGTTTAGAAGGTAAGAGCCTCCTGGAGGTTTGAAACCTGTTCAGTCTGATCCATCTGGTGACAGTTAAATTCTAGGCATGGAAAACACGAGCTTAAAGAGGCAGAATTTTATTGCGCACCTGGGATTTTGTCCCTTAGAATCACTGGGGACATTGGGGTTTGTCCTTTTTGTTTCACCTTTTCCTCCATCCCTCCCTCCCTCCTTTCTCTTCTTCTCTTGCTGATTTTGTTCTTTCTCCTGTTCCCCTCCCAACACCAGGAGGGATATGTGTGTGTGTGTGTGTGTGTTGCGGGGGAGGGCTCTGCAGCTCCCACTGTGGGAGGTCCACCCAAAAATGTGGGGCTGAAATAGTGCTCAGGCTGTCAGGGCCAGATTAACCTTCTGTGGGTCCTGGTACCAAACATATTTGTAGGCCCCTATGTAGTCACTATGGGCTCCGAGTATGGGCCTGGTGGGGCAGTGCCATTGGTGCCATAGCATACCTGGTACTGAACCTCAGAGACATTTTTCATTTTGATCACACACCTCTACATGACTGTACGCATTGCCCTACACAGCTCCCGCAGCCCCCGGGTTTTCTTATTGAGCTGTACACCCATGTGGGTTTACCAGTGTCCACAGTGCGCAGAACTTTCATAGTGATCAAGGAAACTCCCCACAGATTTATCTCCTTCCTCATTCAGACCCTCTCTAGCCATGTCTCCAGTACCCCCCATGTCACCAGACCACACGGGTGGTCCTAGTCTCAGCTCAGACTTCTAAAGACAGCAGACACCTGATCAGTTCTGACAGATCCCTCCCTCAGCCCCCATCCTGCCATGTGAGCCAGCCACCTGCAAACACCATTTTCCCAAAGTCAGGATTTAGCCCTTGGGAATCTGAAGCCACCAGCCTCTCTCCCTCTGCTCCCATCTACATGCTAGTCTGCTACGTGGTCCCCACCACCTCTCCCCAGACTTGTTTCCTTTCTACTTTGGACATGCTCCCATCCAGCTGGAAGCTCCCTCTGCCAGCCTCACCTGCTCCCTCTTTCCCTGCTCCCCTTGACATTCCTGTCCTACGGGTGACCTCTGTTCCTTGAGGTGAACTCCAGTGTCTTTAGCTGCTCTAGCTTAATGGTCCCAGTAGTCACAGAGCCACCTGCAGCTTCTCTGGCTACAGCCATGGGGCCAGTTCCCAGAGGCCAGCCTTAGCCAGCTGCAGCTACTAGCCGCAGGAGGGGTGGCAATGCCAGGGCTGAGCATGCTTGAACCTTGCAACGGCAGCACTAGGGACTCTAAATCCTCAGCGCTGGCCCTAGGCAGCTGCAGACTCTGGAGTTAGGCACTTCCCTCCTCTAGGCCATGGCTTTAAATACCTGCGATTCCCATCACCTGCAGCAGAGGCCACCAATTCCCACACCCCCCCTCAGCCAGCACCTAGTCGTGCAGAAAGTGCAGCCTGAGTGATTTTGGACGCTGGGTGCCAGGAGGTTCCCGTCCCTGAGCAGCAGCCCTGCAACAAGCTCACATGCTTCCCAGTTAGGACATTAGCCGTTACTGACAAGGTTTGTCTGTGATCTTTTTTTTATCTCACTGTTAGGTGTGAGAAGTATGAACTGTTCAATAGGTTCCATTAGTTGGTTAATAAGATGTTTATGAGGTAAATCACCGGCTTTAAAATAAGATCCAATCTGGAGCATATGAACTATTGACCCCTGGACTCCATCTCTGAGAGGGGACTTGTTTACCATCAGGGGACAGGCTCAAACCAGTCCAAACCGGTTTTTCCCGCCAAAACCAGCCCTCAGCGTTCCATCTCCTCAGACCTTTTCCCGCCAGCAGCACATTCCTACCCCAGCCGGGGGGGGGGCTTTCTCCAGCTGGGACCGGCCCCCCTGGGCAGCCCCGGGCTCTGCCTGCACCAGCCCCCTGGGCCGGAGCCCCCCAGTGAGTGAGAGACCCCGGGGGGGGCACTGGGGCTGGGCAGGAAAGTGACTCTGCCCCGGGGAACCAAGGAGAAGCCTCAGAGCTGCCTCAGCCCCAGTGGAGCTGCAGCAGGATCTGCCCCCGGCACCGCTGGGATTTGGGGGGCAGAGACTGGGGCCTGGCGGGGGGGGATCCCCTGTGGTGTGGGGGGAGATGGGGGGTGTCAGGCAGGGAGGGGAGAAGCTGGAGTTGTAGGGAGGGAAGGTCGGTGGGACGCGGGGGGGGTTTGAACTGTCTTTGGGCAGCCAGGAAATTCCCGGGGGGGGGGGAGTGGCGGGCGGGCGAAGGGGGGAGGGGGGTTAATTGGATCCTTCCCCTGTTTGTGCCACTTGCCTCTCGCCCCCGATACAAATTCTCTCTAGTTCTGCCCCTTTTCTCTCTCACACGGGCTATAAAATCTGGGGTGATTCCCCCCCTTTCCCCTCCAATGATCAGCTCTCCCGTCTCCCCCGATTTCCCCCGTTCCCCCCATGAGTCTCAAACGTCAGTTTAAAATCTTCTCTAGTGAGGGGCATTTTCCCACCCATTTTATCTGCAGCGATTTGTCCTTGTTTAGGTGGGAAATTGTTGCCCTGAGTCATTCCCCAGCACATGGCTGCTCCTGGAGTGGGGGTGGGATGGCTCAGTGGTTGGAGCACTGGCCTGCTAAACCCAGGGCTGGGAGCTGACTCCTTGCGGGGGCCATTTGGGGATTTAGTTGGGGATTGGTCCTGCTTTGAGCAGGGGGTTGGACTCGACACCTCCTGAGGTCCCTTCCAACCCTGATATTCTAGGAGGTGCCTGTTCTCTGCCAGGGCAGGGAAGGGCGGCGCACGTGTCCCCCATGGGGACTGCCCAGACCCCCGTTTCCCAATCCCAGTTGCTGCCCCCTAACTACCAACACAGTTACCCCCAACCATCAGTTGCCAGTCACCCGCCCGTCCCCCACTGCTGCCCCTTTCCCTCATCCAGGGACCTTTCAGCTCCCCCTCCCTTGCACTTTTAATCAGCTCCTCAAAGGGCTCCCTGCTGCCCATGGCAATGGTGGGGGTGGGGGGAACCATCACTTTGTGTTTATGTATTGGACAGTCGTATAAAATCCAGTCCAACAGTCCCCCTTTCCCACTAGTTCGTTAACAGCAATATAAAATCCCTTCAGATCTTGGTGTTTTTCTCTCATGTTATCAAATACGCAGTTTGACACATTTTCTTTGCAAATCTCAAAGATTCATATAAAATACCCTAAACGTTTGCCCCACTGCTCTCTAGTTGTCTATTTCTAATTGAATATGCCCTGAGATTTCCCCCTGTCTCTCTAATTATAAAATACCAAGAAAATCTCAGATTTACACCTTTTCTCAGATTCTTGAACCTGGATATAAAATGTTTGCAAATGTTGCCCATTTCCTCTTTATTCATTTATCAAATATTGATGTGAAACACTCAGATTTTACCTCCTATCGATAACTGATATAAAATCCCTCTGATTTTCCACTTTCCTCTCTATAATTTGCAAAATGGATCCAAAATCTCTCAGATTGGGAACTCTTTCATTTCTGAACGTTGCTCTCAAAGCTCAGGTTTTGCCTCTTTCTATGTCATTATCAAATGTCATTTAAAAATCCTCTCAGGTTTGGGGCTGTTCCCCGTGTTTCTAAATCCCAGCAACTTCTTCCTTCGAGGGAACCTGTTGCCCTGAGTCCTTCTCCATCCTGGATGTTGTAGGGGGTTAAATTGCCCAGAGATCATCTTTCCCTTCTCCTTTGTGAATCATTTGTTCCCTCCTTTACCTCTGTTAAAATGTTTGCCAAAGAAAGAGACCAGCCACATATTTAATACCCATCAAAGCCAGAGGCCTCCCCCTGTTTGGGGATCAGTGGTTCCCAACCGGTAACAGAAGAGTTGGCTGGACCCTTTTCTTTTCTCCAGCTAGCACAGGATGAGGAGGTCACTCTGAGTGCAGTGTGAGTTGAGAAGTATCCCAAACCCCATGGCAAATGGCCTCTGTGAAGGGGTTGCTTCCTCCAGTGCTAAGATGCAGCCACCTCTGGGGTGGATCCATGGTGGCCATTATTTGTTAGTGACAGGCATGGACATTTCTTACCTATTTTGTCCCTCCAGGCCTTCCATACTCCAGTTCAAGAGA
The DNA here is from genome assembly GCF_020497125.1 of Mauremys mutica. Lineage (NCBI taxonomy): Eukaryota > Metazoa > Chordata > Testudines > Geoemydidae > Mauremys > Mauremys mutica. The sequence goes on from NW_025423281.1 coordinate 546,367, forward strand.
CATCCCCCAGGGCTCCCTCTACCTGTGTGACTGGCCAGCAGGGGGCGGTGGTCACTTTCTATCCACTTCTCAGGCACTGTGAGGTAACAGTGTTGCTGGGTGGGGGTGGGGCTGTGTGGGGAGATAGCAGCTGAAGGGGGATTCTGGTGGGGGAGGCCTCTGGGTGGCTGGGCAGGGGGTACCCTAGTGAGGTTGGTGGGTTCTGGAGATTTGGGGTTTCAGGGGGTGGGTGTGATGTGCCCAGCCCTGAGGCTGTGGGTCCTGGAGGTGGGTATCGCTGGGGGTCTGGTGGCTGCAGAACAGCCGGGGTGGGCGTCTCTTGGGGAGGCGGGACAGGGGGTTAGAGGGAGCCTGGTGCTGTGCCACGGGCTCTGTCTGGGCTTCCCCCGCAGACTCCTGGGATCGCTGCCCTGCCCAGTGCACAGAGTGTGTGGGGGAGAATCCCCGGTGCTAGGCCAGGGGGTGCCCCTGTAAAGCACCAGGGGATCCCGCAGGGGGGAGGAGGGGGTGCCAGGCAAAGGGCAGGGCAGATCCTGCTGGAGGGCGGGGGGTGGATCCTAGGCAGGCAGTGAGGGACTGAGTTCCCAGTGGGGGTCCCTTTTTGGGGGTCTCTGGCTGTTGGGGTCTCTTGGTGGGGGAAACCCTTTGGGATTCCCAACCTGTCATTGAAGATCTGGTGGGGGTTGTCTGGCTGGTGGGGCTCTGAGGGGTATCTGAGGTCCCTGGCCAGGGACTCTGGGGGCTGGGTCCCAGGGAATATCTGGGTGGGGGCTGGCTGGGGTTCTGGGGTCTGCGCCTCACTTCTTCTCCGTGATTAGCTTATGCCAGAATCCTGGCTCCAAGCACTGCCCGACATTCCCCGGCCAGGCCCAGTCACTGTGATAACTTTCTATCCACTTATCAAACACTGTGAGGTGAAATCACAGATTTTTGCTCTTCTCCCTTCTTGAAAACCGCAGGAACTTCCAGTTCCATTCTCCTAGATTATCCAGTCCTCATAGGTGGCAGGTTTGTATAATTTTTGGTGGGGCCCAAAATGGTGGGGCCCCCCCGCTCCCGCCCTGTAAGCCGATATAAAATGAAGGTACAATGCGTCAGTGCCACAAGATTACAAGGATCAATTAAAAGTGGAAAGTCAGAAACCGCACTTGCCTACTTCAATATACAGTATTATATTTTGTTGCACCTGTTGTGATGAAGTGGGAATGTTCTTAATATTTTCTCTGAAAACTGTGTGGGTGCCTCAGTTTCCCCTGCAAGATGCCAACTGAAGGTGTTGGGGACAAAGAGATCAGGTGGCCTCCTTGTCCGGAAGAGACACAGAGGCCAGAGGAGGGAGTGTCAGTTTGGAACTGGCTGGGGAAATGGGAAGAGACTCAGAACTTGGTTCTGGGCTCCCCACCCCGCAAGATGGACCTGACAGAGGGGTTCTGTTTTCTGTACCAACAAGCTCTGTTTAAACTGTGTTCCCGTCATCTAATAAACCTTCTGTTTTACAGTCTGGCTGAGAGTCACATCTGACTGCGGAGTTGGGGTGCAGGGACCTCTGGCTGCCCCAGGACCCCGCCTGGGCGGACTCACTGCGGAAAGTGCATGGTATGGAAGGGCATGCTGAATGCTCTGAGGTCAGACCCAGGAAGGTGTAAGCTTCTTGCCCTGGAGACAGTCTGCTCAGAGAGGAGGCTCCCCCAGAGTCCTGACTGGCTTTGAAGGAGTGGTTCCAGAGCATCCCAGCATCCCCTTCCACCCCATGCACTTCCCAGAAGTCCGCACAGGCACTAACACTCCCTCCTCTGGCCTTTGTCAAGAAGGCTAACAGCATTTTGGGCTGTATAAGTAGGGGCATTGCCAGCAGATCGAGGGACATGATCATTCTCCTCATCTAGAGTACTATGTGCAGTTTTGGGCCCCACATTGCAAGAAGGATGTGGAAATATTGGAAAATCCAGTGGAGGGCAACAAAAATGATTAGGGGGCTGGAGCACATGACTTCTGAGGAGAGACTGAGGGAACTGGGATGGTTTAGTCTGCAGAAGAGAAGAATGAGGGAGGATTTGATAGCTGCTTTCAACTACCTGATAGGGGGTTACAAAGAGGATGGATCTAGACTGTTCTCAGTGGTAGCAGAGGACAGAACAAGGAGTAATGGTCTCAAGTTGCAGTGGGGGAAGTTTAGGTTGGATATTAAGAAAAACTTTTTCACTAGGAGGGTGGTGAAACATTGGAATGGGTTACCTAGGGAGGTGGTGGAATCTCCTTCCTTAGAGGTTTTTAAGGCCCGGCTTAAAATGGGCGGGGCATTCACTCAGGCCAGGGCTTTATAAAGCCGCGCACAAGCGACCAGGGAGCTTTGCGAACAAGGGCTGCTAACAGGGAGTTTCGCAAGGGAGTTCTCCAGGTGAAGGAGGAGCTAATACAGCATCTGTGGGGTAAGTGACTGTCTGTAGTGTGTGTTTGTTTGTGTTTGGGGGTTACTTGCTGTGTGCTGAGCTTGTGTTTGTCAGTCTGTTTGTTTGTTTGGTTGTTTGAGGGACCGTGTGCTCTGGCTGGCAGTTGGAGGCAGGTTTGAAAGCTCGAAGCCTCTGGTAATTGGCTGAGCCTTAATCAGTGGGCGGGGCATTCACTCAGGCCAGGGCTTTATAAAGCCACGCACAAGCGACCAGGGAGCTTTGCGAACAGGGGCTGCTAACAGGGAGTTTCGCAAGGGAGTTGGGAAGGGAGTGGGAGCCCCTCGCCTGCTCTAACCCCTTCCCCGTGGCCCCCCCCTAAAATCCTAAAACCTATATACCAAACTACATTCTAAAACTACTTTCCGTAAATCACCCTTTCACTAACTAGGAGACAATGCAGGCAGAAGCCCAGCAGCAGAGTGGGGGCTATCCAGTTTATTGCGCTGACTGTCGCATGTATGATTACCTGCCCTGTGGGCGGGTGGCGTACGTGTGCAGTCGGTGCAAGGAGCTCCTGGCCCTCAGAGACCATGTACGGACTTTGGAGGCCAGGGTGGCGGAACTGGAGGAGCTGAGAGAGGCAGAGAGGTATGTTGATGAGGCTTTCCGGGACACTGTAGAATTGTCCCACCTCCGCTTAGACAGCTCCTGTGCTGTTGAGGAGGAAGAAGGGCCCATGGAAGTAGAGCAGTCAATGGGAGCAGAGGGAAACCTTCCCGTAGTTGGGACCCTCCTTCCAGATGGTGCTGGGGTTGCCTCTCGCACTGAGGTTGCCTCTCCGGGGGAGGGAACTCCAGTTTCTAGGAAAAGGCAGGTGTTAGTAATGGGAGATTCGATTATTAGAAATGTAGATAGCTGGGTCTGTGATGACCGGGAGAACCGTATGGTGACTTGCCTGCCTGGTGCGAAGGTTGCGGATCTCTCGAGGCATCTAGATAGACTTATGTGTAGTGCTGGGGAGGAGCCGGTGGTCGTGGTACATGTAGGTACCAATGACATAGGGAAGGGTAGGAGAGATGTCCTGGAAGCCAAATTTAGGCTGCTAGGGAAGAGACTGAAATCCAGGACCTCTAAGGTGGCATTTTCAGAAATGCTCCCAGTTCCACGCGCAGGGCCAGGTAGGCAGGCAGAGCTTCAGAGTCTCAATGCGTGGATGAGACAATGGTGTAGAGAGGAGGGGTTCACGTTCATTAGGAACTGGGGAAACTTCTGGGATGGGAGGAGCCTATACAGGAGAGATGGGCTCCACCTAAACCAAAGTGGAACCAGACTGCTGGCACTAAACATTAAAAAGGTTGTAGAGCAGTTTTTAAACTAGGAGATGGGGGAAAGCCGACTGCTGCAGAGGAGCGTGTGGATCGGACACAGACGTCTCTTAGGGGAGAGTCTGATGATAGAGAATCTCCAGGTTATAGTCAGGAGCAGAGGAATGAGAAATATAATGTAAGGGCCGGATCAGATGATAAACAGTCACATAAAAAAGAATCTGGCACATCAGAAAAAGGCAGGCTAATAAACAGGGACAAGTTCTTAAAGTGCTTGTACACAAATGCCAGAAGTCTAAATAATAAGATGGGTGAACTAGAGTGCCTTGTGATAAAGGAGGATATAGATATAATAGGCATCACAGAAACCTGGTGGACTGAGAGCAATCTATGGGACACAATCATTCCGGGGTACAAAATATATCGGAAGGACAGAACAGGCCGTGCAGGGGGAGGAGTGGCACTATATGTTAAAGAAAGTGTAGATTCAAATGAAGTAAAAATCTTAAGCGAATCCACAGGTTCCATAGAGTCTCTATGGATAGAAATTTCATGCTCTAGTAAAAATATAACAGTAGGGATCTATTATCGACCACCTGACCAGGACAGTAATAATGATGATGAAATGCTAAGGGAAATTAGAGAGGCTATCAAAATTAAGAACCCAATAATAGTGGGGGATTTCAATTATCCCCATATTGACTGGGAACATTTCACTTCAGGACGAAATGCAGAGATAAAATTTCTCGATACTTTAAACGACTGCTTCATGGAGCAGCTGGTACGGGAACCCACAAGGGGAGAGGCGACTCTAGATTTAATCCTGAGTGGAGCGCAGGAGCTGGTCCAAGAGGTAACTGTAGCAGGACCGCTTGGAAATAGTGACCATAATACAATAGCATTCAACATCCCTGTGGTGGGAAGAACAACACAACTGCCCAACACTGTGGCCTTTAATTTCAAAAGGGGGAACTATACAAAAATGAGAGGGTTAGTTAGACAAAAGTTAAAAGGTACAGTGACTAAAGTGAAATCCCTGCAAGTTGCGTGGGCCCTTTTTAAAGACACCATAATAGAGGCCCAACTTCAATGTATACCCCAAATTAAGAAAAACAGTAAAAGAACTAAAAAAGAGCCACCGTGGCTTAACAACCATGTAAAAGAAGCAGTGAGAGATAAAAAGACTTCCTTTAAAAAGTGGAAGTCAAATCCTAGTGAGGCAAATAGAAAGGAGCACAAACGCTGCCAACTTAAGTGCAAGAGTGTAATAAGAAAAGCCAAAGAGGAGTTTGAAGAACGGCTAGCCAAAAACTCCAAAGGTAATAACAAAATGTTTTTTAAGTACATCAGAAGCAGGAAGCCTGCTAAACAACCAGTGGGGCCCCTTGACGATCAAAATTCAAAAGGAGCGCTTAAAGATGATAAAGTCATTGCGGAAAAACTAAATGGATTCTTTGCTTCAGTGTTCACGGCTGAGGATGTTAGGGAGATTCCCAAACCTGAGCTGGCTTTTGTAGGTGACAAATCTGAGGAACTGTCACAGATTGAAGTGTCACTAGAGGAGGTGTTGGAAGTAATTGATAAACTCAACATTAACAAGTCACCGGGACCAGATGGCATTCACCCAAGAGTTCTGAAAGAACTCAAATGTGAAGTTGCTGAACTATTAACTAAGGTTTGTAACCTGTCCTTTAAATCGGCTTCGGTACCCAATGACTGGAAGTTAGCTAATGTAACGCCAATATTTAAAAAGGGCTCTAGAGGTGATCCCGGCAATTACAGACCGGTAAGTCTAACGTCGGTACCGGGCAAATTAGTTGAAACAATAGTAAAGAATAAAATTGTCAGACACATAGAAAAACATAAACTCTTGAGCGATAGTCAACATGGTTTCTGTAAAGGGAAATCGTGTCTTACTAATCTATTAGAGTTCTTTGAAGGGGTCAACAAACATGTGGACAAGGGGGATCCGGTGGACATAGTGTACTTAGATTTCCAGAAAGCCTTTGACAAGGTCCCTCACCAAAGGCTCTTACGTAAATTAAGCTGTCATGGGATAAAAGGAAAGGTCCTTTCATGGATTGAGAACTGGTTAAAGGACAGGGAACAAAGGGTAGGAATTAATGGTAAATTCTCAGAATGGAGAGGGGTAACTAGTGGTGTTCCCCAAGGGTCAGTCCTAGGACCAATCCTATTCAATTTATTCATAAATGATCTGGAGAAAGGGGTAAACAGTGAGGTGGCAAAGTTTGCAGATGATACTAAACTACTCAAGATAGTTAAGACAAAAGCAGATTGTGAAGAACTTCAAAAAGATCTCACAAAACTAAGTGATTGGGCAACAAAATGGCAAATGAAATTTAATGTGGATAAATGTAAAGTAATGCACATTGGAAAAAATAACCCCAACTATACATACAACATGATGGGGGCTAATTTAGCTACAACGAGTCAGGAAAAAGATCTTGGAGTTATAGTGGATAGTTCTCTGAAGATGTCCACGCAGTGTGCAGAGGCGGTCAAAAAAGCAAACAGGATGTTAGGAATCATTAAAAAGGGGATAGAAAATAAGACTGAGAATATATTATTGCCCTTATATAAATCCATGGTACGCCCACATCTCGAATACTGTGTACAGATGTGGTCTCCTCACCTCAAAAAAGCTATTCTATCACTAGAAAAGGTTCAGAAAAGAGCAACTAAAATGATTAGGGGTTTAGAGAGGGTCCCATATGAGGAAAGATTAAAGAGGCTAGGACTCTTAGTTTGGAAAAGAGAAGACTAAGGCGGGACATGATAGAGGTATATAAAATCATGAGTGATGTTGAGAAAGTGGATAAGGAAAAGTTATTTACTTATTCCCATAATACAAGAACTAGGGGTCACCAAATAAAATTAATAGGCAGCAGGTTTAAAACAAATAAAAGGAAGTTCTTCTTCACGCAGAGCACAGTCAACTTGTGGAACTCCTTACCTGAGGAGGTTGTGAAGGCTAGGACTATAACAATGTTTAAAAGGGGACTGGATAAATTCATGGTGGCTAAGTCCATAAATGGCTATTAGCCAGGATGGGTAAGAATGGTGTCCCTAGCCTCTGTTCGTCAGAGGATGGAGATGGATGGCAGGAGAGAGATCACTTGATCATTGCCTGTTAGGTTCACTCCCTCAGGGGCACCTGGCACTGGCCACTGTCGGTAGACAGATACTGGGCTAGATGGACCTCTGGTCTGACCCGGTACAGCCTTTCTTATGTTCTTATGTTCTTAAGCCCTGGCTGGGATGATTTAGTTGGGAATTGGTCCTGCTTTGAGCATGAGGTTGGACTAGCTGACCTCCTGAGGCCCCTTCCAACCCTGATATTCTATGATACTCTAAACTGACCACCAAATTTAAGTTGCATGTTTTTCCCGTCAGGTGAGGACTCTGGGGCAGGTCTGGGGATAAGGAACTTGGGGTGCAGACAGGCTGCCCCAGGGCTAGGGCCAAAGAGGACTCCCCTCCACCCTCCCTGGCAGCAGCAAGCTCCAGGGGAGGGACCCCTCCTCTCCCCCGCAGTTCACTGCACATGCTCCTAGGTCCCTCTCAGGTCCAGAAAGCCCACTCACCTCCCCTATGGTGGGAACCGAGGGGGGAGGTTGCCATCACGTGTGGCCTCCCCTGCTGCCACCCCTCACCATAGCCTCACTGGGGATGGGGCTGCCCCTTGCCCAGCATGGTGCAGGAGTGGGGACTGCAGGGTGGTAGCTGGGGAGGGGCACAGTATCACAAAATTCACCTAAGCCCCAGCTGCACAGGTCTAGGAAGCTCCCCTCCCCAGTGGTGTAGCCAGGTTCTAACATCAGGGGGAGCGAACACGTAAAAAAAGATGCCAGCCAACATATCCAATTACTAATCAGGTAGTTCTATAACAGGCTATAACAGGCTGCCCTGGACCCCATCACCCCCTGAAGCACAAGGTAGGGGTAGGCACCACCATGTTGTGCAACAAACACTTGACAAAATTACTGGACTTAGTGATGGACAATGCGGGCAGGTGGGTATTATGTCATTCAATCATTCAACCCATAACATTGCACACATTTTGCCTCAGTGAAATTAAATATCTAGAGAATTACTGGGCCTGTGATGATGACCAAGGCTTGCTCACCTGTGGCTCCCCCTCCCTGTGCTGTGGAGGCACAGCCAGGCAGGTCTGCATCTGCAGGCAGGCACCCTGCCTCATGTGCAGCTCCTGTGGGCCCTGATAGCCACTAGACTGGGAGCCTCCCGGCCAATGGAATGGGCTGGGCTGGGGGGCGGAAGGCAAAGGGGGAGATTGTAGGGAGCTTTGGAGGAGGGGAGGCAGGGGGGAGGGAAGTGGGCTGGCACAAACGGGAGGGCTCTCTGGAGAGGAGTGACAGGGACACAGGGGTCATTGGGAGTCTCGAGGGGGCAGAGGGTTGTGTGGGTCTCTGTGGGGCAGGGGGCTGTGATGGGCGGAGCCAGCTGCAACCTGGGTCTGCTCTGCGGGGGGTGTTGCTGTAGTCCCCTCAGGAAGCTCCCCCCATCCTGTGTATTTTATACCAGCCCCGGGGTGCCCATTGCTGCTCCTTTCCCCACCCACGGCTCCATCTGTCTGTCCCCACATCTCCCCCGGCTGTGTCCGTCTGTCTGTCCCACAACCCCCCTGGCTGTGTCCTGGTGTGTGTCTGTCCCACAACCCCCCAGCTGTGTCTGTCTGGCTGCCCCCACCACCCCCCGCTGTGTGTGTCTGTCCCACAACCCCCTGGCTGTGTCTGTTTGTCCCCACCAAACCCCCCTCCCCGGCTGTGTCTCTGTGTCTGGCTGCCCCCACAGCTCACCGGCTGTGTCTGTCTGACCGGCACAGACCCTGCTGCTGCTCTGCCCAGGGCCCAGCCGCTGCCGGTGGCTCCCTCCCCCTCCCTGCTGTGGAGGCGTGGCCAGGCAGCTCCGGCACCGCCCCCGGCAGCTCCCATTGGCTGGGGTTCCCGGCCAATGGGCTGTGAGCCCAGTCGCTGCTGGGGCCTCTCCCGGGAGCTGATACTGCGGTGAGAGCGCCCGGCAGTGCGACGCGGGGACCCCCGAAGCACAGGGCCTGGGGCCCAAACATAGCTGGAGCTGGGCCCAGCTTCAGGATTATTGGTGGGGCCTGGGCCCCACGGGCCCATAGAACTCGCCACCTATGTGCCAGGGCCCGGGACACTCACACACACACTCTGCCCCGGGGCTCCCCTGGTGCCCAGAGACCGATCAACCCCCCGCCTGCCCCCCCGCCCTTCCCCGCCTGCAGCTCCGGCCTCCCCTCTCCCCTCCCCTCCCGCCAGCCGCACCCAGGGGAGCCCCGGGCCCCAGGCTCTGTCCCCACCTGGAGCCCAGCGGGGCCGGGGGCAGCTCCTGCTGCAGCTGAGAACAGCGGCTCCGCTCCGGCCCGGGCGGCTCCAGCGCTGCTGGCAGCACGTGGCCACCAGGGAGCAGCTGCTGAGCCCGGGCTCCTGCATCACAATGTGCCAGAGCCCCGCCCCCAGGAGCTGCCCCGCCCCCGGGCTGTGCCAGAGCCCCGCCCCCAGGAGCTGCCCCGCCCCCAGCCTGTGCTAGAGCCCTGCCCCCAGGAGCTGCCCCGCCCCTGGGCTGTGCCAGAGCCCCGCCCCCAGGAGCTGCCCCCGCCCCCGGCCTGTGCCAGAGCCACGCCCCCAGGAGCTGCCCCACCCCCGGCCTGTGCCAGAGCCCCGCCCCCAGGAGCTGCCCCGCCCCCGGGCTGTGCCAGAGCCCCGCCCCCAGGAGCTGCCCCGCCCCCGGGCTGTGCCAGAGCCCCGCCCACAGGCGCTGCCCCGCACCCGGGCTGTGCCAGAGCCCCGCCCCCAGGAGCTGCCCCACCCCCGGGAGTTGCCCCAGCCCGCTCTGTGCCAGAGCCCCGCCCCCAGGAGCTGCCCCACCCCCCGTGTGTGCCAGAGCCCCGCCCCCAGGAGTTGCCCCGCCCCCGGCCTGTGCCAGAGCCCCACCCCCAGGAGCTGCCCCGCCCATGGGATTTGTTCTCCTTCCTCCTTCTTCCCAGCACCCCCCGGTCCCAGCTGCTCCCTTCCTGTGTCTGCAAACACCCCCCCGGGCGGGCTGCAGCACTCGCTGTGGCTGGCTCCAGTGGCTGAAGTTGCCTTCATCTCTGCTCACCTGGGGGTGGTGGGGGACGAAGAGAGGAGATGGGCCCAGGGTGTGAAAGCAGAACCAGGGGGCAGGGAAAGAAGGACTGTTTGGAAAGGTGGATTTTTTGCAAGGGGGGGGGTGATCCAGATGGAGTCAGAAGCAGTTGGGCAGCAGAGGCTCAGGGAAATTGAGGGGAACCCCCTGGGTGTCCCAGTGTTGGCCAGGGATTGTACAGCACCTAGCGCAATATGGGGTCCCAGAGCCGTAACTAGCTATTTTTACACCAAAAGCAAGAATATAAAATTGGGCCCCTGCTGTGCCACACAGCCCCCTTGAAACACCTCCCCAGTGCCACCCATCCCTGTGGAAACAACCCCCCCCACAGTGCTGCCCACCCCGCAGAAACCAACTCTCCTTCCCCAGCACCGCTCCACCGAAACAGCTGTGGGCCGAAAAGGAAGGTTTGGGGGAGGGAGAAGAAACGGCCCCCACAGGGTGACCAGATCTCACCATCACACCCCTCTTCACCCCCATCCCCCCACTGGCCTGCTGCATCTCCTGCTAGTCAGTCCCCCACCCACCACTCGCCTCCTTTCACCTCCTCCCTCCCCTGCCAGAAAGCCCCCTGCCCGCCCCTAGAGCCCCTGCTGGCTCACTGCTCACCTCTGTGCCCACCTGCCACTCGCCCACCCGCTCGCCCACCTGCTCCCCACTTGTCCCCTCACCCCCCCCCAAGTATAAAGCCTCATTCAGAGCCCCAGGGGTCACTATATCACTGCACCCAGCAGTCACTCACTGCAGCACCAAACATTAAACTACTGAAAATGGCGTCCCCCACTCCAGCCACCGACGTTTTGGACTAGAAAGGTTTGCCCCAGACATCCCCTTCAGAAGACACCCCCAGATGGGCTGAGGGATACTGCTGTGACCTCACCTGGCATCCCCCAAAGAAGGAACTGGGGGGGCTAAATGGACAGGGCCCCTCTCTAGCTGAAGCCTGGCAAGGGAGGTATGTGGATCCCACTAGAATTTAAAATGAAAAGTGAGGGAGGGGAGGGGCTCTGCTGGACCTGGGCAGCTTTAGATACAGCACCAGGCACGTAGGATGATTTCCACTCCTGAGTCATGGAAGCAGAAATTGACTTTTCCTTTCTAGATTTAGTTAATGTTCAGAAAGGGAATCTAGCGCCTGCCTTCCAGATTTGAACACCTCAACATTCAGGAGTGCTCCAGCTCAGTTTGGGCAGCTGTTACTTCATTTCTCCCAAATCAAATAGGCCGATCCACTGTCATTTGCTGTAGAAAAAGTAGGATAAAATTGAGCAAGAAATGCTTCCCAGGGGTTATTAGGACTGGAATTGCGATTTTCAACAGCCATTGCCTTTTTGTTTGTTTTTGTTTTATTTGTTTAAAAGGAAGACAGTGATATTGCCTTGGCAAATTCCCCAGAGAAAGAAAGAGTGGAACAAAAGAATAATAAAGGCACCTCAACTTTTCCTCATTTATGGAGGACAGTCTTATAATATGCATCCAGAGATCCTCCAATCACACATGCTGAAAATTGTTCCACTTTACTGCAGCTCTGTAACCATATCAGAACCAATCCTGTCTGTGTTCTGTGCACATCCAAAATTCCTGCTGAATGACCCACCCTGGGAGCACGTTACCAGTGATCCAGGGCTGGGGTGGAAGGAGAGTGCAGGGGTGTGTGGGGGGGGCGGGGGAGAGCCCAGGGCTGGGGTGGCAGGGGGTGCAGGTGGAGGGGGCAGAGCCCAGGGCTGGGGTGGCAGGGGGTGTGTTGGTGGGGGAGCAGTGGGGGGGAAAGGGCGGAGCCAAGAACTGGGGCAGCATTGGGGTATATGTGGGGGAGAGCCCAGGGCTGGGTTGGCAGGGGGTGCGGGTTGGGAGTGGAGAGCCCAAGGCTGGGGTTGCAGGGGGGTGCGGGTTGGGAGTGGAGAGCCCAAGGCTGGGGTGGCAGGGGGTGTGGATGGAGGGGGCAGAGCCCAGGTCTGGGGTGGCAGGGAGGTGCAGGGGGGAGCCCAGGGCTGGGGTGGGGGCAGCCAAAAAAATTTTTTTGCTTGGGACGGCAAAAAACCTAGAGCCGGCCCTGCCTCCACGCACCGTGAGGTAGGTAGGAGCGGATCATTATTATCCCTACTTGAAAGAGGGAGAAGCTGAGGCTGAGAAAGGAGAATTGACTTGTCTGAGGTCACACAGCCAGTCAGTGGCAGAGTTGGGAATAGGACCCAAGAGCCCTGATTTTCAAACTAACCATCGGATCTTGAATTTCAGACATTGAATGACCTGAATAAAGTGCTCTCAGATGAGCTCCAGACCAACAACAGTGACAGTAATTATTCAGCAAGTATTTGAGGAGAACTGCAATGTTAGAGAGAATCATGAACTGCTCAGAGACAATTAATGCAGAGAAGCAGCAAAATTCATCAAACATAGAACTGGTTCTGACTTATTTCCTTGGTCTTAAAAGAGAACAACAAGGACCTGAGTCTCCTCCCTGTCAATAACCCCCTGCTCAGCCAATCAGGGTAGAGACTGAGGACGGGAGGCTGAGGGTTCTCACCAGAGAGCCCAAAGGATGGCCCAGGCCACTGGTGGGGATCACTGCCCGAGCACTAGTTCAGCCCCACATTTTTGGGTGGACCTCCCACAGTGGGAGCTGCAGAGCACTGCCCCGCAACACACACACACACACACACACACACACACCCACACACACACACCGACACCCCTCTCCTGCTGTTGGGAGGGGAACAGGAGAAAGGACAAAAGAAGCAAGAGACAAAGAGAAAGGAGGGAGGGAGGGAGGAAAAGCGGAAACAAAAAGGACAAACCCCAATGTCCCCAGTGATTCTAAGGGACAGAATCCCAGGTGCGCAATAAAATTCTGCCTCCTTAAGCTCGTGTTTTCCATGCCTAGAATTCAACTGTCACCAGATGGATCAGACTGAACAGGTTTCAAACATTGAGGAGGCTCTTACCTTCTAAACAGGGACGGCTGTTTTCTAGTAAAATCACTACAAGGGAAGGAGAAAACTCGAAAGAGGTTCCTCCTGGCGCTCACGTCCGTGAACCCGAATACTCTCTCAGTCCTCAGAGAGAAACCTGGAGAAGGAGACTTGCTGCAGCAAAGCCACAGGGGTCTCTGAGATTTCCCTGGCCCCTCGCCCCTGTCCTGCCTGGCTGATGTCAGCATCTCTCTGTGAGGTCACCACCTCCCCACCACCTTGGACCAATAGTCTGAGGTCCTGCAAAAGGCCTTTGTGATGTGACTGACACACCCCTCCCTTGCTGTGCCAATGTCCTGCCCCGGCCAGGCACTTTGGAGGTTTGAGCTACTCCCTGTGGATCACCCCACTCAAGGAGCGTTCGTTCTAGGCAGGAAGCCGGCTAGACAGGAAAACATCAGACGCTGCTCCCAATGCTACACTCAGCTTTTCAGAAATTAGTCGACTTTATGGCCAGAAGAGACCATTAGAGCATCTAATCTGACCCCCTGCATATCACAGGCCTCCTGTATGACACAATAGTGAGTTTATTACGCAGGGTCCACCCCTCCCTCAATGTGAATAGTACATGAACCAGCTTTGTAAAGGAGCTGAGATTTCCTAAGAACTTCAAGCAAAATACACCAGTTTCATAAAACAGATTTATTAACTACAGAAAGATGGAGTTTTAAGGATTATAAGTGGTAGGCATAAAAGATCCAAGTAAGTTACCATGGAAATTAAAGATAAATTCACAATCTAAACGTTACACCTTATTACACTAGGCCGTAGTTCGGTTATGCACACAGGAAGGCTTAATGCTTGAGCTGCAGTGCATGCTGGGCAGGCTTAAGGCCGGGCTCCCCATGGCAGGAGAGAAGAAAACGACTCGGCCCCTGGAGGCTGGGGCTTCCTGGATCCCATTTGCTCACAGCCAGCGCCATGGCCCCACTCCCAAGTCATTAATGGCTCCCCCAGGTCAGCCAGAATGGAGCAGCGGTTTTCACTCCACCAAGTCCACTTATGGCTTACAGGCAACTCCCAGACCCACCACAGCCCACCATGTCGGCCAGAAAGGAGCCCACTCAGCCTCGCCATTGCTGCTTTTCCGTCCCCCTAGAACCCCACTTCAAGGCTGCAAGGAGCCATCCCTGGGAAGCCAAGAGGCAGGCACAGGATTCTGCCTCCCAGCAGCCAACCGCACCTCCCCCGGCTTTGCAGAACGAATGGTGATGCTCTACTAACCCCATTTAGCCGCACTGAGGTGCTTACTTTCTGCCCTGCCTTCCTCAGCTCGACTTTCCTCTTTTGCCCCATTCCTGCCTCACTTCCTCCTTTGGCAAGTCACGCAGAGGAGGCCAGCAGGAAGAGCCGGCCTCCACCAGCCAACCTCCAACAGCAGAGGAGGCCAAGCCACAAGCCTCCAAAAGGTGACACGCCGCACTCCTCTAGGTTCTCCAGCCTGACGCCAAGGTGCTTTCTCCACTGCTGTCAGCACCCTCTGTCATGCAGGGGTTGGAGTTATCCCAGGGACAGGCCAATAGGAGAAGGAGGAGCATCTTCCTGAACAGCAAGGGGATCTGGGAAAAGGAAACCAGCATGTTTCTGCCTGGTTTTGAACCAGGAACCTTTTGCATGTTAGGCAAATGCAATAACTACTACACTACAGAAACTCCATCTGCTTGGCTTTTGCTCACCCTGGCACAGACCGATGGACAAACCTGGAGAAAGTGGTGACAGCCCTTCAATGGGTCAGCTGGCAGAGCAGAGGACTGGAGCGGGCACTCAGGAAGTCGTCCTTACGTCGCCCTTGTGACTCCAGCTTGAGGGAGAGCTTCTTTTTCTTCCCCTTGCTGACAAAGAGCAAGAGAAGAATGAAAGGTCAGGTGGGCCAACTCGGTGCAGAAGCCCATGCTGCCTTTTCCTGCTGCATAGCCTGAAATGAGGGACTCGTGGCAGTTAAAGGAACTGCTGCACTTTCAGAAAACATCCCACCCGTGCACAAAGGGGGATAGAAGAGCCTGTTAGTCTAGCACGCTCCCAGCTGAACTACTTCAGCAGCTGCTCGGTTTCTTTCTGGCCTCCTGCTTTTCTGTCTGGGATGTTGTTGTCAGCTGTGGCACAGAAAAAGGACGTCATTGCGAGCGGCCCATGAAGACAAGATTCACTTTTGCCTTCCTTGCTAGGCTTTACTCGCTTCCTCGCCCTATTCCTGCCTTAGTTCCTGGGTTACCTGAAGGTGACAGGGGGCCAGCAGTACCAGGAGGAAGTTGGGCAGCTAGACCCTGGTGGCAAAAGTCCTGCTGCCACTTGCCACCCCACTCTCTTCTCCCAGCGTCACATATTGGCCACCAGGGACTTGGGGCCCAGCAGTGCAACGGAAGGCAGTGGACAGAGCCACCCTCGCCTTGAAGCTCCGGCTCATTAAACCACATCTTCAGTCGCTGATGGCCAATGAGAGACTGACATCGCTTGCTATTTTAGCACTTGGAAATGCCATTGGTCAGTCACTGGATCTCTGTAATGCTGTTACAGAACAAAGGAAAATAGAATCTCAGTGTGACATACTATACCTTTGGGGGAGCGTGCTGTAACCTCCATAATCCTCATTTTCATATCATCGTGATCTTACATATAGATCATGACTTGTAAGGTATCGGGGAAAGGATATGATCGGCTGAAAGTCATTTCTCTACCCATAGATGTAGACCATTCATGCATAGGAAGTTATGAGAATTGTGCAGTGTGGTTGTCACTGTGCTGTAAGGTGGGGGAGTCAGCCAAATATTAGCTCCCTAGTGGCAACAGCAAGGAAAGTAACCAACACCCGGACAGGGTGTCAAACAACCCATCGGCAGCCATTGTCCAGCAAGGGAGCTACAATGCAATGACTCACCTGCATGAGGACACCCCAGGGGAATTGCTCAGACTTGCTTGGAGAGACGCAGTGATGCTCACCTGACTCTGAAGGGGGGAGGGGGGGCAAAGCCATGAGGGAAGAAAGGACATGATAAAAGGAGAGACACTTGCCAGGCTTTATCTCTCTCTGTCACCTACATCTACAGACACCCCCACACCAAGCAACTGAAGCGCTGATGAAAGGGGAGAGCCTGGCTGAAAAGCCACCAGCCAGCCTGTGGTGAGAAGCATCTGAGTTTGTAAGGGTACTGAAAGGGTTAAGATCAGCTTAGAATTAAAAGCAGTGAGGAGTCCGGTGGCACCTTAAGGACTAACAGATTTATTTGGGCATAAGCGTTCGTGGGTAAAAAGCCCACTTCTTCAGATGCATGGAGTGAAAATTGCAGATAGAGGCATAAATATACATTGGAACATGAAGTGAAACTGGGCGGTTTCAAAGTGAGGACCCGCATGTCTTCCCCCACCCCAAAATCCTAGGGTAGGTCTCCCCTTCGGCTGCCACCACCCGGTCAATTCCGTGGGCCGGGACACCCCTGTTTCCCCCCTTGGGAACACAGATCAATTCACAGAGGAGGAACCTCCCCCCCTCTTCCCTCTCTCCAGCCTGCTCTGGAGACAGAGTTGCCTGGATTCAAATGCCTTGAATCTCTACAACACAGGGAAGCAGCCCACTTCCCCCTCCCCTTCCCCTGAATTTCCCCAAGGGAAGGAATTAACCAAGTCCAAAGAAAAGAAAAGAATTTATTAAGAGAACAAAAAGAAAGTACAGAATCTCTATGAGCCCAAGCTGGACACTCATAGGATATAACCTTATCAATCTCTGGAGAGAATCCCCTCTCCCCCTTTTCTCAGTAAAAGCAATATCAGCAAACAGGAATAAAGCATTTCCTTTAGCAAACACACCATTGCAAATATAGAAATTAAATCATAAGACTAATTCGCCTTTCTAATTAATACTCACTATTAATTAGCAGAAACTACTCCAGGAGAATTTGGAGACATGACTGTCCTCTGTTAGATCCAAAAACAGTTCTCACCCAGACAAAGGCTTCCCTCCACAGAGATTTGAAAAAATCTTATCTCTGATTGGTCCTCTGGTCAGGTGGTCACCAGGTACTACATGTTAACCCTTTCCAGGGAAAAGAGACCTTAACCCTGATCTGTTTATTTATGACACGCCCCCCAAATCGCAGACAGTGGGGGAACCACACTGGCGGTGATTTCCTTCTAGAACTTTAAAATAAACAGATTAACAAAACACATGCACTATTACATATACTACTAAGTATGTAACAACAAGATATTTGACATTGAAGAACACTTTGTATGCATTTGAGCGGACATACTTGGCAACGTCCTTGCCCATCCTCCCAGTGGAAGGAATGTTTTTAACCTGTTTTTGCTTTGTTGACCCCAGAATGCCCACTGGGATGTCAGGGCCCAAGCTTAAGAGCTTGTCCCAGTACTTAGTTGGAACTACCAACTGTCTTTGAGGATGCTGGCCTTCCTGGTGTCCACCAGAAAGAATGTCCTTATATAAAAGTCCTTGTTTTACAACAAACTGGAATTGGGTAGAAGAGCTGAGAGGCGGTGGGTTGCTGCGTGCCGCCGCCCAAGCTTTCTTAAGGCTGTCATCGGCTTCCTGCTCTGTCTGGAACTGTTCCCTTGAGACGGGAGACACCAGTTCCTCTGGGAGCGATGTAGGTGATGAGGTTGTTTCCATTGACTGTGGACCGCTCTCCGCTGGTGCACAAGGTGATATTTCAGGCTCTGGCTGAGCCTCTTGGGTAGAGTTGTCTGCTGCTTCTGCCAGTTTAGGCCCGTTGGCGCCCCCTGGCAGTGGAGTTGCAAGCGCTGGCGTCAGTGCTGGCGCTGGTTCTGCCGCTGGTTGCTTTTCCAGTTCCGGTCCTGGGACTGGATGTACTATGGCTGCTGTAGTTGTTGGCATGAGATCCGGTTCCACCACCTCTGTCTGGGTCTCTGGTAACACAGACAGGGTCCTGGTGGATGGCTCAGGAACAGGGATGGGAGTGCCTGCTTGTTTGGCCTGGCCGCGGGTGACCACTCCCCCCCTCTTGGCCAGCTGCACATGGTTGGCCAAGTCTTCCCCCAGTAGCATGGGGATGGAATAATTGTAATAGACAGCAAAAGTCCTTTTTCCTGACCAGTCCTTGTACTGGTCTTCAGGGATGCTGTACCCATGGTAGGTCCTTTTAACCTTTTTGAAGAAGGCCTCAGTGTCCTCACCTGCCATGTAGGTGGGAAATTTCTTGGGATGGGGAACAGTGCCTTCTGGTGTTGGCCACACCCCTCTGCAGTCAGTGAATTTTATGTGTGGCTTGCTGGTGTTGCTTTTTGGTGCTGGTCACACCCCTCTGCAGTCAGGGAATTGGTTTCCCCAATTCCTAACCCTCTCTATTCCCGAGAGACTGAATAGAAAAGAAACAAAACCTTTTCATTTGCAAATGTGTAGTTGCTGTTTGCTGATATACTGAGAAGACCAAAAAAACTGGTTTGTCCTGTTTCTAGCACTTGCTAAGTACCTCACAGTGGGGGTCCTTTCTAACAAGCCTCCTAGAAAAACTTGCACCTCTTTCCTAGCTGTTTTTAAGCAGACAGAAAGAAAAAAAGGAGAAAAAAGAAAAGAAGAAGGAAGAAAATCCTTTTCTAACACAGCCTGTTAGAAACCTTATGCCTCAGCTAAACCCAGCTGAAAATCTGTTTCCAAAAAAACAATCTTCCTAATAAGCCCAGCGGACCGGCTGGTGCTACTTAGTACCTGCAGAAAAGTGTAGTAAATCCTCTCAGAGATTTGTATTCCCTGGCTCCAGAGGATTTGAAAAGACACAGGGAAAAAAAATCTGGCTGGAGGGTTTCTGTCTCCCCCCCCAAACCTGTTTTCCCTGTTGGATGGGAATGTACTTTGTCGAGCACTTCCCCCCACCTTAGGAATCCTGAGTGATACCTGATATCACAAAGGAAGGACACACCTCTAGGGAAGAGTTTTTCCTCAGCATAGCCAGCAGAGAAAAAAATTCCTCCTTTTCCTGAAAACTGCTTGAAACTTGCCTTTTCCTCAAGCTGCCTCAAGCAACCAGAAGAAAACTGCTTCCAACAAAGCCTGCTGGAACTAAATTGCCTCCAGCCAACCTGGCTGAAACTGTAAACTGCCTCTGCTCTGAGTTGCTGTACTCAGCAGCCCAGCTGAAAGGCTGCTGCTAACAATACCCCTGAGAAAAATCTGGTCTATTCCTGAGGGATTTGTGTTCTCCTGTCTTCTGATCCTTTCAAAAGACACAGGGAGAAAAAAAACCTGGCTGGAGGGTTTCTGTCTCCCCCCCCAAACCTGTTATTTCCTGTTGGATGGGAATGTACTTTGGCGAGCACTTCCCCCCACCTGAGGAATCCTGAGTGGAACCTCGTATCACAATGGACGCAAGAGGGCTTTGTAACAGAAAGCCCTGCAAAAAACTGAAAATACTTCTAACCCTGAAACTGCCTCAGAGTGCCTCTGGTAGAAAAGCCTTGCCTCTCTCTCTGGGTCCGAAACACCACTGCCACCATGTCAGGAGTCTACCCTCACTTGAAACTGGGCGGTTTCAAAGTGAGGACCCGCATGTCTTCCCCCACCCCAAAATCCTAGGGTAGGTCTCCCCTTCGGCTGCCACCACCCGGTCAATTCCGTGGGCCGGGACACCCCTGTTTCCCCCCTTGGGAACACAGATCAATTCACAGAGGAGGAACCTCCCCCCCTCTTCCCTCTCTCCAGCCTGCTCGGGAGACAGAGTTGCCTGGATTCAAATGCCTTGAATCTCTACAACACAGGGAAGCAGCCCACTTCCCCCTCCCCTTCCCCTGAATTTCCCCAAGGGAAGGAATTAACCAAGTCCAAAGAAAAGAAAAGAATTTATTAAGAGAACAAAAAGAAAGTACAGAATCTCTATGAGCCCAAGCTGGACACTCATAGGATATAACCTTATCAATCTCTGGAGAGAATCCCCTCTCCCCCTTTTCTCAGTAAAAGCAATATCAGCAAACAGGAATAAAGCATTTCCTTTAGCAAACACACCATTGCAAATATAGAAATTAAATCATAAGACTAATTCGCCTTTCTAATTAATACTCACTATTAATTAGCAGAAACTACTCCAGGAGAATTTGGAGACATGACTGTCCTCTGTTAGATCCAAAAACAGTTCTCACCCAGACAAAGGCTTCCCTCCACAGAGATTTGAAAAAATCTTATCTCTGATTGGTCCTCTGGTCAGGTGGTCACCAGGTACTACATGTTAACCCTTTCCAGGGAAAAGAGACCTTAACCCTGATCTGTTTATTTATGACACAGCCTGTGGTGAGAAGCATCTGAGTTTGTAAGGGTACTGAAAGGGTTAAGATCAGCTTAGAATTAAAAGCAGTGAGGAGTCCGGTGGCACCTTAAGGACTAACAGATTTATTTGGGCATAAGCGTTCGTGGGTAAAAAGCCCACTTCTTCAGATGCATGGAGTGAAAATTGCAGATAGAGGCATAAATATACATTGGAACATGAAGTGATGGGAGTTACCGTACAAGGGGAGAACCAGCGTTGAAGGCTAATTCAGTCAGGGTGGATGTGGTCTTCTCCCCATAATTGATGGGGAGGTGTCAATACCAAGAGAGGGAAAAATTGCTTTTGTCATGAGCCAGCTACTCCCAGTCCTTATTCAAGCTCAAATTAATGGTGTTAAGTTTGCAAATCAATTGTAACTCTGCAATTTCTCTTTGAAGTCTGTTTTTGAAGGTTTTTTGAATGGCTACTTTGAATTATTGGGTGTGAATGTGTAAAGGTGCTATTGACTATACAAGTCCCATATGGTCTCATGATTTGGATCCCTGGTTTTTTCACCCCAGCAGCCTTTCTGTGAAGGTCTGATCTTTGCCAGCTAGGCGAGGCTGGTGTGTGGTGTCTCCATGGCTGTACTTCCAGGGTCTGCTCACAACAGTGCCATAGGGAGCCAAGCCTAGACATATTCAGAGGCTAAGGCCAGGTTAATATTTCAAACAGTGAGTCTATGCTGCTGCAGCTCAGTAATGGAGATGCTCTGTGCCAGGGTTTCTCAAACGTCCTTTCACTACAACCACCTTCTGCCAAAATAACTTAATACGTAGCCCTGGAAAGAGAGACCAAGCCCCTTCACTGAGTGCCAAAGACTGAGCCCCGGGGTGGAAGGGCAAAACCAAAGCCTGAGGGATTCAGCCCGGGGGGCTCAGACTTTTGGCTTCAGCCCCAGGACCCAACAAGTCTAATGCCAGCCCTGGTGACCCCATTAAAACAGGGTCACGACTCACTTTGCAGTCCTGACCCACAGCTTGAAAACCACTGCTCCATGCTGAGGGGGGAGAGTTCTCCTGTTGGTGTAGTCAATCCACTTCCCCAGGAGGTGGCAGCTCTGTCATGGGGAGAAGCTATATCAGTGGGGGTGCAAGCTGTGGTGTTTACCACATTTAAGAAGTTTAATCAAACCCCATTTTTTAAACCACCTGTGGTCTGGGAATGGCAAAGGAGCTCGATGAAGCAGGGTCTGTCCTTCAACGTCCTGGAGACCACGATTCCATATTCCTGTTGTAATGGGGGTACAGCTCAGTGGTAGAGTGTTTGATTGCAGATCAAGTGGTCCTTTGTTCAAACCCAGGTGCCCTCTTAAAGAAAAGAAAAACATTTTCATTTCCATTCTCCATTATGTTCAGGAGCTCCACCATACGAGGATGCTTGAAATGAATGTGAACACTCAACATTTTGCTGTCCAAATGCATAAAAACCTACCAAACCTGTCCATCAGCTGAAATCAGTTCCAATCCTCTAAGTGTCTAGTTTATATTTTCATCAATTAAACAAAGGGATCATTCCCTGAAGCAGAGCACAAGTTTGAAATACAGGCAGCATAGAGCTAATATTCATAATGTCAACTACAAAAAAACGATACATATCTAGAGATAGCATCATTATAATCAGCCAATCAGAACCTCTCCATAGACCCCTTCCACGACCACTTCTCTGTAATATTGGCTGCAAATATAGAACAGTGGTCGCAACGGTGAGCTATACAGTTACAGATTATGTCAATAACGTCACAGGAGGTGACACGGCATCAGTGAGACTGATACTGGAATAGCCTCCAGTTTTGGTGTCCTCGTTTGAAAAAGATGTTGTGAAATTGGAGCTGGGGCAGCAAAGAGCCACCTAATGTTCTGAGGACTGGAAAAAATACCTTCTAGGGAGCTATTGAAAGAGCTCAACCTGTTTAGCTTATCAAAAGAAGATTGAAAGGTGACTTCACTGAAGTGTTGAAGTGCCTTAATGGAGAGATAAGATTGGGTATTAAAGGGCTCTTGAATCGAGCAGAGAAAGGCCTAACAAGAGCCAATGGCTGAAAGGTGAAAAGAGACAAATTCATATTACAACTAAGACACAAAAATTCAACAACGAGGATGATTCACCACAGGAAGAAGCTACCAAGGAAAATGGTGGATTCTCCATCTCCTGATGTCATTTCATGAAGACTAGATGCCTTTCTGGAATGTGTTTGCCTCAAAAGTAGCTCTTGTGTCCTACAGGAGGCCTGTGATATGCAGGGGGGGTCAGATTAGATGCTCTAATGGTCTCTTCTGGCCATAAAGTCGACTAATTTCTGAAAAACTGAGTGTAGCATTGGGAGCAGCGTCTGATGTTTCCCTGTCTAGCCGGCTTGCTGCCTAGAACGAACGCTCCTTGAGTGGGGTGATCCACAGGGAGCAGCTCAAACCTGCAAAGTGCCTGGCCAGGGGCAGGACATTGGCACAGCAAGGGAGGGGTGTGGCAGTGACATCACAAAGGCCTTTGGCAGGACCTCAGACTATTGGTCAAAGGTGGTGGGGAGGTGGTGACCTCACAGAGAGATGCTGACATCAGCCAGGCAGGAAAGTGGCGAAGGGCCAGAAAAACCTCAGAGACCCCTGTGGCTTTGCTCCAGCAAGTCTCCTTCTCCGGGTCTCTCTCTGAGGACTGAGAGAGTATTCGGGTTCACGGACGTGAGCGCCAGGAGGAACCTCTTTCGAGTTTCCTCCTTCCCTTTTAGTGATTTTACTAGAAAACAGCTGTCCCTGTTTAGAAGGTAAGAGCCTCCTGGAGGTTTGAAACCTGTTCAGTCTGATCCATGTGGTGACAGTTGAATTCTAGGCATGGAAAACATGAGCTTAAGGAGGCAGAATTTTATTCTGCACCTGGGATTTTGTCCCTTAGAATCACTGGGGACATTGGTGTTTGTCCTTTTTGTTTCACCTTTTGTCCTTTCTCCTGTTCCCCTCTCAACACCAGGAGAGGGGTGTGTGTTGCGGGAGAGTGCTCAAAATGCGGGGCTGAAATAGAGCTCGGGCAGTGATCCCCACCAGTGACCTGGGCCATCCTTTGGGCTCTCTGGTGAGAACCCTCAGCCTCCCTTCCTCAGTCTCTACCCTGATTGGCTGAGCAGGGGGTTATTGACAGGGAGGAGACTCAGGTCCTTGTTGTTCTCTTTTAAGACCAAGGAAATAAGTCAGAACCAGTTCTGTGTTTGATGAATTTTGCTGCTTCTGGGCCAAAGCCGCCTACTCCTTGGGCACATTTGTTCCCCATTCACAGTGCCACCCCCCTCTCCATTCACAGCGAGGTGCAGCATGAGGTTTCGGCTACCATATGTTATATCCTTGGGGCAGCCGGTGTAGGAAGCAATCACTTGAGGCCAGAGAGCAGGCAGCTAACCAAAACCTCCATTTTATTTACATATATACAGAGAGCTCCCCAGCCGGTTGCAACCGGTTGAGCTAACCCATAATAATCTAACTCAGTTGCCATAGCAACAAAACCATGACAACCAAATACACAACATATTCCTCCCCCCTAATAAGAACATCCCCTAAATAAAACACACACTAGACTAGAGAAGGAGGGTAGACTGCCTCCATTCCCGGCTAAACCCTGGGGATTATTTTGCCCCATAACCATGGGTTCGCCCTAGCTAAAGATCCAGCCGATGAGGAGGCCTTCTGTCTCTAGGTGGATTACGGTGAACTACTGGTGTTATTGCACCCGAAAGCACTAGGGGCTCAGGGTCCGCAGCACGAACAGGTGAGGAGGTGGTATCAGCTCGTGCTGGGCAAAGGGGTATCTCAGCCGCCAGCAGTAATGGAGGAGAACAGTCAGAAACTGGTGACTCATGATTCGATCCCTCACCAGAAGAGGTGAAGTCAGACCCCTCAACTGCAGATGGGTCCTGAGGACTGGCATGACCTGGCAACAGCTGATCTACATGTCGCCGCCAGGTAAGATTCTCTGCAGTCCGGACTGTGTAGGAAACAGGTCCTGTTTGAGTGATGACTGTGGCCGGAACCCATTTAGCTCTGGAAGTATAATTCCGAGCCAAAACTGGCTGTCCCGGGCTAAAGGTTCGGTCTTTTGCTCTGGGTGCCCTTCTGATGACTTGATATTGCTGCTGATGTTGCACAATTTGTCGGGGTTCAGAAGGTTTCAGCAGATCAAAGCAAGTGCGCAGCTGTCGTCCCATCATTAGAAAGGCCGGAGATGCGTGGGTCGTAGCATGAGGTGTGTTTCTGTAGGAAAGTAAAAAGGTATCCAGACGCTTTTGAATGGAGTGTTGTCCCCTTGCTGATTTCAAAGCGTTTTTCATCGTCTGCACAAATCTTTCAGCTAATCCGTTGGTGGACGGATGATATGGTGCTGACGTGATGTGGTGTATCCCATTTGCTTTCATAAAATTTTGAAACTCCTGAGAAACGAACTGCAGTCCGTTGTCGCTCACAAGTTGTTCTGGCAGACCAAAACGACTAAAGAGTCCTCGTAGTTTTTGGATAGTACTCTCTGCAGAAGTGGACTGCATTATAGAGACTTCTGGCCATTTAGAATGGGCATCTATTGCCACCAAGAACATGCTTCCTTCAAGGGGGCCAGCAAAGTCAACGTGAATACGTTGCCACGGGTTTTCAGGCCAGTCCCATGGGTGTAGGGGTGCCCACTGGGGTGCATTCCTCACACCCTGACATGACATACAAGCTTTTGCCTTCTCTTCAATAGCGCTGTCCAGTCCAGGCCACCAAAAATAGCTTCGTGCAATTTCCTTCATGCGCACTATTCCACAGTGACCGGAATGTAGCTGTTCTAACATCTGTGATCTCAGTGGTGGTGGAATAATGACACGTCTCCCCCACAACAAACAACCAGATTGGACCGATAACTCCGTCCGCTTGGACATGTAGGGAACAAGGTCGGATGAGACCGGAGAGGTTTGTCGAGATGTTCCATGCATCACCAGGTCCATAACGTGGGACAATACTGGGTCAACGCGAGTTGCCTTCTTTATCTGAGTAGCAGTGATGGGTGTATTCTCTACCTGTTCAAAGTAGAAGATTTCCTTGTGGGCACTATCTTGGTGTTTGACCGGCAAAGGCAACCTTGAGAGGCCATCTGCATTGCCGTGTAGAGTGGATTTCCGATATTTGATTTCATATGTGTGTGCTGAAAGTAACAATGCCCAACGTTGCATACGACTAGCAGCTAATGGGGGAATGCCTGTGTAAGGTCCAAAAATTGATGTCAGAGGTCGATGGTCTGTGAGAAGAGTAAATTTTCGCCCAAACAGGTACTGATGAAACTTCCGAATTCCAAAAACAATTCCTAATGCCTCACGTTCGATTTGGGCGTAGTTAGTTTCTGCTTTGCTTAGAGTGCGTGAAGCAAAAGCAATAGGTCTCTCTTCTCCTGAAGGCATAATATGTGACATGACTGCTCCCACTCCATAAGGGGAGGCATCGCAGGCCAATTGCAGTGGTAAGGATGGATCAAAGTGTGTTAGAACTTCAGAATTTAGCAATGCATCCTTAGCCTTGTTAAACGCAACATCACAGGCTTCAGTCCACTTCCAGGCCTTGTTCTGCCCAAGAAGCTCATGAAGTGGTTTTAGCAGTGTGGCTAACTGTGAGATGAACTTTCCATAATAGTTCAGGAGTCCTAGAAACGAGCGCAGCTGGCTTACATTTCGAGGTGGGGGAGCCTCCACAATAGCTTTAACTTTTGCAGGGGCCTTATGAAGACCTGCAGAATCAATGATATGTCCCAAATATTCAACAGAGGGCTTGAAGAATTCACACTTGTCTTTGCGAACTCGTAGGCCATACTCTTCCAGTCTTTGTAGGGTAGCCTCTAAATTCTTTAAGTGATCCTCTTCATTTCTTCCAGTGACCAGGATATCATCCAGATAGCACTGAACTCCTGACAAGCCACACAAGATCTGGTCCATAGCCCTCTGGAACAGGGCGGGAGCAGATGTTATTCCGAAGGGTAGACGACAGTATCGATAAAGCCCCTTATGAGTCACAATAGTCAACAGCTCTTGGGACTTTTCATCGACGTGCATCTGTAAATATGCTTGACTCAGATCAATCTTACTGAACTTTTGTCCCCCAGCCAGGCCTGCGAAGAGGTCATCGATGCGGGGAAGCGGGTATTGCTCTGCACACAACACTGGGTTGACAGTGACTTTAAAATCACCGCAAATCCGGAGAGAGCCATCTTTCTTCACGATTGGAACGATAGGAGTGGCCCATGAGCTATGGGTAACTGGTATTAGGACTCCATTGGTGACCAGGCGCTCCAGGTCTGCTTCAACTTTTGGCCTGATGGCATATGACACAGTTCGGGCTTTCAGATATTTTGGTGGACTGCCAGGTTTAATGTTCAATGTCACAGTGATTCCCTTCATACTTCCCAAATCATCTCCAAAAACAGCAGCATGTTTCCTTAGTATAGGGGTTAGACTGGTTTCTTCTTTAGTCATCCGGTGCACTTCTGCCCAGTTCAGTTGAATCTTCCCAAGCCAAGACCTACCCATTAAGGCTGGGTAGTTACCTCTCACCACAAACAGTGGCAATTTAGCCACCTGTCCATTGAGCTCCACCTTAACATCAATAGTGCCCAGCATAGGCACAGCTTCTCCCGTATACGTCTTCAGAACAGTTTTTGTTGCCTTAAGCGGAAGATGCTGTAGCTTTTCTTTATACACAGTCTCGGAGATCAGTGAGACGGCTGCACCGGTGTCCAGTTCCATGCGTATACGTTTGCCATCCAATAACGGGGTTACCCAGTATTCATGTGAGCCCATTGCCAAAGACAAAACATGCAGTGGCACTTCCTCTTGCGATGAGGTGTCACCTTGATCATCCTGGGTCTGCTCTAGGGTATGCAGGGTTCCTCTTTTTGTCGGCCAGACCACAGGCCTCTTTTTCTTTTGTTTACAGGCACACTCAATGTGTCCCTTTTTGCCACAGTGTCGACACACCAGGTCCTTACACCAGCATTCTGATGCCTTGTGACCCAGCTTACCACAGCGGTAACATTCTTGACTCTGCACAGTTTTGTGGGTCGGTTCTTGTGACAATTTTTGCACCCTAGGGGATGCACCGATGTATTGTGCCTCCCTTGTAGCCAGTTCCATGGAGACAGCAATATCAACAGCCTTCTGTAAGGTAAGCTGAGCCTCTGTCAGTAGGCGCTTCCGTATAGCTTCACTGTACAGGCCACACACTAACCTGTCACGCAGGGCATCATGTAACATTTCTTTAAATTCACAGTGTTCTGCTAGCTTTTTTAAAATGGCTACAAATTGTACAACTGTTTCATCTTCCTTTTGGTCTCTTTTGTGGAACCTATATCTTTCAGCAATTACCAGTGGTTTTGGGGAGAAATGAGACCCCAGGATTTCCACAATGTCACTGTAAGATTTAGTCTCAGGCTTAACAGGGTGTAGTAAGCTGCGTAGCAGAGAGTAGGTTTTAGCCCCTACAACAGTTAAGAATATTGGCACCTTCTTCGCTTCTGTAATGTCATTTGCAATACCAAAAAGCTCAAAACGCTCAGTATACACATGCCACTGCTCTGTATTCTCATCAAAAGGCTCCAGGGGCCTGGTCAGAGTAGCCATGATTTTTAGTTTCACTTTCACAGTCAGTGCAACAAGCAGCTTTTTTTTCTTTGTTTGTTCTTTACCTTAACTTCTACTTCCTTCTGTTACTGGAGCAGCACCGGAGTCTCACCCTCGTCGCCAGTGTGATATCCTTGGGGCAGCCGGTGTAGGAAGCAATCACTTGAGGCCAGAGAGCAGGCAGCTAACCAAAACCTCCATTTTATTTACATATATACAGAGAGCTCCCCAGCCGCTTGCAACCGGTTGAACTAACCCATAATAATCTAACTCACTTGCCATAGCAACAAAACCATGACAACCAAATACACAACACCATACTCCCTCCCCCTCCCTTTCCTGTTGATAGCAGCCAAGGGAATGCTGGGAAATTTGGTTCTTTCCCTGCTCCAGGGCTGGCTCTATAGGCAGGGAGCTAACCAAGGAACTACAGCTCCCAGGGCTCCCTGTTGGTTCTCCGCTCCCAGGCTCGATCCCTGCCGGCTGCCGCCCCTGCAAATGGGCTGCTCCAGGCACCTGCTTGCTTTGCTGGTGCCTAGAGCCCTGACTCTGTGCCCCTGCCCGGAGCCTGCATCCAGCACCCAAACTCCATTCTAGAGCCTGCACCTGACTCCATCCCAGAGCGCAACCTCTCAACCATCCTACACTCCAATCCCCTGCCCCAATCCAGGGCCTGCACCCCAGACCTCCTCCCCCAACCCAAACTCCCTTGCAGAGCCTTAGGCAAGTGTGGGGAAGAGTTCGGGGGGGGGGCAGGCTCTGAGTGGTCTGGGCACCACCAAAACTTCTACAAACCTGCTGCCACTGATACTTGGGGCGGGGTGAGGAGGCGAGCGGCGAGTCGGTGGATGGAGGGGGGGGGCGCCATTTTCAGTATTTTAATGTTTGGTACTGCAGTGATCGACTGCTGTGTGCAGTAATATAGTGACCCCTGGGGGGTCCATACTCGGTGGGGGGGTGAGGAGGTCAGCCGCGAGTCGGCGGATGGAGAGGGGCAAATCTCTCAGATTCAAAATCTGGGACAGTGTCTGTTGGTCCTTTTTGCTGCTTTTCTCTGGGCTGGGGGTTGTCCCAGTGCTGCACAGAGGGGTTCCCACAGGAAGGTGCTTGCTCCTAACCCCCGAGGCCGTCAGTGTGTCGGCTCTTCTCTAGCCAGCCCACTTGCCAAGTCTGATTGTCCTTGGTCAGGCTCCCAGCCCCTCTCCAAGGGGTGCAGCTGTCTGGAGGTGCTGCCTTCCTCAGTCCCACCTCATTCACTCCACAGGGCAACTGATTACAAAGTGGGGGGAAGATCTTATTCTACTTCTAGCAAAAAGACATTTTTCTATTACCTTAATTACACTACCTTAGGGGCCCCCTATAACATATTACCAAGTGGCAGGTGGGCACAGAGGGGAGCAGTGAGCCAGCAGGGGCTCTAGGGGCGGGCAGGGGGGTTTCTGGCCGGGGAGGGAGGAGGTGAAAGGAGGCGAGTGGTGGGTGGGGGACTGACTAGGAGGAACGCAGCAGGCCAGCGGGGAGCTAGGGGTTGAAGAGGGGTGTGATGATGGGGACGAGCGGGGAGGGGGCAGGTCCTATTTTACTGCTGTGATCTGGTCACCCTATGGGGGCCATTTCTTCCTCCTCCACCCAACCTTCCTTTTTGGCCCACACCTGTTTCAGTGGGGCGGCGCTGGGGAAGGAGGGTTTATTTCTTTGGGGCGGGCGGTGCTGGGGACATTGTTTCCACAGGGCTGGGCAGCGCTGGGGAGGTGTTTCAAGGGGGCTGGGTGGCACAGTGGGGGGAGGCACTTTTATATTCTTGCTTTGAGTGCAAAAATAGCTAGTTACAGCTCTGGGACCCCATATTGCGCTAGGTGCTGTACAATCCCTGGCCCACACTGGGACACCCAGGGGGTTCCCTTCAATCTCCCTGAGCCTCTGCAGCCCAACTTCTTCTAACTCCATCTGGATCACACACACACACACCCCGGCAAAAAACAAACCAAACTGGGCGGGGCAGCTCCTGGGGGCGGGGCTTTGGCACAGATCGGGGGCGGGGCAGCTCCTGGGGGCGGGGCTCTGGCACAGCCTGGGGGCGGACAGCTCCTGGGGGCGGGGCTCTGGCACAGAGCAGGGGCGGGGCTCTAGCACAGAGCAGGGGCGGGGCAGCTCCTGGGGGCGGGGCTCTGGCACAGAGCAGGGGCGGGGCACTAGCACAGAGCAGGGGCGGGGCAGCTCCTGGGGGAGGGGCTCTGGCACAGCCTAGAGGCGGGGCAGCTCCTGGGGGCGGGGCTTTGGCAGAGATGGGGCTAGTTCCCACCTCAGAAAGTCCTTGGCCCGGTGAGTGTGGCAGCTGCAGCCTGGGTTGGGCTTGAAGGAGCCAGGAAGGGGCTGGAGCAGTGGCCAGAGGCTGCAGGCACCAGGGGCCAGAGGGATCCCAGGGGCAGCCCTGGGGGGGCAGAAGAGAGACTCCACACACAGGTCCCAGAAGCTGAGGGTCTCGCAGCCCCTGGGGATCTGCTCTTGGGTGGGGTCTGGACAGCGATGGAGCCCCTGCCTCATGCTGCCTCGGGTGTAGTGTGAGAAACTGCTGCGTGTAGGAATTTGCTACTTATGGTGCACTGAGCATGCTCACATGAACTGAGCATGCTCAGTAAATCTGCTGAAGTCACTTCCCTTCACCCTGCCCTTTCTCAGAATCAGATTCTGCAGATTGCTATTTACAGGGTGTCATAAATGTATAGCTACGGGCAGTGATGAGCTGCCAAAATGCTAACAACCAGTTCCCTCCTCCTCACCCCATGAGGGGTCATGCCCCCCCGGGACTCCTGCCCCCTCCAACCCCCCCCATGTTCCTTGACAGCCCCCACCCCAGGACCCATGCCCTATCCACCCCCTTCCCTGTCCCGACTGCCCCTTGCCACCCCATCCAACCCCTTCTCTGATTCCTGATGGCACCCTGGGACCCCTACCCCATCCAACCACCCCTTCTCTCTGTCCCCTGACTGTCCCTGGAATCCCTACCCCTAACTGCCCCATTCAACCCCTGCTCCTTTCTGACTGCCTCCCCCCCGCTTGCCCCGTTCAATCCCCCTGTTCCCTGCCCTCTGACCGCTCTGACACTAATCCATTCCCCCCCACAACTCCCCTGCCCTCTATCCAACACACCCTCCCTGTTCCCTTACCATCCTACCTGGACCCGGGCAGGCAGGAGCTGCACCGCTCGGCTGGACCCGGACCCGGGGGTCAGGCAGCCAGGAGCCGCCCCCCCCCCGCTGGACCCGGACCCGGGGGCAGGGCAGGCAGGAGCCGCCCCCCCTGCTGGACCCGGGCAGGCAGGAGCCGCCCCCCGCGCTGGACCCGGACCCGGGGGCCGGGCAGGCAGGAGCCGCGCCCCCCCCCGGCTGGACCCGGACCCGGGCAGGCAGGAGCCGCGCCCCCCCGGCTGGACCCAACCCGGGCAGGCAGGAGCCGCCCCCCCCCCCCCGGCTGGACCCGACCCGGGCAGGCAGGAGCCGCGCCACCCCCCCCCCCCCGGCTGGACCCGACCTGGGCAGGCAGGAGCCGCGCGCCCCCCCGCTGGACCCGACCCGGGCAGGCAGGAGCCCCGCCCCCCCCCGGCTGGACCCGACCCGGGCAGGCAGGAGCCGCGCCCCCCCCCCCCGGCTGTACCCGACCCGGGCAGGCTGGTGCCGCGCCCCCGCCCGGATTGACCCGACGGGGGCAGGCAGGAGCCTCGCCCTCCCCCGCTGGACCCGACCCGGGCAGGCAGGAGCCGCGCGCCCCCCCGGCTGGACCCGACCCGGGCAGGCAGGAGCCTCGCCCTCCCCCGCTGGACCCGACCCGGGCAGGAAGGAGCCGCGCCCCCCCCGCTGGACCCGACCAGGGCAGGCAGGAGCCGCGAGCCCCCCCGGCTGGACCCGACCCGGGCAGGCAGGAGCCTCGCCCTCCCCCGCTGGACCCGACCCGGGCAGGCAGGAGCCGCGCCCCCCCCGCTGGACCCGACCAGGGCAGGCAGGAGCCGCGCGCCCCCCCCGGCTGGACCGGGACCCGGGCAGGCAGGAGCCGCGCTCCCCGCCCCCGCTGGACCCGACCCGGGCAGGCAGGAGCCGCGCACCCCCCCGGCTGGACCCGGACCCGGGCAGGCAGGAGCCAAGCCCCCCCCCACGGCGGGGCCCGGACCCGGGCAGGCAGGAGCCGCGCCCCCCCCCCCCCCGCTGGACCCGACCCCGGCAGGCAGGAGCAGCGCCGCCCGGCTGGACCTGGGGGCCGGGCAGGAGCCACTCCGCGCTGCCCGGCGATATCACAGCTGGACCCGGGAAGCAGGAGCCGCGCCGCCCATCCCCAGGGTCCGGCTGCGACCTCGCCGGGCGGCGCAGCACCTGGAGCCCTCCCCTCCCGCTGGCGTCCCCGCTCCCCGCCCCAGCTCAAGCTCACCTGCAGGAAGCCGCTGCTTTCTTCTCAGCCCTCCCAGGCTTCCCGCGTGAACAGCTGATTCGCGGGAAGCCTGGGAGGGGGAGGAGAAGCCAGAAGCTTCTGAAGAGGAGGCGGAGTGAGGTGAGCTGGGGCTGGGGGAAGGGCGGGGAGCTGCTACAGCTTTTCTTAAATTTAAAAGCCCTTTTGGAACTAGTTGTCCCTCCGGGAACAACCGGTTCTAAAGGGGGCTTCTGAATTTAACAACCGGTTCCCGCGATCCGGTGCGAACCGGCTGCAGCTCACCACTGGCTACGGGTAGCATAAAATACCCTGTAAAGGGTTAAAAAGCTCAGATAACCTGGTTGGCACATGACCCAAAGGACCAATAAGGGAAGAAAATACTTTCAAATCTGTGGGGGAAGGTTTTTGTTTTCGTGTTCCTTTGTTCTCTCTGGGTCAGCGAGGAACCAGGGCATGGAAAATACGTCTCCCTAAGCACATGGCATAGAAAAACCTTAGAGTTCTGTCCATAGACAGGTCCTTGCATAGCTTGCTGAGTCACAAGGTGTATCTGCCTTTTCTCAGTGGGTCTATTGTAGAGCTGATGGTCTGTAATGGGCCATCAAGCAGGCTAGGCAGAACTGACACCAACTTGTCAGGCTGGGGTGTTCCCTGGAAGCAGAGCACAAGTTTGAAATACGGGCAGCATAGAGCCAATATTCATAACATCAACTACAAAAATGATACACATCTAGAGATAGCATCATTATAATCAGTCAGTCAGAACCGCTCCATAGACCCCTTACACAACAGCCTTTCTACAATATTGGCTGCGAATATAGAACAGTGGTCGCAACGGTGATCTATACAGTTACAGATTATGTCAATAATGTCATAGGAGGTGACACGGCATCAATGAAATTGGAGCTGGGGCAGCAAAGAGCCACCAGATGTTCTGAGGGCTGGAGAAAAATGCCTTCTAGTGAGCTATTGAAAGAGCTCAACCTGTTTAGCTGATCAAAAGAAGATTGAAAGGTGACTTCATTGAAGTGCTGAAGTGCCTTAATGGAGAGAAACGATTGGGTATTAAAGGGCTCTTTAATCGAGCAGAGAAAGGCACAACAAGACCCAACGGCTGGAAGGTGAAAAGAGACAAATTCATATTACAACAAAGGCACAAATATTCAACAGTGAGGATGATTCACCACAGCAACAAGTTACCAAGGAAAGTGATGGATTCTCCATCTCTTGATGTCATTTCATGAAGACCAGATGCCTTTCTGGAATGCGTTTGCCCCAAAAGCAGCTATGGTGTCCTACAGGAGGCCTGTGATATGCAGGGGGTCAGATTAGATACTCTAATGGTCTCTTCTGGCCATAAAGTCGACTAATTTCTAAAAAACTGAGTGTAGCATTGGGAGCAGCGTCTGATGTTTCCCTGTCTAGCCGGCTTGCTGCCTAGAACGAACGCTCCTGGAGTGGGGTGATCCACAGGGAGTAGCTCAAACCTCCAAAGGGCCTGGCCAGGGCAGGACATTAGCCCAGCAAGGGAGGGGTGTGGCAGTGACATCACAAAGGCCTTTGGCAGGACCTCAGACTATTGGTCCAAGTGGTGGGGAGGTGGTGACCTCACAGAGAGATGCTGACATCAGCCCAGCAGGACAGGGGCGAGGGACAAGGGAAACCTCAGAGACCCCTGTGGTTTTGCTCCAGCAAGTCTCCTTCTCAAGGTCTCTCTTTGAGGACTGAGAGAGTATTCGGGTTCACGGTCTTGAGCGCCAGGAGGAACCTCTTTCGAGTTTTCTCCTTCCCTTTTAGTGATTTTACTAGAAAACAGCCGTCCCTGTTTAGAAGGTAAGAGCCTCCTGGAGGTTTGAAACCTGTTCGGTCTGATCCAGCTGGTGAGAGTTGAATTCTAGGCATGGAAAACACAAGCTTAAAGAGGCAGAATTTTATTGCGCACCTGGGATATTGTCCCTTAGAATCACTGGGGACATTAGGGTTTGTCCTTTGTGTTTCACCTTTTCCTCCATCCCTCCCTCCCTCCTTTCTCTTCTTCTCTTGCTTCTTTTGTCCTTTCTCCTGTTCTCCTCCCAACACCAGGAGGGAGGGAGGGGTGTGTGTGTGTGTGTTGCGGGGGAGTGCTCTGCAGCTCCCATATTGGGAGGTCCACCCAAAAATGGGGGGCTGAAATAGTGCTCGGGCAGTCAGGGCTGGATTAACCTTTTGTGGGCCCCGACACCAAACATGTTTGTGGGCCCCTGTGTAGTCACTGTGGGCTCCGAGTATGGGCCTGGTGGGGCAGTGCCATTGGTGCCATAGCATACCCGGTACTGAACCTCAGAGACATTTTTCTTTTGATCACACACCCCTACATGACTGTATGCATTGCCATACACAGCTCCCCCAGACCCCGGGTTTTCTTATTGAGCTGTACACCCATGTAGGTTTACCAGTGTCCACAGTGAGCAGAACTTTCATAGTTATCAAGGAAACTCCCCACAGATTTATCTCCTTCCTCATTCAGACCTTCTCTAGCCATGTCTCCAGTATCCCACATGTCACCAGTCACGGCATGTGGTCCTAGTCTCAGCTCACAGTTATAAAGCCAGCAGATACCTGATCAGTTCTGACAGATCCCTCCCTCAGCCCCCATCCTGCCATGTGAGCCAACCACCTGCAAACACCATCTCCCCAAAGTCAGGACTTAGCCCTTGGGAATCTGAAGCGACCAGCCTCTCTGCCTCTGCTCCCATCTACATGCTAGTCTGCTACCTGGTCACCACCACCTCTCCCCATGCTTGTTTCCTTTCCACTTTGGACATGCTCCCACCCAGCTGGAAGCTCCCTCTGCCAGCCTGACCTGCTCCCTCTTTCCCTGCTCCCCCTGACATTCCTGTCCTACTGGTGACCTCTGTTCCTTGAGGTGAACTCCAGTGTCTTTAGCTGCTCTAGCTTAATGGCCCCAGTAGTCACAGAGCCACTTGTAGCTTCTCTGGCTACAGCCATGGGGCCAGTTCCCAGAGGCCAGCCTTAGCCAGCTGCAGCTACTAGCCGCAGGAGGGATGGCAATGCCAGGGCTGAGCGTGCTTGAACCTTGCAACGGCAGCACTAGGGACTCTAAATCCTCAGCCCTGGCCCTAGGCAGCTGCAGACTCTGGAGTTAGGCACTTCCCTCCTCTAGGCCATGGCTTTAAATACCTGAGATTCCCATCACCTGCAGCAGAGGCTACCAATTCCCACGCCCCCCACAGCCAGCACCTAGTCATGCAGAAAGTGCAGCCTGAGTGATTTTGGAGGCTGGGGTGGCAGGAGGTTCCCGTCCCTGAGCAGCAGCCCTGCAACAAGCTCACGTGCTTCCCAGTTGGGACATTAGCCGTTACTGACAAGGTTTGTCTGTGTTCTTTTTTTGTATCTCATTGTTAGGTGTCAGGAGTATGAACTGTTCAACAGGTTCCATTAGTTGGTTAATAAGATGTTTATGAAGTAAATCACTGGCTTTAAAATAAGATCCAATCTGGAGCATATGAACTATTGACCCCTGGACTCCATCTCTGAGAGGGGACTTGTTTACCATCAGGACACAGGCTCAAACCAGTCCAAACCGGTTTTTCCCGCCAAAACCAGCCCTCAGCGTTCCATCTCCTCAGCACTTTTCCCGCCACAGAAGTGATATAAGGACGTGCTCAGCGCCTGCGCAGGGCCACCCCCCACAGCGACGGCCCGTCCACGGTCGGGTCTTCCCAGTGCTCCCGAGCCGGAGAGTGATGAGCCCCCTCGGTCCCGCCGTGAGACTGAGGAACAGGAGGCCTGTCACCCCCATTCCTGCCGTCCTGCATCCCTGGTGTCCAGCCTCCCATGGAGCCCCCCGGGGAGTGAGAGACCTGGGAGGGGGGCACTGGGGCTGGGCAGGAAAGTGACTCTGCCCCGGGGAACCTGGGAGAAGCCTCAGAGCTGCCTCAGCCCCAGTGGAGCTGCAGCAGGATCTGCCCCCGGCACCGCTGGGATTTGGGGGGCAGAGACTGGGGCCTGGTGGGGGGGGATCCCCTGTGGTGTGGGGGGAGTTGGGGGGTGTCAGGCAGGGAGGGGAGAAGCTGGAGTTGTAGGGGGGGGAAGGTCAGTGGGACGCGGGGGGGGGGTTGAATTGTCTCTGGGCAGCCAGGAAATTCCCGGGGGGGGAGTGGCGGGCGGGCGAAGGGGGGAGGGGGGTTAATTGGATCCTGTCCCTGTTTGTGCCACTTGCCTCTCACCCCTGATACAAATTCTCTCTAGTTCTGCCCCTTTTCTCTCTCACTATCTCACATGGGCTATAAAATCTGGGGTGATTTTCCCCCTTTCCCCTCCAATGATCAGCTCTCCCGTCTCCCCCGATTTCCCCCGTTCTCCCCATGAGTCTCAAACGTCAGTTTAAAATCTTCTCTAGTGAGGGGCATTTTCCCACCCATTTTATCTGCAGTGATTTGTCCTTGTTCAGGTGGGAAATTGTTGCCCTGAGTCATTCCCCAGCACATGGCTGCCCCTGGAGTGGGGGTGGGATGGCTCAGTGGTTGGAGCACTGGCCTGCTAAACCCAGGGCTGGGAGCTGATTCCTGGGGGGGGGCATTTGGGGATTTAGTTGGGGATTGGTCCTGCTTTGAGCAGGGGGTTGGACTAGACACCTCCTGAGGTCCCTTCCAACCCTGATCTTCTAGGAGATGCCGGGTCTCTGCCAGGGCAGGGAAGGGAGGCGCACGTGTCCCCCATGGGGACTGCTCAGACCCCCCTTTCCCAATCCCAGTTGTTGCCCCCTAACTACCAACACAGTTACCCCCAACCATCAGTTGCCAGTCACCTGCCCGTCCCCCACTGCTGCCCCTTTCCCTCATCCAGGGACCTTCCAGCTCCCCCTCCCTTGCCCTTTTAATCAGCTCCTCAAAGGGCTCCCTGCTGCCCATGGGAATGGTGGGGGTGGGGGGAACCATTACTTTGTGTTTATGTATTGGACAGTCGTATAAAATCCAGTCCAACAGTCCCCCTTTTCCACTAGTACGTTAACAGCAATATAAAATCCCCTCAGAACTTGGTGTTTTTCTCTCATGTTATCAAATACGCAGTTTGTGACACATTTTATTTGCAAATCTCAAAGGTTCATATAAAATACCCTAAACATTTGCCCCACTGCTCTCTAGTTGTCTATTTCTAACTGAATATGCCCTGAGATTTCCCCCGGTCTCTCTAATTATAAAATACTAAGAAAATCTCAGATTTACATATTTTCTCAGATTCTTGAACCTGGATATAAAATGTTTGCAAATGTTGCCTATTTCCTCTTTATTCATTTATCAGATATTCATGTGAAACAATCAGATTTTCCCTCCTATCAACAACTGATATAAAATCCCTATGATTTTCCACTTGCCTCTCTATAATTTGCAAAATGGATCCAAAATCTCTGATTGGGAACTCTTTCATTTCTGAACGTTGCTCTCAAAGCTCAGGTTTTGCCTCTTTCTATGTCATTATGAAATGTAAGTTAAAAATCCTCTCAGGTTTGGGGCTGTTCCCCGTGTTTCTAAATCCCAGCAACTTCTTCCTTCGAGGGAACCTGTTGCCCCGAGTTCTTCTCCATCCTGGATGTTGTAGGGGGTTAAATTGCCCAGAGATCATCTTTCCCTTCTCCTTTGTTAATAATTTGGTCCCTCCTTTACCTCTGTTAAAATGTTTGCTGAAGAAAGAGACCAGCCAGATATTTAATACCCATCAAAGCCAGAGGCCTCCCCCTGTTTGGAGATCAGTGGTTCCCAACCGGTAAGAGAAGAGTTGGCTGGACCCTTTTCTTTTCTCCAGCTGGCACGGGATGAGGAGGTCACTCTGAGTGCAGTGTGAGTTGAGAAGTATCCCAAACCCCATGGCAAATGGCTTCTGTGACGGGTTGCTTCCCACAGTGCTAAAATGCAGCCACCTCTGGGGTGGATCCAGGGTGGCCATTATTTGCTAGTGACAGGCCATGGAAATTTCTTATCTATTTTGTCCCTCCAGGCCTTCCATTCTCCTGTTCAAGAGACATCCCCCAGGGCTCCCTCTGCCTGTGTGACTGGCCAGCAGGGAGCGGTGGTCACTTTCTATCCACTTCTCAGGCACTGTGAGGTAACAGTGTTGCTGGGTGGGGGTGGGGCTGTGGGGGGAGATAGCAGCTGAAGGGGGATTGTGGTGGGGGAGGCCTCTGGGTGGCTGGGCAGGGGGTACCCTAGTGAGGTTGGTGGGTTCTGGAGATTTGGGGTTTCAGGGGGTGGTTGTGATGTGCCCAGCCCTGAGGCTGTGGGTCCTGGAGGTGGGTATCGCTGGGGGCCTGGTGGCTGCAGAACAGCCGGGGTGGGCGTCTCTTGGGGAGGCGGGACAGGGGGTTAGAGGGAGCCTGGTGCTGTGCCAGGGGCTCTGTCTGGGCTTCCCCCGCAGACTCCTGGGATCGCTGCGTGTGTGTGGGAGAATCCCCGGTGCTAGGCCAGGGGGTGCCCCTGTAAAGCATCAGGGGATCCCGCAGGGGGGAGGAGGGGGTGCCAGGCAAAGGGCAGGGCAGATCCTGCTGGAGGGCGGGGGGGCGGTCTTTGGCAGGCAGTGAGGGACTGAGTTCCCAGTGGGGGTCCCTTTGGGGGGCTCTCTGGCTGTTGTGGTCTCTTGGTGGGGGTAACCCTTTGGGATTCCCAACCTGGCAATGAAGATCTGGTGGGGGTTCTCTGGCCGGTGGGGCTCTGAGGGGTATCTGAGGTCCCTGGCTACGGACTCTGGGGGCTGGGTCCCAGGGAATATCTGGGGTGGGGGCTGGCTGGGGCTCTGGGGGCTGCTCCTGACCTCTCTTCTTCTACCTGATTAGCTTATGCCAGAATCCTGGCTCCAAGCACTGCCTGACATTCCCCAGCCAGGCCCAGTCACTGTGATAACTTTCTAGCCACTTATCAGACACTGTGAGGTGAAATCACAGATTTTTGCTCTTCTCCCCTCTTGAAAACTGCAGGAACTTCCAGTTCCATTGTCCTAGATTGTCCGGTCCATTGTCCAGTCCTTGTCCTGGATGTGGGGGATGAGGGAGGTGGGAAGGGGGTCAGCACTGCCACACAGTGGTCTCTTCCACAGCGTTCTGGACTCATTCTTTCTGAACTCTGGTTTATTGAGACCATTGTTAATCCAGAGTCACTGTATGGAAAGACAAGGAGTGACTCCGGATGGACAGTGGGGCAAATGAGATCAGCAATTCTCCCTGTGAGGAGGGGCTCTCATTAGCTGCTCTCCCCAGAGAGCTAAAGGAGGGAAGCTGCTCAAACGCTCTGTCCCTCTCTGCTCAGGTTACTGGGGTTCAGCTTCCTGGGTCAGACGCTGCAGCCTCCATTTTGATCTGGGAGACCAGGCTTAGCAGCTGCTGCTCCCCCAGCGGGGTTCTGTGCTGGGAAGTGACCTTAATTAAAGCTGCTTCTCTGCCTGGCCCAGGGGATGACTTTCTCCAGCTGGTCCTAGCCCCCTAGGGCAGCCCTGGGCCCTGTTAATACTAAATTCTGATCCAGAGTCTCCAGGTAACTGACAGACCTCAGGGAAAGTGCTGGGGTCTGGCAAGAAAGTGACTCTGCACAAACAGCCCCTCCTCATTTCTCCTCCCAGTAGCAATTGCCAGGAGAAAATCCAGCCATAGGAGAGCAAAGCCCCCAGGAATGGGACTTTCCCAGACAGAGGGGCAGGGAGAGAGGACAGGGGAAGGAGAGACTGAAAGGGGCAGTGGGAGAAATGACACATGTATTGCTGCATCCCTGGGCAGAACCACTTTCCAGTGAACAAAACAAGGATCAGACAGAGGAAAAGCCAGTTCCTGACTCCATATTCCCCCTGCTGGGGTGTGGCTGCCGTGGGGTCAGTGTCCGAGGGAATCCCCCACAGTGACTCATTTGGTTCTGCTCTTTTCTAGCCTTGTGTTCGGAGACAAAGGGCAGGTCTGTGCTACCACTGGATCGGCAGGTAGCGCTCTCCCATCAACGCCAGTACTCCACTGCCTCAAGGGGCGAGTGCGGAGTCGATGGGTTAGCAGCAGCAGTTGGATGCTGCAGTAAGTCGATCTAAGTAAGCCGACTTCAGCTACGCTGTTCTCATAGCTGAAGTTGTGTATCTTAGATCAATCTCCACCTCCAGTGTAGACCAGGGTTTTGTTACGGGGTGGGGGGAGGGAGAAGGGAGGTTAAAAATGTGCCTGTGGGCTTAGCCTGGCAGGAGGCGCCAGGTCTACACTGTAATAAAGAGATCGAGCATGTTCCCAGGATGGCAGAATCTAGGATGTCTGTCATGATGTGAAATTAACTGAGGCCTGTTCTGTAACCCCCACAACTGCCCTTCTCACCCTGCCAGGCTGCAGAATGACGTCCAAGTTTCAGTCAAGCTCATCCCATCCTCCCATGGGACATAGAAGAGAGATGGCTGCAAAGGAGTCAGTCCAGGTAGTGATTATCAAGGGGTTGCTGGTGGGTTCCTGCAGGAGGAGAGGGACAGCAAATACACCAGAGATGGGAAGGTTTGCGCAGTCTGGTTTGGAGGTTGGAGCGGGGCAGGAAATGCACAGGGTGGGGAAAGGGAGGAAGGACAGATTGTGGCAAACATGCTTGGAGTTGTTTAATAAATGGCCTAGACTCTAGGAGCAGACCCATGAGATGAGGAGGTTGAAATGCCCTCAATTCTGGAACAGAAAATAACCCACCTACATGGGGCTGGGAAAACTGACCAGACTCCCGGTGCTGGACCCTGACCCGACTAACCACTGGCTGCTGAGAGATATGAAGGGGGCACCCACCAGTCAGACTTAGGGGAGATTCCCCTCCCTTCATATCCAACTCCTCACAATGAGGAGGTGTTGGGCTTCCTACCAGGGAGCTCTCCCTGGACCCTGCTAGAGGCTCCATCTCCTGTATCAGTCGGTGGCTAGTAGGTGTGTGATGGATCTGCTGGGAGAGACAAGGGGCTCTCTCTTCATCCCCTCACCCTGGTGTTTCCAGGATCCTCTGAGCGGGTGTGGGGTGGGACTCTGACTGTCACCCACCAGAGCTTCCATTTCATTGAAAGTGTGAGTGGTGCAGCAGGTCCTGAGAGTTGGACTCTTGCTCTTTCAGGGGCCGGTGACCTTCGAGGAGGTGGCTGTGTATTTCACCAGGGGAGAAGGGGCTCTGCTGGACCCCGCTCAGAGAGCCCTCTACTGGGATGTCATGCAGGAGAACTATGAGACTGTGACCTCGCTGGGTAAGGGTTTCTGTCCCCTCGGTTCTTGGAAGGGGAAAAGAAGAGATAAGGTTCACACCAGCCCCACAATGCCACCTCTACTCTGTCCTGTTTCTGCATCACCCCAATATGCCAGTGACACACACACACTACCAGAGACCCTCCCCTGCTGCAGAACACTTTGGGAACAGCGCACAGGAGCCGTATCGCACAGTGTCAAATAGCTCCTGTTTGCTCAAGTGAAACTGAGGGTTAGGTCCAGCATAACGTTAGAACATAAGAATGTCCGCACTGGGTCACAGCAAAGGTCCATCTAGCCCAGTATCCTGTCCACTGGCAGTGGCCAACTCCAGGTGCCCTGGAGTGAGTCAACCCAACAGGCAATCACCAAGTGATCTCTCTTCTGCCGTCCATCACCCCCCTCTGACAAACAGAGGCTAAGGACACCATTCCTTA
Organism: Mauremys mutica; assembly: GCF_020497125.1. Classification (NCBI taxonomy): domain Eukaryota; kingdom Metazoa; phylum Chordata; order Testudines; family Geoemydidae; genus Mauremys; species Mauremys mutica. Next base: position 588,208 of record NW_025423281.1, read on the forward strand.
CCCATCCTGGCTAATAGCTATTAATGGAGTTAATCTCCATGAATTTATCCAGTTCTCTTTTAAAGCCTGTTATATTCCTAGCCCTCACAACCTCCTCAGGCAAGGAGTCCCACAGGTTGAGTGTGCGTTGTGTGAAGAAGGTTTCTTCTAAACCTGCTTCCTATTCATTTCATTTGGTGATTCCTAGTCCTTGTGTTATGAGGAGTAAATAACACTTCCTTATTCACTTTCTCCATGCCAGTCATGATTTTATAGACCTCTCTCATATCCCCCCTTTGTCTCTCTTCCAAGCTGAAAAGTACCTGTCTTTTTAATCTCACCCCATACAGAAGTTGTTCCATACCCCTAATCATTTTTTTTGTCCTTTTCTGAACCTTTTCCAATTCCAATATATCTTCTTTGAGATGAGGAGACCACATCTGCACGCAGTATTCAAGATGTGGGTGTACTATGGATTTATAGAGAGGCAATGAGATATTTTCTGTCTTATTATCTATCCCTTTCTTAATGATTCCCAACTTTTTGTTTGCTTTTTGACAGCCACTGCACGTTGAGTGGATGTTTTCAGAGAACTATCCACAGTGACGCCAAAATCTCTCGAGTGGAAACAGATAATTTAGGGGTACGTCTTCACTACCGGCCGTATCAGTGGGTAGCAATCGATTTCTCGGGGATTGATATATCGTGTCTCATCTAGACGCGATATATCGATCCCAGAATGCGCTCCTGTCGACTCCGGAACTCCACCAATGCGAACGGCGGTAGCGGAGTCGACATGGGGAGGCACGGACGTCGATCCCGCGCCGTGAGGACGGTAAGTAATTCGATCGAAGGTACTTTGACTTCAGCTACGCTATTTACATAGCTGAAGTTGCGTATCTTAGATCGATTTCCCCCCCCCCAGTGTAGACCAGCCTTAGACCCCATAATTTTATATGTATAGTTGAGATTGTTTTCCAATGGGCTGCAATATGTGCTATCCTGATATCTAGTGCTGCTGAGCTCCTGCAAGCAGTAATATCCCTGCCCTTCCTGTTCCCTTTCTCCACTGAACCCCACCAGCCCATGCTTCCTGTTCCCAGCTTCCCCAGGACTCTCTCACTGTCTCTGGACCTGTCCATCAACAGGAAGCAGTGCCAGGGAGACTTGCCCTCTCTCTGGAGACTTCGATTTCTGGGACGTGGATTTAGTTTTTCAGTGTTTTTGGAACCGCTTTCAAACTGAGTGTCTGTGACATTAACTACAGTACAATCTGGACTGTTGTACAGCTGTGTCCCCTCAGTTCTCCAGGCTGGGGTGTCTTTTACAGTACTTTACTGTGAGAAAAGCCACTGCGGGGCAGTTAACACACAGTATCCAGCATGTAACTCACTCCCAACCACACAGTATTGAGTGCTGCTAATCAGTGACTCACAAATTGCAGAACCCCACAGGAGAACCCCAGAAAATTCTCTGGTCCCAGACTTCCCCCAGAAATGTGCATCTTGCCCTGTCCACTGAACAACGCAGGCTCATATGAAGTCTGTCATTTCATCAGTGGAAAATGACATGCACCAGCCTTGTTATCCCAAATGGAGTTTCCAACACACTTTTATTGTCCTGTCTAACCAGTGTGTTTGGATTAAGCAAGACTGTTTAAATCTATTTCTTTTTTGTAGTTAAGTGCTTATGCATAATGAGGCATTAAAGTCAGAATTGTTTACAAAAGAAATGCAAGATAAAACACAAATTAATGTTTAACTTGAGAAGCTAAAACGAATTCAAAGCAAATGTTTCTCTCACCATATTCTGAGACAGGATGGCTTTCCTTTCAGCCAAGACTCCCCCTAACCCGCCCCTGCCGCCCAAGTTTAGTTCTTCATGAGTTTTCATGAGCAGAGGGAAAGGGGAGAGAGAGAGAGTCCCAGCATTTTCCTCACCTCTTTTTATAACTCAGTCCTTTGTACTAGAAACAACTTCAGTTCTCAGCTGAGTCATGGTGACAGGCTGTCTGTTGGAGATTTGAGCTTCCAGTGAATGTACGGGCTGGTCTACACTGGGGGAGGGGGGGGGATCGATCTAAGATACGCAACTTAAGCTACGTAAATAGCGTAGCTGAAGTCGAAGTACCTTAGATCGAATTACCTACCATCCTCACGGTGCGGGATCAACGTCCGCGGCTCCCCGTGTCGACTCCGCTACAGCCATTTGCATTGGTAGAGTTCCGGAGTCGACAGGAGCGCATTCTGGGATCAATATATCGCGTCTAGATGAGACGCGATATATCAATCCCCGAGAAATCGATTGCTACCCGCCGATACGGCCGGTAGTGAAGACGTACCCTAAATGTCTTCACACCTTTCCCCTCCAGAGACTGGCTATTTGACCAGCTGTTTGCCTTGCTGTCTCTGAGGAACTGCTCTGTGGGTGTTCCCCAGAACTGTAACTTTTTCAGTAATATCATACAGTAAAATCTCATAACTTTACATACAGTGTTGCTACACATATTTTAACAGAAGGATAATATTCAGTAGATTATGTGTTTTCAAATGATACTTCACAAGCTATACTATGTACCAAATTGGTCATAATTTTCTTGAAGAGTCAACATAGGGGTACAGACTGACACAGTATCTGTGCGTGTTCCCAGCAGATATGTGGGTATTTCAATCCCTCATAAGCAGAATTATTTGCATCTTCAAGGTCCTGGGGAGCTGGTCCTGGGAATTCACTGGTTTACAAAGTGTGACACTGTATGGAATTGAGGCACTTTATATTATTAATACCAATGTGATAAAATTGCAATCAGTCGTGCTAGATATGCCATGTAAGGTGTCAGTGAAAATGTTATGATTTGCCAAGTATGATAATTTTGTTTCTATGTTTGTATCACCTTTGTATTGTGAGTTATAGACATATAGGGTATATCTGTATTTCCAGACTTGTGCAGCGTTTCTGGGTGACACCTCCAGACATATTGGCATCAGCACTGCCTAGCCTGTTTGATGGCCCATTCAGGGTCATCATCTGTACAAAGAGCCCATGGAAAGGATCGAGGGCAGGGGTGGGCAAGCCTTTTGGGCCAAGGGCCACATCGGGGTTGCAAAACTGTATGGAGGGCCAGGCAAGGAAGGCTCCCCAAACAGCTTGGCCCTCCCCCCTCTGAATTCCTGCCCCCTGACTGCCCCCCTCAGACCTTCCAACCCATCCAGCCCCCGCCCCCGCTCCTTGTCCCCTGACCTCCCCCTCCTGAGACCACCCACCCTAAGTGCCCTCCCAGGACCCCACTCCCTACCCAGCCCCCCATGCTCCCTGTCCCCTGAATGCCCCAATCCCTGTCCAGACCCCCGGGACTCCCACACCTATCCAACCCTCATGTTCCCTGACACCCCCACCCCCAAAACCTCAGCCCCATCCAACCGCCCCCTGTGCCCTGACTGCTCCCTGGGACTCCCTGCCCCTTATCCAAACCCCCGGCCCTCTTACCTTGCTGCTCAGAACAGCATGTCTGGCAGCCGCATGGACCCAGACACGCTGCCCCACAGGAGCGTGCGCCCCCAAGCACTACCTGCACAATGGCATGGCTGCAGGGAAGGGGGGACAGGAAGACGGGGAGCTAGCCTCCCCGGCCAGGAGCTCAGGGGCTGGGCAGGACCGTCCGGCGGGCCGGATGTGGCCCCTGGGCCGTAGTTTGCCCTCCCGTGATCTTTCCTGTGTACTGAGAACTCCAAGGCTTTTCTATGCCATGTGCTGTGAACTTGTGTTTGGGACACAGGAAGAACAGGCCACATGGCAAAATGAATGTAAAGGGCAGCTGCATCATCTCCATTTTATCTTCAATCCCCCTTCCTACCTCTGGAGCAACTTCTCTACAAACTGAACCCTGGAACAAAGGACTGAATGACCCATCCAAACTGTGGATGTGTTCCAGACGGACTTTCAAGCCAGCAACTCACCAATACTGCTAAGAACCCAATCTGTAGATTTTGGAATGTATCCGACTGCTTTCCCATTTAACAACTCCCTTTTTCTTTCTATCTTTCTTTTATAATAAACCTTTAGTTTTGATGCTAAAGGTGTAACAATCCTGGTTCTGATGGGACCCAACTGAGAGTGCCAATTCAGGACAAATTGCTTCAAGCGGGGCACTTACAGCGCAAGGCTGGGGTTTTTCCACCTCTAAGGCAAACCAAACCAGCCAGCCAGAGAGGACTTCAGTTTTACCACATTGGCTAATCACAAGTCACACAAGCAATTCCCTTAGACACTCCAGTTTCCCAGTATCACCACCAGTGCCACTTGCTATGGGAACAAATGGTTATGAAAACCAATACCCCAGTAAAAGAAAAAGGTTCTCCCAATCCCAAAGGACCAAGCCCCAGACAAAGGTCAATATACAAATCAGATCTTACTCACAAATCATGCTGTTGCCAATCCTTTAGAATCTGAAACCTAAAGGTTTATTCATAAAAGGAAAAAGAGCTGGAATTGTTTAAATTGAATAAATTCCATACAGTAATGGAAAAGTTCTAGGTTCATCAAGCAGGCTCAGCAGAGCTGATACCAACTTGTCTGGGTTGTCACCAGAAGCATAGCATAAGTTTGCAATACAGACAGTATAGAACCAATATTCATAACTTCAACTACAAAAACGATACACACATACAGACAGCATAATCATAACCAGCAAACCAGAACCTTGTCCTAGACACCTCAAACGCCAGAAGCACAGTTGGTGACTGGTCGGTGAGTTTAACTGCAGTATTAACCACCAGTTTTGGGAGCATCTGCTCTCCCTTTTTCAGCCTGCCCTAACTTTGGCATTTTCAGTGAGGGCTGCCCCAGGCACACCAGGTCCCACTAAGCACTGAAGTTAAATTGATAGAATTTTTCATGACCAAGTCTTATGAAATCAACTGAACTCCTTTGTTTTCTTTCATCTGAGCAGGGTTTCCAGCTTTCCAACCTGATGTGATCTCCCAGCTGGCACAACGGGAAGAGCCATGGATTCCAGACCTCCAGGGTTCAGAGGAAAAACAGATCCTTAGAGCTCCCCGTACAGGTGAGGAAACATTAAACCACCTCAGAATCTGTAAGTGCCTGAAGGAAACATGTGGGTTGCCCTACAAAGCCCTTGGGAGGTCTCTCGGTTCATTATTGTCCCTAGCAGGGGTTGGATTCTCCAGGTAAATATAGTTCATGGCTTCCTGTAGATCCTAGCAGACACCAGGGAATAGCTTCCTCCCTTCTCCCTGTGAGTTTGGATGGGATGTGAAGGCTGAATTCATCCCTCTCCTATTTAGGGGAAGAGTTTGGGGGAGTTCAGTGCCTGATTTTTATTTGACCTCCCTCCAGCACTTGTTTGTGTTTGGCCTTCTCCTTTCCATCCCTGTTTGAGGTTTCTGTCTCTGTCACCCCAGGTGATGCAATGGTAGGTGAGAATGAGGAGCAGAATTCTCATCAGGAAAATGTTGAGCAAGTGGATAAACACAGAGAATTATCACAAAGATCAAAAAGGACCAGGAGTCATGAGCTGGGAAAATCCTGTGAGATTCAGCATGGACCAGAAAGAGAACAGGGAAGCCAACCAGGGGAGAAAATTGGTAAATGTATTTCCTGTCCAGGAACTCAGAAGGACCTTAAGGAAACCACAACACAGCAAGAAATCCTCAGGGGAAAGAGAAAAAATACATGCACTGAGTGTGGGAAAAGCTTACGTGATTATTCAGCCCTTATCAGTCATCAGAGAATCCACACAGGGAAACGGCTCTATGAATGCAGGTTTCAGAGTAGCAGCCGTGTTAGTCTGTATCCGCAAAAAGAACAGGAGTACTTGTGGCACCTTAAAGACTAACAAATTTATTTTAGCATGAGCTTTCGTGAGCTATAGCTCACTTCTTCGGCTCACGAAAGCTCATGCTAAAATAAATTTGTTAGTCTTTAAGGTGCCACAAGTACTCCTGTTCTTTCTATGAATGCAGTGAGTGTGGGAAAAACTTCACTTGCAGATCACACCTTATTGGGCATCAGAGAATCCACACAGGGGAGAGGCCCTATGAATGCCATTAGTGTGGGAAAAACTTCACTCGCAGATCAAGCCTTTCTGAACATCAGAGAATCCACACAGGGGAGCGGCTCTATGAATGCCGTGAGTGTGGGAAAAACTTCACTCACGCATCATCCATTATTAGGCATCGGAGAGTCCACAAAGGGGAGAGGCCCTTTGAATGCAGTGAGTGTGGAAAAAGCTTTACTTAAAGATCAGGTCTTTTTCGGCATCAGAGAATCCACACAAGGGAGAGACCCTAACACTGCACTAAGTGTGGGAAAACCTTCTCTTGGCACTCAGACCATGTTAGGCATCAGAGAATCTGCAGGGGAGCTCAACACCATAAAAACCTCTAGGGTTACCATTATTTTTTGTTCTTTAATACTTTTCCTGATTCCTACATAGTAACTTTTAAAGCTGTTTGACTGCTTGCAGCACCGTTATCCCAGTTTGTCCAGTTGATTGGCCCATTTTTGCCTTTTGCAGTTCTCCCTGTTGTGAGGTGGACAAATAGGTCTCTAATTCGAGTGTGCCCTTCCTATCGGGAACCAGGGAGCATCACATTAATACCATTCCTCTTTCAAAGTTATTATTAGAATGTGATGTTGTTAATATGAACTGGGACTGTATAGATCAGTGGTGTCCAATAGAAATTCGATGCTAGCCACATTGCTAGCCACACTTGTGGTTTTGAATTTTTCTTATTAGCCATATTATAAAAAAGCCCCATCTATTGGCTACAGTTCAATAGCCTATTAGCCACATGTGGCTAGTGGCGAATGTATTGGACACCACTGGTTTAGGTCACTGTTTTAACTAAGGTCCTGTAGTGGCACCAAATCTTGTATAAAGTGGTTCAAATAAGATGTCTAAGACAGGTTCTGATTTGCTGGTTATGTTTATGCTGTCTCTATGCATGTATCATTTCTGTATTTAAAGTTATCAGTATTTTCTCTAGACTGTCTGTATTTCAAGCTTGTGCTATGCTTCTGGGTGACACCCCAGACAATTTGTCAGCAGCACTGCCTTGCCTCCTTGATGGCCATTAAGGACCATCAGCTACACAACTGACCCATAGAGAGATGGCAGATACCCCTTGTGCAGGGACATGCCTATGGATAGAACGCGAAGGTTTCTCCAGGCCATGTGCTGGATAGCTTGTTTTTGGAACAAAGAAAGCAGAGGCCACATGGCAAGAGACTATAAAAGACTGCTGCATCTCCTCCATCTCATGTTTAATCCCGCTTCTTGCCCATGGAGGAACTTTGCTACAAACTGAATCTCTGAACAAAGGACTGAATGACCCATCCCAGCTATGGATGCACTCCAGGGACTTAATTTGAACCTGCAGTTTATTCCATCATTGCTACAGGCCTGAACCAAGAAGTTTGCGTTTACTGTATATAATTGATTCAGTTTAATCAATTCTAACTCTCATACATATATATTTTCTTTTTATGAATAAACCTTTAGATTTTAGATCCTAAAGGATTGGCAACAGCGTGATTTGTGCATAGTATCTGATTTGTATATTGACCTGGGTTTGGGACTTGGTCCTTTTGGATCAGGAGAACCTTTTTTCTTTTACTGGAGTGTTGGTTTTCATAACCATTCATCCCCATAACGGGTGGCACTGGTGATGATACTGGGAAGCTGGAGTGTCTAAGGAAATTACTTATGGTTAACCAGTGGGTTGAGACCAAAGTCGTCTCTATTTGGCTGGTTTGCTGCCATAATAATAAAGGAAACCCATCCTTGGGCTGTGACTGCCCCGTTCTAAGCAATTTGTCCTGAATTGATACTCTCAGTTGTGTCCCGCCAAAGGCAGCATCGTTACAGAGAGTCACCAATGATGCAGATTGTATCCTTGCCAGTTGTTCTCACGTTGCTCTGGGTTGTGCTGAAGCGCTGTTATATTGGGAACTTTTCAAATTGTATTTAAATGAGGAGGAGCAGGGGCAGGAAAAAAGTGTCATTTCGTCCTCTGTGACACTGGAAGGAGATGGGCTGACTCAGGTTCCCTCTTTACTCATCGTTGCAGAACTGTTACCTTTTTTTCTGAGACGTGCAGAGTTTATTGTCATCACATTCTATCCTTCCAGTTCTGAGAGTGTCATGTGATAGAGTTCTCAGCTGTCTGTGTTTGGAGTTAATGCTTTGACTTCTTTAATCCTATACCAGAGTCGTTCTGACTGGAGATGAAAGTGTCAAAGACCTGGGAGGGGAATTCAAATGGATCCCAAACACAGTGTGATCATTGGGAGTTTAAATCCCAGGTTCCATCTATTGGTAAAGCCACTTCTGGCCAGGTGGCTGTTTTTCCCCCCATTATGGGGATGCTGGGATACTAAAAATGTTGCATATAACATAACTGACTATTGAGACAGTGCTGAGCGAAGTATGTTTGAATGGATCAGAGGAGAATATGATGGGAGAATCTCGTGTCCTGATTCTGAATAATTGGATGTAACCTGCTCTAGAATTTCACTTGACACTTTCATTGTCATGAATTCTCTCTCTCTCTCTGTGATATGGGTTTCTATCTTTCCTGAAGGTGGTTGCTTCACCCAATTGGATATTAGTTTACTTTGATAGAATGTAGCTCAGGTTTATTGGAGAATTTAAGACAAATGACCATTTGTGAAAATCGTCATTTCTCACTTCAGCTTTGCTTTTTCCCCATCCCTCCATGATGATATGGAGAAAGATCAAGTGCAGTTCGGTCAACAGGAGAGAACTCTCCAATTTACTGGACATGCTAAGAAACAAACAGCAGTGATTTTAAATCTCCATTTGGGAATGGTGAACAGTAGCAGAACCCCAACTAACTGAAGGAAGTGCATATGATCACAGTGTAGTTCAATTGTTGAAGTCAATATTGCCTCTGATGATCTGGGGAGAGAATTCCACGGTAAGTGGTTTTGAACTAGGCAAAATGTCCATGTATTTGGTTTCCAAAGCATTTGTAACCCAGGCCATACAGAAGATCTCTCCTGGCTAATTCTGTGGTATGTGAGATGCTGCCCTTTATGACGCAGATGTTGAGGAAATGAAGTTGGGGGGTTGTTGAATTTATCTTTTGTAGGTGCTAAAAATGCATATAAAATTAAATCAGTGTTGAAAATCTAATAGCTATTTTTGGTAATAGAAACTTCAGCTCTGGTAACTAACAGAGATTCTGATCCAGCCCTCTATCCAGTCCCGTGACTGGAACTGTGCCACAAAATTAAAGAAAAGCTCGGCATGTTTCGGGAAGCCATTCCTCACTAACACTGAGATTTTGAGAGGTTTTGTAAAGGATTCTGCTTCAGAGAAGTGTAAATTTACCCTATCCAAGGCCAAAGATTTGGAACAAACTGGTGTTTCATAGAATCATAGAATGTCAGGGTTGGAAGAGACCTCAGGAGGTCATCGAGTCCAACCCCCTGCTCAAAGCAGGACAAATCCCCAGACAGATTTTTGCTCCAGATTCCCTAAATGGCCCTCTCAAGGATTGAGCTGACAACCCTGGGTTTAGCAGGCTAATGCTCAAACCACTGAGCTCCCCCTCCCCAAGAGAGTGGACCCCCAGTTCTTGTTTTCCAACCCAGTAAAGGAAACTATGGCGACCAATGACCCAAGGAAAATTGTACATCTCCACTTCCTAGTTCAGTGTCACTGATGACAGTTCCAAAGGATTCCAGGGTTAGATTGAGAACAATCATCTTTCACCATTTGGATGGAAAGAGAGAGTGCTTCATAGGACATTCCTTTCCCATGGATCCCAAACTGGCTGCCTGATTGGGTAACAAGGACTTTCAGGCTGTAGAAATGATGGTAACCAATGAGGCAACAAATGTGTCAGGCTCCAATTTCAGACTTCGGGATACACACATGTTCAGTCCTGATTCTACGGTTCTGTCTGACACTATGCCTACACAATAAAGCTGATGTTGGTGCTGCTGAAACAATGTAGCTGCGCTGCTGTAGGACTGCTAATAAAGACGCTCTAAGCCAATGGGAGAGATCTCTCCTGTCTGACTTTATTATTCCAGCCCCCGCAAGCAGCGGCGGCTGTGTTGGCAGGAGAAACTCTCCTGCTGATGTAGCACTATCTACACAGGGGGTTAGGGCTGTGTAACTACGTTGCTCAGCTGTGTGGATTTTTCACACTGCTGAGCAATATAATTATTCCGATAAATGTCTTTAGTGTAGACCTGACCTTAGTTTTCTCTTGTGTGTTGTGCATTTAAATCACTTCTCTACTCCTCCTACTTTGAAAGATTTAAAGTGTGACAAGAGAGGTATTTGTCCTCATGATGCAAACATTCCCACATAGGAGGGCCCTTCCACCAGCACACATGGCAGAAGATCCTGAGCTATATGAACTCACAAAAGTGGTTGGGACCTACGCTGGGACAAACCACATGTTGAGCCATAGTTCAGTTGTTGGCAATGGGGATTAAAAGAAAACCAACATATATGACAAGAATTTTTGTTCTTTGAATATGTTATTGTTACCAATTAAAATGAAATTATAGGTGAAGTTGTTGGTTTAAGAGCAAGAGACTACTTGAGTGATGATCTGAATTATTTTGGAAATAATTCAGGAGATGATGACTAATCTTGAAACGTTAATTTGATTTAACTATTCCCTGTAATTTAAGGCGTTCTGATAGAAAACCTCCCTCCAAAGATTGGGGTGGTAGAATGTGTGTGAGAATGAGTGTATAAGAGAATATTGACTTTAATTTTTTGTATTTCAAATAAAACTTATTTTGCTTAGCTTTAAAGTCAATTTCTATTAAAAGGAAAACTACTCAAGGAGACAGTTGTATAACTTTTTACCCATTTAGACTGTAAGTGTCACTGACTTCCCCACTTCTCTAATTTGCAAAGGAAAGGCATGAGATCTGTGATAGGATGTGTCCAGCAGGTAGGAAAGTTGCAATCGTCAACCATCAATATCAAGGAAAAGGCTGATTACTCCGTTTCCTTTCATGTCAAAAAGCCAGCTAGAGGCTGGTCTACACCGAAAAGCTACGTTGACATGGCCACATCTCTCAGGGATGTGAAATCCATGCCACTGAGAGTAGTTGTTAATGTGAGCTAAGCCCCGGGGTAGACAGTGTTAGGTTGTCAGAAGAATACTTCCCATGTTGGAAGTGTAGACACAGCCTTAGACAGGTGGATCCCCTCTGGGAAGCGAGTCATGACATCAATTCCAATTTTGACCCATCTCCCTGTATGTAAGAAAGCTGCTAGTGTGGAGGGCTGAGCTAGCTGTCCGATCGCCTGGTTCCTCAACTGTAGCTACAGCCCTTAGTGTCCATCAGTCCAAAGACAGAGAAATGGAGAGTTCCAACCATTGTCCTTTTAGTGTTGTCGGAGAAAAATATAGTTCTCACTCTCTGGCTGGGTGCAGCAAAGTCAGATACTTTATTTCTCAAGCAATTTCATAGAGGGAGAGAGTGCACTAGAACACGGTTTCCCCTCCTAGGCAGGTTTCTCTACAGTTAAATTCCAACAGCATTTATACCTTTTGTTACAGACACTAATAAGCAACAGCTGCATTTTGTTTATACATAGGTCATCTTGACATCTTATTTTTCTCACTTCTATTTAGACACTAGTCTACATTCCTCATTATCGACACAAGGTCGCAACAACTTCTCACACAGTTCTTTCCCATTCGGCTCACACAATCCTCACTTCTACAAATCTCGTGTTGTTATGGTTACAGCTAGCCTGACTCTTGCTAACAGAGACTGTCATGCATTGAAATCCCCTTCAAATCCCTGTCAGTTCTTGCTCTACTTCCACATCTCCCCCCTTTTGGACTTCTAGTACAACAAATATTCTCAAACCTCTGTTTGCATTAAGCCATGGATTTCAGATTCTGCACCAGATGTTTCAACTCTAGGGGTTTTAATTGGATGTGATTAGCCTGGACATAAAAGGTATTACTGTTATCACGTCCTTTACAACAACAACAACAACATAATCCTAAACTAAATAACAACAATACAAGCAGTAACATTCTCACAGTAATATGATGGGGTGGTTGTACAGTTTTAGTCACAAAGCACAATACATCATACTTACTACATAAAGCAGACCCTCTATAAGCTGTATGAAAGGCATTCTTTTCAACTTGATATATATTTTGAAGCATGTGAATTTGCCCTTGTACTTCAGAGATTCTTTGAACCTCTGGTAACAATGAAAACAAATCTTGAAACCATTCAGGTACTAAACTAGTCCAATTAAAGGGTATCTGGAACCTAAGGGCTACTTGTAAAATGCTATCTGCAGGCCAGTAAATAATATGATTGCCTGCAGCAAGTGGTCAGATTAAAATGTATATCTCGCAACATGGTGATTTTAACATACACACAGCTATCATCATTAGCTTGAAAAAGTAGGTGTCCTGTCAGGGTAGTTCCTTGTTCCCTACCCTCCCAGCAAACGTTATCATGAACAGTGACAACTTCCCCTGGTTTCACTTTACGTATACACTGAAGCTGGGGGAGTTCTAACAGCCAAAATGTCCATTGACTCCCTAACCCCACCAAATGTCGAGTGTTATTCCAGGAGCGCTAACAGCAAATCGGCTAGGCATACCAGGTGGTCTAATCGCCCAGCAGCTACATCAAACCCCTGTGTGGCTGGCAGGAATGAACACAAACACTCCCTGGTATCTGACGAGATGTTTAGTTTTACCCTTGGTAAATGACAAGGTTAAAGGGAAATATGGTGGTGCCAAATATAAAGAATGAAACACGAAACACCTGGCAATTTGCTGCCCAGGCCTATCTCAGCAAGCAAGGCATTCTGTTTACCCAGCTTTCTCTTAGCTGGTCACTATTTGCTAGGCCTCTGGTCCTTTGACCATATTCTGGAAAAGAGCTGGCACAATCCATAGACCAGGTTGTTATATAAAATGCACATGGATTTTAACCCTTCACATACAGTAATGGCAAAGTTCTTGGTTCAGGCTTGTAGCAGTAATGGAATAAACTGCAGGTTCAAATCAAGTCTCTGGAGAACATCCACAGCTGGGATGGGTCATTCAGTCCTTTGTAGAGAGCTTCAGTTTGTAGCAAAGTCCCTCCAGAGGTATGAAGCAAGACTGAAAATAAGATGGAGATGAGGCAACAGCCTTTTATAGCCTCTTGCCATGTGGTCTTTGCTTTCTTTGTCCCAAGGACACTCTATCCAGCATGTGGCACAGAAAAACCTTAGAGTTCGTCCATAGGCAGGTCCCTGCAGACCTTGCTGAGTAACAAGGTGTATCTGCCTTCTCTCAATGGGGCGATTGTATAGCTGATGGTCCTTAATGGGCCATTAACCAGGCCAGGCAGAACTGACACCAACTTGTCTGGCTGGGGTGTTCCCCAGAAGCAGAGCACAAGTTTGAAATACAGGCAGCATAGAGCCAATATTCATAACATCAACTACAAAAATGATAGACATCTAGAGATAGCATCATTATAATCAGCCAATCAGAACCTCTCCATAGACCTCTTACACGACACCTTTCTACAATATTGGCTGCAAATATAGAACAGCGGTCGCAACGGTGATCTATATAGTTACAGATTATGTCAATAATGTCACAGGAGGTGACATGGCATCAGTGAGACTGATATTGGAATACTGCCTCCAGATTTGATGTCCTCATTTGAACAAGATGTTGTGAAATTGGAGCTGGGGCAGCAAAGAGCCAATGTTCTGAGGGCTGGAGAAAAATGCCTTCTAGTGAGCTATTGAAAGAGCTCAACCTGTTTAGCTTATCAAAAGAAGATTGAACGGTGACTTCATTGAAGTGTTGAAGTGCCTTAATGGACAGAAAAGACTGGGTATTAAAGGGCTCTTTAATCTAGCAGAGAAAGGCCTAACAAGACCCAATGGCTGGAAGGTGAAAAGAAACAAATTCATATTACAACTAAGGCACAAGTAGTCAACAGCGAGGATGATTCATCACAGGAACAAGCTACCAAGGAAAGTGGTGGATTCGCCATCTCCTGATGTCATTTAATGAAGACTAGATGCCTTTCTGGAATGTGTTTGCCCCAAAAGTAGCTCTTGTGTCCTACAGGAGGCCTGTGATATGCAGGGGGTCAGATTAGATGCTCTAATGGTCTCTTCTGGTCATAAAGATGACTAATTTCTGAAAAACCGAGTGTAGCACTGGGAGCAGCGTCTGATGTTTCCCTGTCTAGCCGGCTTGCTGCCTAGAACGAACGCTCCTTGAGTGGGGTGATCCCCAGGGAGTAGCTCAAACCTCCAAAGTGCCTGACCAAGGGCAGGACATTGGCACAGCAAGGGAGGGGTGTGGTAGTGACATCACAAAGGCCTTTTGCAGGACCTCAGACTATTGGTCCAAGGTGGTGGGGAGGTGGTGACCTCACAGAGAGATGCTGACATCAGCCAGGCAGGACAGGGGCAAGGGGCCAGGGAAACCTCAGAGACCCCTGTGGCTTTGCTTCAGCAAGTCTCCTTCACCAGGTCTCTCTCTGAGGACTGAGGGAGTATTCGGGCTCACGGACGTGAGCGCCAGGAGGAACCTCTTTTGAGTTTTCTCCTTCCCTTTCAGTGATTTTACTAGAAAACAGCCGTCCCTGTTTAGAAGGTAAGAGCCTCCTGGAGGTTTGAAACCTGTTCAGTCTGATCTATCTGGTGACAGTTGAATTCTAGGCATGGAAAACAAGAGCTTAAGGAGGCAGAATTTTATTGCGCACCTGGGATTTTGTCCCTTAGAATCACTGGGGACATTGGGGTTTGTTCTATGTGTTTCCCCTTTTCCTCCCTCCCTCCATCCCTCCCTCCTGTCTCTTGCTTCTTTTGTCCTTTCTCCTGTTCCCCTCACAACACCAGGAGGAGTGTGTGTGTGTGTTGCGGGTGAGTGCTCTGCAGCTCCCACTGTGGGAGGTCCACCCAAAAATGTGGGGCTGAAATAGTGCTTGGGCAGTGATCCCCATCAGTGACCTGGGCCATCCTTTGGGCTCTCTGGTGAGAACCCTCAGCCTCCCGTCCTCAGTCTCTACCCTGATTGGCTGAGCAGGGGGTTATTGACAGGGAGGAGACTCAGGTCCCTGTTGGTCTCTTTTAAGACCAAGGAAATAAGTCAGAACCAGTTCTATGTTTGATTAATTTTGCTGCTGCTCTGCATTAATGGTCTCTGAGCAGTTCATGATTCTCTCTAACATTGCAGTTCTCCTCAAATACTTGGTGAATAATTCCTGTGCACTGTTGTTGGTCTGGAGCTCATCTGAGAGCACTTTACTCAGGTCATTCAATGTCTGAAATTCAAGATCCGATGGTTAGTTTGAAAATCAGGGCTCTTGGGTCCTATTCCCAACTCTGCCACTGGCTGGGTGTGTGACCTAAGACAAGTCAATTCTCCTTTCTCAGCCTTAGCTTCTCCCTCTTTCAAGTAGGGATAAAAATGATCCTCTCCTACCTATCTCATGGTGGGTGAAGGATGGGGATCCATTGGAGAGTGTCACTAGGAGCAGTGCATAATATGAGGTGTCCTATCACATTTACTCAGAGCAGATTATGACATAATAGAATAGCTGAAATAGTCTATTTGATTTGTTTTTTTTATTTTGAAATTGTTAAGAGCAGCAACGACTTAGCTCAGACTGAAGCATCTTATCTAATGTTTGAGATCGAAGTGTCTCCTCTTTGTGTGCGATGAGACAATTTAACACACTGTGACAAACAGGAGATGCTTTTGTTTTGCAACAAAATATTTTTGCAAAGAACTTTTATCCCACTTGTTATGATTTCGAGAAACAAACTGGTTTAGTCTGAATGGGATTTTTTGACAGAAACGGTTTGAATGAAATTTCCCCACCATCTCGATTCCTGGGCTCTATCCCTGCCTCTGGAGTTTTTTTGTCTGTTAGAACAGGAGTTGGAACTGGTGGCTTCTCTTTCTGGCTCTGCCACTGCCTTGCTGTGTAGGCCCTTGGGCAGGTCATTTCCCTTCTCTGGAGCTCAGGCTCCTCCCCATCTGCCCAGTGGGAACAGGGACAGTTCTTGAGCTCTGGACAGTCGTGAGCCTGAGTGAGATAAGGGGCGATAAAGCCCTCTGTGAAGGAGAAAGGGGAGTTTCAGGGTGTTTAGCACCAAGGAATTCTAAAGTTTGCTAAAATGTCTAGTCTGCGGAAACAAGAAATGGTCGGGGCCAAACTTTTTAACCACCGCCTTTCTTAAAGCCCATTCAGGGATGTGAGTCCCTGTCTCTTAGGTACCTGGGGTTCTTTGCCAGCAGGAGAGAAGAGGTTCCTGCCTCCATTTTTGTGGCCTTAACAAACAAGGTGTTGTGCCCCAGTTCTCGTCTGAGATCCCTGAAAAAGAACATCTTCTCATCCATGAACAAGACAGGACCTATCTTTGAAAGGGGAACAAAGAGACCCCCTGGGACTTGCAGACTAGCCAGACTCACTTCCATAGCTGGAGAGATACTGCAATACATTCTTAAACAATCAGTTTGTCAGCAGCACGTACAGGATAATTTGGTTCTTAGGACGAGTGAGCATGGATTTGTCAAGAACAAATCATCCCAAACCCAGCCTCTTTCCTTCTTTGCCAGGGTTCCGGGCCTAGTGGAGGTGGGTGAACAGTAGATGGGATCTATCTCTGGGTTACTAAAGCTTTTGACACAGTCCCACAGGACATTCTCACAAGCAAACAAGGGAAATGTGGTCCATCTGCAATCAGTGTCATGTGGGTGCAGAGCTGGTTGAAAAGCCCAGACTCCAGGGGCCCGTCTCCAGGTTTGGCTGTCACGACAGAGAGGGGGCACCTAGTGGGTCCAGCAGGGATCAGTCCGGGGTCCGGTACTAGTCAATAGTTTCATGAATGATTTGGAAGATGGAGTGGAGAGCAGCTTCTAAAATGTGCAACTGACACCAAGCACTTTGGAGCTCAGGACTGGAATTCAAAACACCCGTAACAAATTGGAGACTTGGTCTTCCTGAGCCAAACCCCATGGCTGGGCCCCTCTCTTTAGACTGGGCTGACGTGAAACCCCAGAGCCAGACACTCCTCCTGGGCAGCGCGCTCCGACCTGGAATGGTCAGATGCTGCTTAGCGCTGTCAGAGCAGCTGTGGCTGGGGGATTCTCCCAGCACTTTCCACTAGCAGGAAGGTACGAAATCCCCATTTGCCTGCTGGGGACAGAGCCCTAGAGGGGGGAGCAACTTGCCCAGCGTCCCCCAGGAAAAGGAAAACAACCAGCAGTGGAACCAATAGGAAACCCAGCAATGGAACCCAGGAGTCCTGGGGGGGTGCTAGGGTGACCAGATGTCCCAATTTTGGGGTCTTTTTCTTATCTAGGATCCTATTACCCCCCACTCCCTGTCCTTTCACACATGCTGTCTGGTCACCCTAGGGTGTGCACATGTGTGGGTCCCAGCTGCTCCCTGCCCTCCTCATTGAAGCAGGTGTGCATGGTTTTACTGTGCCCTGGGAACTTGCAGGGCACCAGTGGCTATGGTGGCTGGCTTGCAGGTAGGGGCTGGCTGTGGGCAGAGGCAGGGAGTGCGGGGCTGGCCGCAGCAGGGGCTGGCACTGCGGGCAGGGGCAGGCGCAAGGGGGTGCGGGGCTGGCCTTGTAGGCAGAGGCAGGGAGGTGCAGCAGGGGTTGGCCTGGAGCCGGGGGCGTGCGGGGCTGGCTGGAGACAGGGGCTGACGGCAGGCAGGGAGGGCAGGGAGGTGCGGGGCTTGCTGGACGCAGGGGCTGGCAAAGGGCCAGGGGGCATGGGTGAGGGTTGCAGGGCTGGCTGGAGACAGGGCTGGGTGGTGCAGGGGCTGGCTGCGTAGGCAGGGCTAGGGGGGTGCAGCAGGGGTTTGGCTGGAGCCGGGGCGAGCGGGGCTGGCTGGAGACAACCCCAAGGGGCTGGCAGCAGGAGAGGGCAGGGGGTGGAGGTCTCGCTGAAAATGTCCTGAGAGGTATTTTAAGGTGAACAGATAACACCATGGTTTACCAGATTGCACTGGCACATCCTGGGTTTTAAAAGAAAGG